>NC_135432.1:41407349-41726968 GCF_051991255.1 Vanacampus margaritifer | reverse complement strand
AAAATGAGCATAAGCACAATGAAATTAATGCTGGAATCATCTTCAGGATGCTAGAATACACTAAATACAGCAAAAATTTTGAGTCTACAACGTTTAGTTTAGGTGTGAGTGCCAAAATGAACTTTTTATTGCTTTAAACGCGTTTTCAGCCTGATTGTGCACTTTAGGTGAAAATGTCAAAATCTTAAAAATGAGCATAAGCACAATGAAATTAATGCTGGAATCATCTTCAGGATGCTAGAATACACTAAATACAGCAAAAATTTTGAGTCTACAACGTTTAGTTTAGGTGTGAGAGCCAAAATGAACTTTTTATTGCTTTAAACGCGTTTTCAGCCCCTGATTGTACACTTAAGGTGAAAATGTCAAAATCTTCAAAATGAGCATAAGCACAATGAAATTAATGCTGGAATCATCTTCAGGATGCTAGAATACACTAAATACAGCAAAAATTTTGAGTCTACAACGTTTAGTTTAGGTGTGAGAGCCAAAATGAACTTTTTATTGCTTTAAACGCGTTTTCAGCCTGATTGTGCACTTTAGGTGAAAATGTCAAAATCTTCAAAATGAGCATAAGCACGATGAAATTAATGCTGGAATCATCTTCAGGATGCTAGAATACACTAAATACAGCAAAAATGTTGAGTCTACAACGTTTAGTTTAGGTGTGAGAGCCAAAATGAACTTTTTATTGCTTTAAATGCGTTTTCAGCCTGATTGTGCACTTTAGGTGAAAATGTCAAAATCTTCAAAATGAGCATAAGCACAATGAAATTAATGCTGGAATCATCTTCAGGATGCTAGAATACACTAAATACAGCAAAAAATTTGAGTCTACAACGTTTAGTTTAGGTGTGAGAGCCAAAATGAATTTTTTATTGCTTTAAACGCGTTTTCAGCCCCTGATTGTACACTTAAGGTGAAAATGTCAAAATCTTCAAAATGAGCATAAGTACAATGAAATTAATACTGGAATCATCTTCAGGATGCAAGAATACACTAAATACAGCAAAAATTTTGAGTCTACAACGTTTAGTTTAGGTGTGAGTGCCAAAATGAACTTTTTATTGCTTTAAACGCGTTTTCAGCCTGATTGTGCACTTTAGGTGAAAATGTCAAAATCTTAAAAATGAGCATAAGCACAATGAAATTAATGCTGGAATCATCTTCAGGATGCTAGAATACACTAAATACAGCAAAAATGTTGAGTCTACAACGTTTAGTTTAGGTGTGAGAGCCAAAATGAACTTTTTATTGCTTTAAATGCGTTTTCAGCCTGATTGTGCACTTTAGGTGAAAATGTCAAAATCTTCAAAATGAGCATAAGCACAATGAAATTAATGCTGGAATCATCTTCAGGATGCTAGAATACACTAAATACAGCAAAAATTTTGAGTCTACAACGTTTAGTTTAGGTGTGAGTGCCAAAATGAACTTTTTATTGCTTTAAACGCGTTTTCAGCCTGATTGTGCACTTTAGGTGAAAATGTCAAAATCTTAAAAATGAGCATAAGCACAATGAAATTAATGCTGGAATCATCTTCAGGATGCTAGAATACACTAAATACAGCAAAAATTTTGAGTCTACAACGTTTAGTTTAGGTGTGAGAGCCAAAATGAACTTTTTATTGCTTTAAACGCGTTTTCAGCCCCTGATTGTACACTTAAGGTGAAAATGTCAAAATCTTCAAAATGAGCATAAGCACATTGAAATTAATGCTGGAATCATCTTCAGGATGCTAGAATACACTAAATACAGCAAAAATTTTTAGTCTACAACGTTTAGTTTAGGTGTGAGAGCCAAAATGAACTTTTTATTGCTTTAAACGCGTTTTCAGCCTGATTGTGCACTTTAGGTGAAAATGTCAAAATCTTAAAAATGAGCATAAGCACAATGAAATTAATGCTGGAATCATCTTCAGGATGCTAGAATACACTAAATACAGCAAAAATTTTGAGTCTACAACGTTTAGTTTAGGTGTGAGAGCCAAAATGAACTTTTTATTGCTTTAAACGCGTTTTCAGCCCCTGATTGTACACTTAAGGTGAAAATGTCAAAATCTTAAAAATGAGCATAAGCACAATGAAATTAATGCTGGAATCATCTTCAGGATGCTAGAATACACTAAATACAGCAAAATTTTTGAGTCTACAACGTTTAGTTTAGGTGTGAGAGCCAAAATGAACTTTTTATTGCTTTAAACGCGTTTTCAGCCTGATTGTGCACTTTAGGTGAAAATGTCAAAATCTTAAAAATGAGCATAAGCACAATGAAATTAATGCTGGAATCATCTTCAGGATGCTAGAATACACTAAATACAGCAAAATTTTTGAGTCTACAACGTTTAGTTTAGGTGTGAGAGCCAAAATGAACTTTTTATTGCTTTAAACGCGTTTTCAGCCCCTGATTGTACACTTAAGGTGAAAATGTCAAAATCTTAAAAATGAGCATAAGCACAATGAAATTAATGCTGGAATCATCTTCAGGATGCTAGAATACACTAAATACAGCAAAAATGTTGAGTCTACAACGTTTATTAGGTGTGAGAGCCAAAATGAACTTTTTATTGCTTTAAATGCGTTTTCAGCCTGATTGTGCACTTTAGGTGAAAATGTCAAAATCTTTAAAATGAGCATAAGCACAATGAAATTAATGCTGGAGTCATCTTCAGGATGCTAGAATACACTAAATACAGCAAAAATTTTGAGTCTACAACGTTTAGTTTAGGTGTGAGTGCCAAAATGAACTTTTTATTGCTTTAAACGCGTTTTCAGCCTGATTGTGCACTTTAGGTGAAAATGTCAAAATCTTAAAAATGAGCATAAGCACAATGAAATTAATGCTGGAATCATCTTCAGGATGCTAGAATACACTAAATACAGCAAAAATTTTGAGTCTACAACGTTTAGTTTAGGTGTGAGAGCCAAAATGAACTTTTTATTGCTTTAAACGCGTTTTCAGCCCCTGATTGTACACTTAAGGTGAAAATGTCAAAATCTTCAAAATGAGCATAAGCACAATGAAATTAATGCTGGAATCATCTTCAGGATGCTAGAATACACTAAATACAGCAAAAATTTTTAGTCTACAACGTTTAGTTTAGGTGTGAGAGCCAAAATGAACTTTTTATTGCTTTAAACGCGTTTTCAGCCTGATTGTGCACTTTAGTTGAAAATGTCAAAATCTTAAAAATGAGCATAAGCACAATGAAATTAATGCTGGAATCATCTTCAGGATGCAAGAATACACTAAATACAGCAAAAATTTTGAGTCTACAACGTTTAGTTTAGGTGTGAGTGCCAAAATGAACTTTTTATTGCTTTAAACGCGTTTTCAGCCTGATTGTGCACTTTAGGTGAAAATGTCAAAATCTTAAAAATGAGCATAAGCACAATGAAATTAATGCTGGAATCATCTTCAGGATGCTAGAATACACTAAATACAGCAAAAATGTTGAGTCTACAACGTTTAGTTTAGGTGTGAGAGCCAAAATGAACTTTTTATTGCTTTAAATGCGTTTTCAGCCTGATTGTGCACTTTAGGTGAAAATGTCAAAATCTTCAAAATGAGCATAAGCACAATGAAATTAATGCTGGAATCATCTTCAGGATGCTAGCATACACTAAATACAGCAAAAATTTTGAGTCTACAACGTTTAGTTTAGGTGTGAGTGCCAAAATGAACTTTTTATTGCTTTAAACGCGTTTTCAGCCTGATTGTGCACTTTAGGTGAAAATGTCAAAATCTTAAAAATGAGCATAAGCACAATGAAATTAATGCTGGAATCATCTTCAGGATGCTAGAATACACTAAATACAGCAAAAATTTTGAGTCTACAACGTTTAGTTTAGGTGTGAGAGCCAAAATGAACTTTTTATTGCTTTAAACGCGTTTTCAGCCCCTGATTGTACACTTAAGGTGAAAATGTCAAAATCTTCAAAATGAGCATAAGCACAATGAAATTAATGCTGGAATCATCTTCAGGATGCTAGAATACACTAAATACAGCAAAAATTTTTAGTCTACAACGTTAAGTTTAGGTGTGAGAGCCAAAATGAACTTTTTATTGCTTTAAACGCGTTTTCAGCCTGATTGTGCACTTTAGGTGAAAATGTCAAAATCTTTAAAATGAGCATAAGCACAATGAAATTAATGCTGGAATCATCTTCAGGATGCTAGAATACACTAAATACAGCAAAAATTTTGAGTCTACAACGTTTAGTTTAGGTGTGAGAGCCAAAATGAACTTTTTATTGCTTTAAACGCGTTTTCAGCCCCTGATTGTACACTTAAGGTGAAAATGTCAAAATCTTCAAAATGAGCATAAGCACAATGAAATTAATGCTGGAATCATCTTCAGGATGCTAGAATACACTAAATACAGCAAAAATTTTGAGTCTACAACGTTTAGTTTAGGTGTGAGTGCCAAAATGAACTTTTTATTGCTTTAAACGCGTTTTCAGCCTGATTGTGCACTTTAGGTGAAAATGTCAAAATCTTAAAAATGAGCATAAGCACAATGAAATTAATGCTGGAATCATCTTCAGGATGCTAGAATACACTAAATACAGCAAAAATGTTGAGTCTACAACGTTTAGTTTAGTTGTGAGAGCCAAAATGAACTTTTTATTGCTTTAAATGCGTTTTCAGCCTGATTGTGCACTTTAGGTGAAAATGTCAAAATCTTCAAAATGAGCATAAGCACAATGAAATTAATGCTGGAATCATCTTCAGGATGCTAGAATACACTAAATACAGCAAAAATTTTGAGTCTACAACGTTTAGTTTAGGTGTGTGTGCCAAAATGAACTTTTTATTGCTTTAAACGCGTTTTCAGCCTGATTGTGCACTTAAGGTGAAAATGTCAAAATCTTAAAAATGAGCATAAGCACAATGAAATTAATGCTGGAATCATCTTCAGGATGCTAGAATACACTAAATACAGCAAAAATTTTGAGTCTACAACGTTTAGTTTAGGTGTGAGAGCCAAAATGAACTTTTTATTGCTTTAAACGCGTTTTCAGCCCCTGATTGTACACTTAAGGTGAAAATGTCAAAATCTTCAAAATGAGCATAAGCACAATGAAATTAATGCTGGAATCATCTTCAGGATGCTAGAATACACTAAATACAGCAAAAATTTTGAGTCTACAACGTTTAGTCTAGGTGTGAGAGCCAAAATGAACTTTTTATTGCTTTAAACGCGTTTTCAGCCTGATTGTGCACTTTAGGTGAAAATGTCAAAATCTTAAAAATGAGCATAAGCACAATGAAATTAATGCTGGAATCATCTTCAGGATGCTAGAATACACTAAATACAGCAAAAATTTTGAGTCTACAACGTTTAGTTTAGGTGTGAGAGCCAAAATGAACTTTTTATTGCTTTAAACGCGTTTTCAGCCCCTGATTGTACACTTAAGGTGAAAATGTCAAAATCTTCAAAATGAGCATAAGCACAATGAAATTAATGCTGGAATCATCTTCAGGATGCTAGAATACACTAAATACAGCAAAAATGTTGAGTCTACAACGTTTAGTTTAGGTGTGAGAGCCAAAATGAACTTTTTATTGCTTTAAATGCGTTTTCAGCCTGATTGTGCACTTTAGGTGAAAATGTCAAAATCTTCAAAATGAGCATAAGAACAATGAAATTAATGCTGGAATCATCTTCAGGATGCTAGAATACACTAAATACAGCAAAAATTTTGAGTCTACAACGTTTAGTTTAGGTGTGAGAGCCAAAATGAATTTTTTATTGCTTTAAACGCGTTTTCAGCCCCTGATTGTACACTTAAGGTGAAAATGTCAAAATCTTCAAAATGAGCATAAGCACAATGAAATTAATGCTGGAATCATCTTCAGGATGCTAGAATACACTAAATACAGCAAAAATTTTTAGTCTACAACGTTAAGTTTAGGTGTGAGAGCCAAAATGAACTTTTTATTGCTTTAAACGCGTTTTCAGCCTGATTGTGCACTTTAGGTGAAAATGTCAAAATCTTTAAAATGAGCATAAGCACAATGAAATTAATGCTGGAATCATCTTCAGGATGCTAGAATACACTAAATACAGCAAAAATTTTGAGTCTACAACGTTTAGTTTAGGTGTGAGAGCCAAAATGAACTTTTTATTGCTTTAAACGCGTTTTCAGCCCCTGATTGTACACTTAAGGTGAAAATGTCAAAATCTTCAAAATGAGCATAAGCACAATGAAATTAATGCTGGAATCATCTTCAGGATGCTAGAATACACTAAATACAGCAAAAATTTTGAGTCTACAACGTTTAGTTTAGGTGTGAGTGCCAAAATGAACTTTTTATTGCTTTAAACGCGTTTTCAGCCTGATTGTGCACTTTAGGTGAAAATGTCAAAATCTTAAAAATGAGCATAAGCACAATGAAATTAATGCTGGAATCATCTTCAGGATGCTAGAATACACTAAATACAGCAAAAATGTTGAGTCTACAACGTTTAGTTTAGTTGTGAGAGCCAAAATGAACTTTTTATTGCTTTAAATGCGTTTTCAGCCTGATTGTGCACTTTAGGTGAAAATGTCAAAATCTTCAAAATGAGCATAAGCACAATGAAATTAATGCTGGAATCATCTTCAGGATGCTAGAATACACTAAATACAGCAAAAATTTTGAGTCTACAACGTTTAGTTTAGGTGTGAGTGCCAAAATGAACTTTTTATTGCTTTAAACGCGTTTTCAGCCTGATTGTGCACTTTAGGTGAAAATGTCAAAATCTTAAAAATGAGCATAAGCACAATGAAATTAATGCTGGAATCATCTTCAGGATGCTAGAATACACTAAATACAGCAAAAATGTTGAGTCTACAACGTTTAGTTTAGTTGTGAGAGCCAAAATGAACTTTTTATTGCTTTAAATGCGTTTTCAGCCTGATTGTGCACTTTAGGTGAAAATGTCAAAATCTTCAAAATGAGCATAAGCACAATGAAATTAATGCTGGAATCATCTTCAGGATGCTAGAATACACTAAATACAGCAAAAATGTTGAGTCTACAACGTTTAGTTTAGGTGTGAGAGCCAAAATGAACTTTTTATTGCTTTAAATGCGTTTTCAGCCTGATTGTGCACTTTAGGTGAAAATGTCAAAATCTTCAAAATGAGCATAAGAACAATGAAATTAATGCTGGAATCATCTTCAGGATGCTAGAATACACTAAATACAGCAAAAATTTTGAGTCTACAACGTTTAGTTTAGGTGTGAGAGCCAAAATGAATTTTTTATTGCTTTAAACGCGTTTTCAGCCCCTGATTGTACACTTAAGGTGAAAATGTCAAAATCTTCAAAATGAGCATAAGCACAATGAAATTAATGCTGGAATCATCTTCAGGATGCTAGAATACACTAAATACAGCAAAAATTTTTAGTCTACAACGTTAAGTTTAGGTGTGAGAGCCAAAATGAACTTTTTATTGCTTTAAACGCGTTTTCAGCCTGATTGTGCACTTTAGGTGAAAATGTCAAAATCTTTAAAATGAGCATAAGCACAATGAAATTAATGCTGGAATCATCTTCAGGATGCTAGAATACACTAAATACAGCAAAAATTTTGAGTCTACAACGTTTAGTTTAGGTGTGAGAGCCAAAATGAACTTTTTATTGCTTTAAACGCGTTTTCAGCCCCTGATTGTACACTTAAGGTGAAAATGTCAAAATCTTCAAAATGAGCATAAGCACAATGAAATTAATGCTGGAATCATCTTCAGGATGCTAGAATACACTAAATACAGCAAAAATTTTGAGTCTACAACGTTTAGTTTAGGTGTGAGTGCCAAAATGAACTTTTTATTGCTTTAAACGCGTTTTCAGCCTGATTGTGCACTTTAGGTGAAAATGTCAAAATCTTAAAAATGAGCATAAGCACAATGAAATTAATGCTGGAATCATCTTCAGGATGCTAGAATACACTAAATACAGCAAAAATGTTGAGTCTACAACGTTTAGTTTAGTTGTGAGAGCCAAAATGAACTTTTTATTGCTTTAAATGCGTTTTCAGCCTGATTGTGCACTTTAGGTGAAAATGTCAAAATCTTCAAAATGAGCATAAGCACAATGAAATTAATGCTGGAATCATCTTCAGGATGCTAGAATACACTAAATACAGCAAAAATTTTGAGTCTACAACGTTTAGTTTAGGTGTGTGTGCCAAAATGAACTTTTTATTGCTTTAAACGCGTTTTCAGCCTGATTGTGCACTTTAGGTGAAAATGTCAAAATCTTAAAAATGAGCATAAGCACAATGAAATTAATGCTGGAATCATCTTCAGGATGCTAGAATACACTAAATACAGCAAAAATTTTGAGTCTACAACGTTTAGTTTAGGTGTGAGAGCCAAAATGAACTTTTTATTGCTTTAAACGCGTTTTCAGCCCCTGATTGTACACTTAAGGTGAAAATGTCAAAATCTTCAAAATGAGCATAAGCACAATGAAATTAATGCTGGAATCATCTTCAGGATGCTAGAATACACTAAATACAGCAAAAATTTTGAGTCTACAACGTTTAGTTTAGGTGTGAGAGCCAAAATGAACTTTTTATTGCTTTAAACGCGTTTTCAGCCTGATTGTGCACTTTAGGTGAAAATGTCAAAATCTTAAAAATGAGCATAAGCACAATGAAATTAATGCTGGAATCATCTTCAGGATGCTAGAATACACTAAATACAGCAAAAATGTTGAGTCTACAACGTTTAGTTTAGGTGTGAGAGCCAAAATTAACTTTTTATTGCTTTAAATGCATTTTCAGCCTGATTGTGCACTTTAGGTGAAAATGTCAAAATCTTAAAAATGAGCATGAGCACAATGAAATTAATGCTGGAATCATCTTCAGGATGCTAGAATACACTAAATACAGCCAAAATTTTGAGTCTACAACGTTTAGTTTAGGTGTGAGAGCCAAAATGAACTTTTTATTGCTTTAAACGCGTTTTCAGCCTGATTGTGCACTTTAGGTGAAAATGTCAAAATCTTAAAAATGAGCATAAGCACAATGAAATTAATGCTGGAATCATCTTCAGGATGCTAGAATACACTAAATACAGCAAAAATTTTGAGTCTACAACGTTTAGTTTAGGTGTGAGAGCCAAAATGAACTTTTTATTGCTTTAAACGCGTTTTCGGCCCCTGATTGTACACTTAAGGTGAAAATGTCAAAATCTTCAAAATGAGCATAAGCACAATGAAATTAATGCTGGAATCATCTTCAGGATGCTAGAATACACTAAATACAGCAAAAATTTTGAGTCTACAACGTTTAGTTTAGGTGTGAGAGCCAAAATGAACTTTTTATTGCTTTAAACGCGTTTTCAGCCTGATTGTGCACTTTAGGTGAAAATGTCAAAATCTTAAAAATGAGCATAAGCACAATGAAATTAATGCTGGAATCATCTTCAGGATGCTAGAATACACTAAATACAGCAAAAATTTTGAGTCTACAACGTTTAGTTTAGGTTTGTGAGCCAAAATGAACTTTTTATTGCTTTAAATGCGTTTTCAGCCTGATTGTGCACTTTAGGTGAAAATGTCAAAATCTTCAAAATGAGCATAAGCACGATGAAATTAATGCTGGAATCATCTTCAGGATGCTAGAATACACTGAATACAGCAAAAATTTTGAGTCTACAACGTTTAGTTTAGGTGTGAGAGCCAAAATGAACTTTTTATTGCTTTAAACGCGTTTTCAGCCCCTGATTGTACACTTAAGGTGAAAATGTCAAAATCTTAAAAATGAGCATAAGCACAATGAAATTAATGCTGGAATCATCTTCAGGATGCTAGAATACACTAAATACAGCAAAAATTTTGAGTCTACAACGTTTAGTTTAGGTGTGAGAGCCAAAATGAATTTTTTATTGCTTTAAACGCGTTTTCAGCCCCTGATTGTACACTTAAGGTGAAAATGTCAAAATCTTCAAAATGAGCATAAGCACAATGAAATTAATGCTGGAATCATCTTCAGGATGCTAGAATACACTAAATACAGCAAAAATTTTGAGTCTACAACGTTTAGTTTAGGTGTGAGTGCCAAAATGAACTTTTTATTGCTTTAAACGCGTTTTCAGCCTGATTGTGCACTTTAGGTGAAAATGTCAAAATCTTAAAAATGAGCATAAGCACAATGAAATTAATGCTGGAATCATCTTCAGGATGCTAGAATACACTAAATACAGCAAAAATGTTGAGTCTACAACGTTTAGTTTAGGTGTGAGAGCCAAAATGAACTTTTTATTGCTTTAAATGCGTTTTCAGCCTGATTGTGCACTTTAGGTGAAAATGTCAAAATCTTCAAAATGAGCATAAGCACAATGAAATTAATGCTGGAATCATCTTCAGGATGCTAGAATACACTAAATACAGCAAAAATTTTGAGTCTACAACGTTTAGTTTAGGTGTGAGTGCCAAAATGAACTTTTTATTGCTTTAAACGCGTTTTCAGCCTGATTGTGCACTTGAGGTGAAAATGTCAAAATCTTAAAAATGAGCATAAGCACAATGAAATTAATGCTGGAATCATCTTCAGGATGCTAGAATACACTAAATACAGCAAAAATTTTGAGTCTACAACGTTTAGTTTAGGTGTGAGAGCCAAAATGAACTTTTTATTGCTTTAAACGCGTTTTCAGCCCCTGATTGTACACTTAAGGTGAAAATGTCAAAATCTTCAAAATGAGCATAAGCACAATGAAATTAATGCTGGAATCATCTTCAGGATGCTAGAATACACTAAATACAGCAAAAATTTTGAGTCTACAACGTTTAGTTTAGGTGTGAGAGCCAAAATGAACTTTTTATTGCTTTAAACGCGTTTTCAGCCTGATTGTGCACTTTAGGTGAAAATGTCAAAATCTTAAAAATGAGCATAAGCACAATGAAATTAATGCTGGAATCATCTTCAGGATGCTAGAATACACTAAATACAGCAAAATTTTTGAGTCTACAACGTTTAGTTTAGGTTTGTGAGCCAAAATGAACTTTTTATTGCTTTAAATGCGTTTTCAGCCTGATTGTGCACTTTAGGTGAAAATGTCAAAATCTTCAAAATGAGCATAAGCACGATGAAATTAATGCTGGAATCATCTTCAGGATGCTAGAATACACTGAATACAGCAAAAATTTTGAGTCTACAACGTTTAGTTTAGGTGTGAGAGCCAAAATGAACTTTTTATTGCTTTAAACGCGTTTTCAGCCCCTGATTGTACACTTAAGGTGAAAATGTCAAAATCTTAAAAATGAGCATAAGCACAATGAAATTAATGCTGGAATCATCTTCAGGATGCTAGAATACACTAAATACAGCAAAAATTTTGAGTCTACAACGTTTAGTTTAGGTGTGAGAGCCAAAATGAATTTTTTATTGCTTTAAACGCGTTTTCAGCCCCTGATTGTACACTTAAGGTGAAAATGTCAAAATCTTCAAAATGAGCATAAGCACAATGAAATTAATGCTGGAATCATCTTCAGGATGCTAGAATACACTAAATACAGCAAAAATTTTGAGTCTACAACGTTTAGTTTAGGTGTGAGTGCCAAAATGAACTTTTTATTGCTTTAAACGCGTTTTCAGCCTGATTGTGCACTTTAGGTGAAAATGTCAAAATCTTAAAAATGAGCATAAGCACAATGAAATTAATGCTGGAATCATCTTCAGGATGCTAGAATACACTAAATACAGCAAAAATGTTGAGTCTACAACGTTTAGTTTAGGTGTGAGAGCCAAAATGAACTTTTTATTGCTTTAAATGCGTTTTCAGCCTGATTGTGCACTTTAGGTGAAAATGTCAAAATCTTCAAAATGAGCATAAGCACAATGAAATTAATGCTGGAATCATCTTCAGGATGCTAGAATACACTAAATACAGCAAAAATTTTGAGTCTACAACGTTTAGTTTAGGTGTGAGAGCCAAAATGAACTTTTTATTGCTTTAAACGCGTTTTCAGCCTGATTGTGCACTTTAGGTGAAAATGTCAAAATCTTAAAAATGAGCATAAGCACAATGAAATTAATGCTGGAATCATCTTCAGGATGCTAGAATACACTAAATACAGCAAAAATTTTGAGTCTACAACGTTTAGTTTAGGTGTGAGAGCCAAAATGAACTTTTTATTGCTTTAAACGCGTTTTCAGCCCCTGATTGTACACTTAAGGTGAAAATGTCAAAATCTTCAAAATGAGCATAAGCACAATGAAATTAATGCTGGAATCATCTTCAGGATGCTAGAATACACTAAATACAGCAAAAATTTTGAGTCTACAACGTTTAGTTTAGGTGTGAGTGCCAAAATGAACTTTTTATTGCTTTAAACGCGTTTTCAGCCTGATTGTTCACTTTAGGTGAAAATGTCAAAATCTTAAAAATGAGCATAAGCACAATGAAATTAATGCTGGAATCATCTTCAGGATGCTAGAATACACTAAATACAGCAAAAATTTTGAGTTTACAACGTTTAGTTTAGGTGTGAGAGCCAAAATGAACTTTTTATTGCTTTAAACGCGTTTTCAGCCCCTGATTGTACACTTAAGGTGAAAATGTCAAAATCTTCAAAATGAGCATAAGCACAATGAAATTAATGCTGGAATCATCTTCAGGATGCTAGAATACACTAAATACAGCAAAAATTTTGAGTCTACAACGTTTAATTTAGGTGTGAGTGCCAAAATGAACTTTTTATTGCTTTAAACGCGTTTTCAGCCTGATTGTGCACTTTAGGTGAAAATGTCAAAATCTTAAAAATGAGCATAAGCACAATAAAATTAATGCTGGAATCATCTTCAGGATGCTAGAATACACTAAATACAGCAAAAATTTTGAGTCTACAACGTTTAGTTTAGGTGTGAGAGCCAAAATGAACTTTTTATTGCTTTAAACGCGTTTTCAGCCCCTGATTGTACACTTAAGGTGAAAATGTCAAAATCTTCAAAATGAGCATAAGCACAATGAAATTAATGCTGGAATCATCTTCAGGATGCTAGAATACACTAAATACAGCAAAAATTTTGAGTCTACAACGTTTAGTTTAGGTGTGAGAGCCAAAATGAACTTTTTATTGCTTTAAACGCGTTTTCAGCCTGATTGTGCACTTTAGGTGAAAATGTCAAAATCTTAAAAATGAGCATAAGCACAATGAAATTAATGCTGGAATCATCTTCAGGATGCTAGAATACACTAAATACAGCAAAATTTTTGAGTCTACAACGTTTAGTTTAGGTGTGAGAGCCAAAATGAACTTTTTATTGCTTTAAACGCGTTTTCAGCCCCTGATTGTACACTTAAGGTGAAAATGTCAAAATCTTAAAAATGAGCATAAGCACAATGAAATTAATGCTGGAATCATCTTCAGGATGCTAGAATACACTAAATACAGCAAAAATGTTGAGTCTACAACGTTTATTAGGTGTGAGAGCCAAAATGAACTTTTTATTGCTTTAAATGCGTTTTCAGCCTGATTGTGCACTTTAGGTGAAAATGTCAAAATCTTTAAAATGAGCATAAGCACAATGAAATTAATGCTGGAATCATCTTCAGGATGCTAGAATACACTAAATACAGCAAAAATTTTGAGTCTACAACGTTTAGTTTAGGTGTGAGTGCCAAAATGAACTTTTTATTGCTTTAAACGCGTTTTCAGCCTGATTGTGCACTTTAGGTGAAAATGTCAAAATCTTAAAAATGAGCATAAGCACAATGAAATTAATGCTGGAATCATCTTCAGGATGCTAGAATACACTAAATACAGCAAAAATTTTGAGTCTACAACGTTTAGTTTAGGTGTGAGAGCCAAAATGAACTTTTTATTGCTTTAAACGCGTTTTCAGCCCCTGATTGTACACTTAAGGTGAAAATGTCAAAATCTTCAAAATGAGCATAAGCACAATGAAATTAATGCTGGAATCATCTTCAGGATGCTAGAATACACTAAATACAGCAAAAATTTTGAGTCTACAACGTTTAGTTTAGGTGTGAGAGCCAAAATGAACTTTTTATTGCTTTAAACGCGTTTTCAGCCTGATTGTGCACTTTAGGTGAAAATGTCAAAATCTTCAAAATGAGCATAAGCACGATGAAATTAATGCTGGAATCATCTTCAGGATGCTAGAATACACTGAATACAGCAAAAATTTTGAGTCTACAACGTTTAGTTTAGGTGTGAGAGCCAAAATGAACTTTTTATTGCTTTAAACGCGTTTTCAACCCCTGATTGTACACTTAAGGTGAAAATGTCAAAATCTTAAAAATGAGCATAAGCACAATGAAATTAATGCTGGAATCATCTTCAGGATGCTAGAATACACTAAATACAGCAAAAATGTTGAGTCTACAACGTTTAGTTTAGGTGTGAGAGCCAAAATGAACTTTTTATTGCTTTAAATGCGTTTTCAGCCTGATTGTGCACTTTAGGTGAAAATGTCAAAATCTTCAAAATGAGCATAAGCACAATGAAATTAATGCTGGAATCATCTTCAGGATGCTAGAATACACTAAATACAGCAAAAATGTTGAGTCTACAACGTTTATTAGGTGTGAGAGCCAAAATGAACTTTTTATTGCTTTAAACTCGTTTTCAGCCCCTGATTGTGCACTTTAGGTGAAAATGTCAAAATCTTTAAAATGAGCATAAGCACAATGAAATTAATGCTGGAATCATCTTCAGGATGCTAGAATACACTAAATACAGCAAAAATTTTGAGTCTACAACGTTTAGTTTAGGTGTGAGTGCCAAAATGAACTTTTTATTGCTTTAAACGCGTTTTCAGCCTGATTGTGCACTTTAGGTGAAAATGTCAAAATCTTAAAAATGAGCATAAGCACAATAAAATTAATGCTGGAATCATCTTCAGGATGCTAGAATACACTAAATACAGCAAAAATTTTGAGTCTACAACGTTTAGTTTAGGTGTGAGAGCCAAAATGAACTTTTTATTGCTTTAAACGCGTTTTCAGCCCCTGATTGTACACTTAAGGTGAAAATGTCAAAATCTTCAAAATGAGCATAAGCACAATGAAATTAATGCTGGAATCATCTTCAGGATGCTAGAATACACTAAATACAGCAAAAATTTTGAGTCTACAACGTTTAGTTTAGGTGTGAGAGCCAAAATGAACTTTTTATTGCTTTAAACGCGTTTTCAGCCTGATTGTGCACTTTAGGTGAAAATGTCAAAATCTTAAAAATGAGCATAAGCACAATAAAATTAATGCTGGAATCATCTTCAGGATGCTAGAATACACTAAATACAGCAAAAATTTTGAGTCTACAACGTTTAGTTTAGGTGTGAGAGCCAAAATGAACTTTTTATTGCTTTAAACGCGTTTTCAGCCCCTGATTGTACACTTAAGGTGAAAATGTCAAAATCTTCAAAATGAGCATAAGCACAATGAAATTAATGCTGGAATCATCTTCAGGATGCTAGAATACACTAAATACAGCAAAAATTTTGAGTCTACAACGTTTAGTTTAGGTGTGAGAGCCAAAATGAACTTTTTATTGCTTTAAACGCGTTTTCAGCCTGATTGTGCACTTTAGGTGAAAATGTCAAAATCTTAAAAATGAGCATAAGCACAATGAAATTAATGCTGGAATCATCTTCAGGATGCTAGAATACACTAAATACAGCAAAATTTTTGAGTCTACAACGTTTAGTTTAGGTGTGAGAGCCAAAATGAACTTTTTATTGCTTTAAACGCGTTTTCAGCCCCTGATTGTACACTTAAGGTGAAAATGTCAAAATCTTAAAAATGAGCATAAGCACAATGAAATTAATGCTGGAATCATCTTCAGGATGCTAGAATACACTAAATACAGCAAAAATGTTGAGTCTACAACGTTTATTAGGTGTGAGAGCCAAAATGAACTTTTTATTGCTTTAAATGCGTTTTCAGCCTGATTGTGCACTTTAGGTGAAAATGTCAAAATCTTTAAAATGAGCATAAGCACAATGAAATTAATGCTGGAATCATCTTCAGGATGCTAGAATACACTAAATACAGCAAAAATTTTGAGTCTACAACGTTTAGTTTAGGTGTGAGTGCCAAAATGAACTTTTTATTGCTTTAAACGCGTTTTCAGCCTGATTGTGCACTTTAGGTGAAAATGTCAAAATCTTAAAAATGAGCATAAGCACAATGAAATTAATGCTGGAATCATCTTCAGGATGCTAGAATACACTAAATACAGCAAAAATTTTGAGTCTACAACGTTTAGTTTAGGTGTGAGAGCCAAAATGAACTTTTTATTGCTTTAAACGCGTTTTCAGCCCCTGATTGTACACTTAAGGTGAAAATGTCAAAATCTTCAAAATGAGCATAAGCACAATGAAATTAATGCTGGAATCATCTTCAGGATGCTAGAATACACTAAATACAGCAAAAATTTTGAGTCTACAACGTTTAGTTTAGGTGTGAGAGCCAAAATGAACTTTTTATTGCTTTAAACGCGTTTTCAGCCTGATTGTGCACTTTAGGTGAAAATGTCAAAATCTTCAAAATGAGCATAAGCACGATGAAATTAATGCTGGAATCATCTTCAGGATGCTAGAATACACTGAATACAGCAAAAATTTTGAGTCTACAACGTTTAGTTTAGGTGTGAGAGCCAAAATGAACTTTTTATTGCTTTAAACGCGTTTTCAACCCCTGATTGTACACTTAAGGTGAAAATGTCAAAATCTTAAAAATGAGCATAAGCACAATGAAATTAATGCTGGAATCATCTTCAGGATGCTAGAATACACTAAATACAGCAAAAATGTTGAGTCTACAACGTTTAGTTTAGGTGTGAGAGCCAAAATGAACTTTTTATTGCTTTAAATGCGTTTTCAGCCTGATTGTGCACTTTAGGTGAAAATGTCAAAATCTTCAAAATGAGCATAAGCACAATGAAATTAATGCTGGAATCATCTTCAGGATGCTAGAATACACTAAATACAGCAAAAATGTTGAGTCTACAACGTTTATTAGGTGTGAGAGCCAAAATGAACTTTTTATTGCTTTAAACGCGTTTTCAGCCCCTGATTGTGCACTTTAGGTGAAAATGTCAAAATCTTTAAAATGAGCATAAGCACAATGAAATTAATGCTGGAATCATCTTCAGGATGCTAGAATACACTAAATACAGCAAAAATTTTGAGTCTACAACGTTTAGTTTAGGTGTGAGTGCCAAAATGAACTTTTTATTGCTTTAAACGCGTTTTCAGCCTGATTGTGCACTTTAGGTGAAAATGTCAAAATCTTAAAAATGAGCATAAGCACAATAAAATTAATGCTGGAATCATCTTCAGGATGCTAGAATACACTAAATACAGCAAAAATTTTGAGTCTACAACGTTTAGTTTAGGTGTGAGAGCCAAAATGAACTTTTTATTGCTTTAAATGCGTTTTCAGCCCCTGATTGTACACTTAAGGTGAAAATGTCAAAATCTTCAAAATGAGCATAAGCACAATGAAATTAATGCTGGAATCATCTTCAGGATGCTAGAATACACTAAATACAGCAAAAATTTTGAGTCTACAACGTTTAGTTTAGGTGTGAGAGCCAAAATGAACTTTTTATTGCTTTAAACGCGTTTTCAGCCTGATTGTGCACTTTAGGTGAAAATGTCAAAATCTTAAAAATGAGCATAAGCACAATGAAATTAATGCTGGAATCATCTTCAGGATGCTAGAATACACTAAATACAGCAAAATTTTTGAGTCTACAACGTTTAGTTTAGGTGTGAGAGCCAAAATGAACTTTTTATTGCTTTAAACGCGTTTTCAGCCCCTGATTGTACACTTAAGGTGAAAATGTCAAAATCTTAAAAATGAGCATAAGCACAATGAAATTAATGCTGTAATCATCTTCAGGATGCTAGAATACACTAAATACAGCAAAAATGTTGAGTCTACAACGTTTATTAGGTGTGAGAGCCAAAATGAACTTTTTATTGCTTTAAATGCGTTTTCAGCCTGATTGTGCACTTTAGGTGAAAATGTCAAAATCTTTAAAATGAGCATAAGCACAATGAAATTAATGCTGGAATCATCTTCAGGATGCTAGAATACACTAAATACAGCAAAAATTTTGAGTCTACAACGTTTAGTTTAGGTGTGAGTGCCAAAATGAACTTTTTATTGCTTTAAACGCGTTTTCAGCCTGATTGTGCACTTTAGGTGAAAATGTCAAAATCTTAAAAATGAGCATAAGCACAATGAAATTAATGCTGGAATCATCTTCAGGATGCTAGAATACACTAAATACAGCAAAAATTTTGAGTCTACAACGTTTAGTTTAGGTGTGAGAGCCAAAATGAACTTTTTATTGCTTTAAACGCGTTTTCAGCCCCTGATTGTACACTTAAGGTGAAAATGTCAAAATCTTCAAAATGAGCATAAGCACAATGAAATTAATGCTGGAATCATCTTCAGGATGCTAGAATACACTAAATACAGCAAAAATTTTGAGTCTACAACGTTTAGTTTAGGTGTGAGAGCCAAAATGAACTTTTTATTGCTTTAAACGCGTTTTCAGCCTGATTGTGCACTTTAGGTGAAAATGTCAAAATCTTCAAAATGAGCATAAGCACGATGAAATTAATGCTGGAATCATCTTCAGGATGCTAGAATACACTGAATACAGCAAAAATTTTGAGTCTACAACGTTTAGTTTAGGTGTGAGAGCCAAAATGAACTTTTTATTGCTTTAAACGCGTTTTCAACCCCTGATTGTACACTTAAGGTGAAAATGTCAAAATCTTAAAAATGAGCATAAGCACAATGAAATTAATGCTGGAATCATCTTCAGGATGCTAGAATACACTAAATACAGCAAAAATGTTGAGTCTACAACGTTTAGTTTAGGTGTGAGAGCCAAAATGAACTTTTTATTGCTTTAAATGCGTTTTCAGCCTGATTGTGCACTTTAGGTGAAAATGTCAAAATCTTCAAAATGAGCATAAGCACAATGAAATTAATGCTGGAATCATCTTCAGGATGCTAGAATACACTAAATACAGCAAAAATGTTGAGTCTACAACGTTTATTAGGTGTGAGAGCCAAAATGAACTTTTTATTGCTTTAAATGCGTTTTCAGCCTGATTGTGCACTTTAGGTGAAAATGTCAAAATCTTTAAAATGAGCATAAGCACAATGAAATTAATGCTGGAATCATCTTCAGGATGCTAGAATACACTAAATACAGCAAAAATTTTGAGTCTACAACGTTTAGTTTAGGTGTGAGTGCCAAAATGAACTTTTTATTGCTTTAAACGCGTTTTCAGCCTGATTGTGCACTTTAGGTGAAAATGTCAAAATCTTAAAAATGAGCATAAGCACAATGAAATTAATGCTGGAATCATCTTCAGGATGCTAGAATACACTAAATACAGCAAAATTTTTGAGTCTACAACGTTTAGTTTAGGTGTGAGAGCCAAAATGAACTTTTTATTGCTTTAAACGCGTTTTCAGCCCCTGATTGTACACTTAAGGTGAAAATGTCAAAATCTTAAAAATGAGCATAAGCACAATGAAATTAATGCTGGAATCATCTTCAGGATGCTAGAATACACTAAATACAGCAAAAATGTTGAGTCTACAACGTTTATTAGGTGTGAGAGCCAAAATGAACTTTTTATTGCTTTAAATGCGTTTTCAGCCTGATTGTGCACTTTAGGTGAAAATGTCAAAATCTTTAAAATGAGCATAAGCACAATGAAATTAATGCTGGAATCATCTTCAGGATGCTAGAATACACTAAATACAGCAAAAATTTTGAGTCTACAACGTTTAGTTTAGGTGTGAGTGCCAAAATGAACTTTTTATTGCTTTAAACGCGTTTTCAGCCTGATTGTGCACTTTAGGTGAAAATGTCAAAATCTTAAAAATGAGCATAAGCACAATGAAATTAATGCTGGAATCATCTTCAGGATGCTAGAATACACTAAATACAGCAAAAATTTTGAGTCTACAACGTTTAGTTTAGGTGTGAGAGCCAAAATGAACTTTTTATTGCTTTAAACGCGTTTTCAGCCCCTGATTGTACACTTAAGGTGAAAATGTCAAAATCTTCAAAATGAGCATAAGCACAATGAAATTAATGCTGGAATCATCTTCAGGATGCTAGAATACACTAAATACAGCAAAAATTTTGAGTCTACAACGTTTAGTTTAGGTGTGAGAGCCAAAATGAACTTTTTATTGCTTTAAACGCGTTTTCAGCCTGATTGTGCACTTTAGGTGAAAATGTCAAAATCTTCAAAATGAGCATAAGCACGATGAAATTAATGCTGGAATCATCTTCAGGATGCTAGAATACACTGAATACAGCAAAAATTTTGAGTCTACAACGTTTAGTTTAGGTGTGAGAGCCAAAATGAACTTTTTATTGCTTTAAACGCGTTTTCAACCCCTGATTGTACACTTAAGGTGAAAATGTCAAAATCTTAAAAATGAGCATAAGCACAATGAAATTAATGCTGGAATCATCTTCAGGATGCTAGAATACACTAAATACAGCAAAAATGTTGAGTCTACAACGTTTAGTTTAGGTGTGAGAGCCAAAATGAACTTTTTATTGCTTTAAATGCGTTTTCAGCCTGATTGTGCACTTTAGGTGAAAATGTCAAAATCTTCAAAATGAGCATAAGCACAATGAAATTAATGCTGGAATCATCTTCAGGATGCTAGAATACACTAAATACAGCAAAAATGTTGAGTCTACAACGTTTATTAGGTGTGAGAGCCAAAATGAACTTTTTATTGCTTTAAACGCGTTTTCAGCCCCTGATTGTGCACTTTAGGTGAAAATGTCAAAATCTTTAAAATGAGCATAAGCACAATGAAATTAATGCTGGAATCATCTTCAGGATGCTAGAATACACTAAATACAGCAAAAATTTTGAGTCTACAACGTTTAGTTTAGGTGTGAGTGCCAAAATGAACTTTTTATTGCTTTAAACGCGTTTTCAGCCTGATTGTGCACTTTAGGTGAAAATGTCAAAATCTTAAAAATGAGCATAAGCACAATAAAATTAATGCTGGAATCATCTTCAGGATGCTAGAATACACTAAATACAGCAAAAATTTTGAGTCTACAACGTTTAGTTTAGGTGTGAGAGCCAAAATGAACTTTTTATTGCTTTAAACGCGTTTTCAGCCCCTGATTGTACACTTAAGGTGAAAATGTCAAAATCTTCAAAATGAGCATAAGCACAATGAAATTAATGCTGGAATCATCTTCAGGATGCTAGAATACACTAAATACAGCAAAAATTTTGAGTCTACAACGTTTAGTTTAGGTGTGAGAGCCAAAATGAACTTTTTATTGCTTTAAACGCGTTTTCAGCCTGATTGTGCACTTTAGGTGAAAATGTCAAAATCTTAAAAATGAGCATAAGCACAATGAAATTAATGCTGGAATCATCTTCAGGATGCTGGAATACACTAAATACAGCAAAATTTTTGAGTCTACAACGTTTAGTTTAGGTGTGAGAACCAAAATGAACTTTTTATTGCTTTAAACGCGTTTTCAGCCCCTGATTGTACACTTAAGGTGAAAATGTCAAAATCTTAAAAATGAGCATAAGCACAATGAAATTAATGCTGGAATCATCTTCAGGATGCTAGAATACACTAAATACAGCAAAAATGTTGAGTCTACAACGTTTATTAGGTGTGAGAGCCAAAATGAACTTTTTATTGCTTTAAATGCGTTTTCAGCCTGATTGTGCACTTTAGGTGAAAATGTCAAAATCTTTAAAATGAGCATAAGCACAATGAAATTAATGCTGGAATCATCTTCAGGATGCTAGAATACACTAAATACAGCAAAAATTTTGAGTCTACAACGTTTAGTTTAGGTGTGAGTGCCAAAATGAACTTTTTATTGCTTTAAACGCGTTTTCAGGCTGATTGTGCACTTTAGGTGAAAATGTCAAAATCTTAAAAATGAGCATAAGCACAATGAAATTAATGCTGGAATCATCTTCAGGATGCTAGAATACACTAAATACAGCAAAAATTTGGAGTCTACAACGTTTAGTTTAGGTGTGAGTGCCAAAATGAACTTTTTATTGCTTTAAACGCGTTTTCAGCCTGATTGTGCACTTTAGGTGAAAATGTCAAAATCTTAAAAATGAGCATAAGCACAATGAAATTAATGCTGGAATCATCTTCAGGATGCTAGAATACACTAAATACAGCAAAAATGTTGAGTCTACAACGTTTAGTTTAGTTGTGAGAGCCAAAATGAACTTTTTATTGCTTTAAACGCGTTTTCAGCCTGATTGTGCACTTTAGGTGAAAATGTCAAAATCTTAAAAATGAGCATAAGCACAATGAAATTAATGCTGGAATCATCTTCAGGATGCTAGAATACACTAAATACAGCAAAAATTTTGAGTCTACAACGTTTAGTTTAGGTGTGAGAGCCAAAATGAACTTTTTATTGCTTTAAACGCGTTTTCAGCCTGATTGTGCACTTTAGGTGAAAATGTCAAAATCTTAAAAATGAGCATAAGCACAATGAAATTAATGCTGGAATCATCTTCAGGATGCTAGAATACACTAAATACAGCAAAATTTTTGAGTCTACAACGTTTAGTTTAGGTGTGAGAGCCAAAATGAACTTTTTATTGCTTTAAACGCGTTTTCAGCCCCTGATTGTACACTTAAGGTGAAAATGTCAAAATCTTAAAAATGAGCATAAGCACAATGAAATTAATGCTGGAATCATCTTCAGGATGCTAGAATACACTAAATACAGCAAAAATGTTGAGTCTACAACGTTTATTAGGTGTGAGAGCCAAAATGAACTTTTTATTGCTTTAAATGCGTTTTCAGCCTGATTGTGCACTTTAGGTGAAAATGTCAAAATCTTTAAAATGAGCATAAGCACAATGAAATTAATGCTGGAGTCATCTTCAGGATGCTAGAATACACTAAATACAGCAAAAATTTTGAGTCTACAACGTTTAGTTTAGGTGTGAGTGCCAAAATGAACTTTTTATTGCTTTAAACGCGTTTTCAGCCTGATTGTGCACTTTAGGTGAAAATGTCAAAATCTTCAAAATGAGCATAAGCACAATGAAATTAATGCTGGAATCATCTTCAGGATGCTAGAATACACTAAATACAGCAAAAATTTTGAGTCTACAACGTTTAGTTTAGGTGTGAGTGCCAAAATGAACTTTTTATTGCTTTAAACGCGTTTTCAGCCTGATTGTGCACTTTAGGTGAAAATGTCAAAATCTTCAAAATGAGCATAAGCACAATGAAATTAATGCTGGAATCATCTTCAGGATGCTAGAATACACTAAATACAGCAAAAATTTTGAGTCTACAACGTTTAGTTTAGGTGTGAGAGCCAAAATGAACTTTTTATTGCTTTAAATGCGTTTTCAGCCTGATTGTGCACTTTAGGTGAAAATGTCAAAATCTTCAAAATGAGCATAAGCACAATGAAATTAATGCTGGAATCATCTTCAGGATGCTAGAATACACTAAATACAGCAAAAATTTTGAGTCTACAACGTTTAGTTTAGGTGTGAGTGCCAAAATGAACTTTTTATTGCTTTAAACGCGTTTTCAGCCTGATTGTGCACTTTAGGTGAAAATGTCAAAATCTTAAAAATGAGCATAAGCACAATGAAATTAATGCTGGAATCATCTTCAGGATGCTAGAATACACTAAATACAGCAAAAATTTTGAGTCTACAACGTTTAGTTTAGGTGTGAGAGCCAAAATGAATTTTTTATTGCTTTAAACGCGTTTTCAGCCCCTGATTGTACACTTAAGGTGAAAATGTCAAAATCTTCAAAATGAGCATAAGCACAATGAAATTAATGCTGGAATCATCTTCAGGATGCAAGAATACACTAAATACAGCAAAAATTTTGAGTCTACAACGTTTAGTTTAGGTGTGAGTGCCAAAATGAACTTTTTATTGCTTTAAACGCGTTTTCAGCCTGATTGTGCACTTTAGGTGAAAATGTCAAAATCTTAAAAATGAGCATAAGCACAATGAAATTAATGCTGGAATCATCTTCAGGATGCTAGAATACACTAAATACAGCAAAAATGTTGAGTCTACAACGTTTAGTTTAGGTGTGAGAGCCAAAATGAACTTTTTATTGCTTTAAATGCGTTTTCAGCCTGATTGTGCACTTTAGGTGAAAATGTCAAAATCTTCAAAATGCGCATAAGCACAATGAAATTAATGCTGGAATCATCTTCAGGATGCTAGAATACACTAAATACAGCAAAAATTTTGAGTCTACAACGTTTAGTTTAGGTGTGAGTGCCAAAATGAACTTTTTATTGCTTTAAACGCGTTTTCAGCCTGATTGTGCACTTTAGGTGAAAATGTCAAAATCTTAAAAATGAGCATAAGCACAATGAAATTAATGCTGGAATCATCTTCAGGATGCTAGAATACACTAAATACAGCAAAAATTTTGAGTCTACAACGTTTAGTTTAGGTGTGAGAGCCAAAATGAACTTTTTATTGCTTTAAACGCGTTTTCAGCCCCTGATTGTACACTTAAGGTGAAAATGTCAAAATCTTCAAAATGAGCATAAGCACAATGAAATTAATGCTGGAATCATTTTCAGGATGCTAGAATACACTAAATACAGCAAAAAATTTTAGTCTACAACGTTTAGTTTAGGTGTGAGAGCCAAAATGAACTTTTTATTGCTTTAAACGCGTTTTCAGCCTGATTGTGCACTTTAGGTGAAAATGTCAAAATCTTAAAAATGAGCATAAGCACAATGAAATTAATGCTGGAATCATCTTCAGGATGCTAGAATACACTAAATACAGCAAAAATTTTGAGTCTACAACGTTTAGTTTAGGTGTGAGAGCCAAAATGAACTTTTTATTGCTTTAAACGCGTTTTCAGCCCCTGATTGTACACTTAAGGTGAAAATGTCAAAATCTTCAAAATGAGCATAAGCACAATGAAATTAATGCTGGAATCATCTTCAGGATGCTAGAATACACTAAATACAGCAAAAATTTTGAGTCTACAACGTTTAGTTTAGGTGTGAGTGCCAAAATGAACTTTTTATTGCTTTAAACGCGTTTTCAGCCTGATTGTGCACTTTAGGTGAAAATGTCAAAATCTTAAAAATGAGCATAAGCACAATGAAATTAATGCTGGAATCATCTTCAGGATGCTAGAATACACTAAATACAGCAAAAATGTTGAGTCTACAACGTTTAGTTTAGTTGTGAGAGCCAAAATGAACTTTTTATTGCTTTAAACGCGTTTTCAGCCTGATTGTGCACTTTAGGTGAAAATGTCAAAATCTTAAAAATGAGCATAAGCACAATGAAATTAATGCTGGAATCATCTTCAGGATGCTAGAATACACTAAATACAGCAAAAATTTTGAGTCTACAACGTTTAGTTTAGGTGTGAGAGCCAAAATGAACTTTTTATTGCTTTAAACGCGTTTTCAGCCTGATTGTGCACTTTAGGTGAAAATGTCAAAATCTTAAAAATGAGCATAAGCACAATGAAATTAATGCTGGAATCATCTTCAGGATGCTAGAATACACTAAATACAGCAAAATTTTTGAGTCTACAACGTTTAGTTTAGGTGTGAGAGCCAAAATGAACTTTTTATTGCTTTAAACGCGTTTTCAGCCCCTGATTGTACACTTAAGGTGAAAATGTCAAAATCTTAAAAATGAGCATAAGCACAATGAAATTAATGCTGGAATCATCTTCAGGATGCTAGAATACACTAAATACAGCAAAAATGTTGAGTCTACAACGTTTATTAGGTGTGAGAGCCAAAATGAACTTTTTATTGCTTTAAATGCGTTTTCAGCCTGATTGTGCACTTTAGGTGAAAATGTCAAAATCTTTAAAATGAGCATAAGCACAATGAAATTAATGCTGGAGTCATCTTCAGGATGCTAGAATACACTAAATACAGCAAAAATTTTGAGTCTACAACGTTTAGTTTAGGTGTGAGTGCCAAAATGAACTTTTTATTGCTTTAAACGCGTTTTCAGCCTGATTGTGCACTTTAGGTGAAAATGTCAAAATCTTCAAAATGAGCATAAGCACAATGAAATTAATGCTGGAATCATCTTCAGGATGCTAGAATACACTAAATACAGCAAAAATTTTGAGTCTACAACGTTTAGTTTAGGTGTGAGAGCCAAAATGAACTTTTTATTGCTTTAAATGCGTTTTCAGCCTGATTGTGCACTTTAGGTGAAAATGTCAAAATCTTCAAAATGAGCATAAGCACAATGAAATTAATGCTGGAATCATCTTCAGGATGCTAGAATACACTAAATACAGCAAAAATTTTGAGTCTACAACGTTTAGTTTAGGTGTGAGTGCCAAAATGAACTTTTTATTGCTTTAAACGCGTTTTCAGCCTGATTGTGCACTTTAGGTGAAAATGTCAAAATCTTAAAAATGAGCATAAGCACAATGAAATTAATGCTGGAATCATCTTCAGGATGCTAGAATACACTAAATACAGCAAAAATTTTGAGTCTACAACGTTTAGTTTAGGTGTGAGAGCCAAAATGAATTTTTTATTGCTTTAAACGCGTTTTCAGCCCCTGATTGTACACTTAAGGTGAAAATGTCAAAATCTTCAAAATGAGCATAAGCACAATGAAATTAATGCTGGAATCATCTTCAGGATGCAAGAATACACTAAATACAGCAAAAATTTTGAGTCTACAACGTTTAGTTTAGGTGTGAGTGCCAAAATGAACTTTTTATTGCTTTAAACGCGTTTTCAGCCTGATTGTGCACTTTAGGTGAAAATGTCAAAATCTTAAAAATGAGCATAAGCACAATGAAATTAATGCTGGAATCATCTTCAGGATGCTAGAATACACTAAATACAGCAAAAATGTTGAGTCTACAACGTTTAGTTTAGGTGTGAGAGCCAAAATGAACTTTTTATTGCTTTAAATGCGTTTTCAGCCTGATTGTGCACTTTAGGTGAAAATGTCAAAATCTTCAAAATGCGCATAAGCACAATGAAATTAATGCTGGAATCATCTTCAGGATGCTAGAATACACTAAATACAGCAAAAATTTTGAGTCTACAACGTTTAGTTTAGGTGTGAGTGCCAAAATGAACTTTTTATTGCTTTAAACGCGTTTTCAGCCTGATTGTGCACTTTAGGTGAAAATGTCAAAATCTTAAAAATGAGCATAAGCACAATGAAATTAATGCTGGAATCATCTTCAGGATGCTAGAATACACTAAATACAGCAAAAATTTTGAGTCTACAACGTTTAGTTTAGGTGTGAGAGCCAAAATGAACTTTTTATTGCTTTAAACGCGTTTTCAGCCCCTGATTGTACACTTAAGGTGAAAATGTCAAAATCTTCAAAATGAGCATAAGCACAATGAAATTAATGCTGGAATCATTTTCAGGATGCTAGAATACACTAAATACAGCAAAAAATTTTAGTCTACAACGTTTAGTTTAGGTGTGAGAGCCAAAATGAACTTTTTATTGCTTTAAACGCGTTTTCAGCCTGATTGTGCACTTTAGGTGAAAATGTCAAAATCTTAAAAATGAGCATAAGCACAATGAAATTAATGCTGGAATCATCTTCAGGATGCTAGAATACACTAAATACAGCAAAAATTTTGAGTCTACAACGTTTAGTTTAGGTGTGAGAGCCAAAATGAACTTTTTATTGCTTTAAACGCGTTTTCAGCCCCTGATTGTACACTTAAGGTGAAAATGTCAAAATCTTCAAAATGAGCATAAGCACAATGAAATTAATGCTGGAATCATCTTCAGGATGCTAGAATACACTAAATACAGCAAAAATTTTGAGTCTACAACGTTTAGTTTAGGTGTGAGTGCCAAAATGAACTTTTTATTGCTTTAAACGCGTTTTCAGCCTGATTGTGCACTTTAGGTGAAAATGTCAAAATCTTAAAAATGAGCATAAGCACAATGAAATTAATGCTGGAATCATCTTCAGGATGCTAGAATACACTAAATACAGCAAAAATGTTGAGTCTACAACGTTTAGTTTAGTTGTGAGAGCCAAAATGAACTTTTTATTGCTTTAAACGCGTTTTCAGCCTGATTGTGCACTTTAGGTGAAAATGTCAAAATCTTAAAAATGAGCATAAGCACAATGAAATTAATGCTGGAATCATCTTCAGGATGCTAGAATACACTAAATACAGCAAAAATTTTGAGTCTACAACGTTTAGTTTAGGTGTGAGAGCCAAAATGAACTTTTTATTGCTTTAAACGCGTTTTCAGCCTGATTGTGCACTTTAGCTGAAAATGTCAAAATCTTAAAAATGAGCATAAGCACAATGAAATTAATGCTGGAATCATCTTCAGGATGCTAGAATACACTAAATACAGCAAAATTTTTGAGTCTACAACGTTTAGTTTAGGTGTGAGAGCCAAAATGAACTTTTTATTGCTTTAAACGCGTTTTCAGCCCCTGATTGTACACTTAAGGTGAAAATGTCAAAATCTTAAAAATGAGCATAAGCACAATGAAATTAATGCTGGAATCATCTTCAGGATGCTAGAATACACTAAATACAGCAAAAATGTTGAGTCTACAACGTTTATTAGGTGTGAGAGCCAAAATGAACTTTTTATTGCTTTAAATGCGTTTTCAGCCTGATTGTGCACTTTAGGTGAAAATGTCAAAATCTTTAAAATGAGCATAAGCACAATGAAATTAATGCTGGAGTCATCTTCAGGATGCTAGAATACACTAAATACAGCAAAAATTTTGAGTCTACAACGTTTAGTTTAGGTGTGAGTGCCAAAATGAACTTTTTATTGCTTTAAACGCGTTTTCAGCCTGATTGTGCACTTTAGGTGAAAATGTCAAAATCTTCAAAATGAGCATAAGCACAATGAAATTAATGCTGGAATCATCTTCAGGATGCTAGAATACACTAAATACAGCAAAAATTTTGAGTCTACAACGTTTAGTTTAGGTGTGAGAGCCAAAATGAACTTTTTATTGCTTTAAATGCGTTTTCAGCCTGATTGTGCACTTTAGGTGAAAATGTCAAAATCTTCAAAATGAGCATAAGCACAATGAAATTAATGCTGGAATCATCTTCAGGATGCTAGAATACACTAAATACAGCAAAAATTTTGAGTCTACAACGTTTAGTTTAGGTGTGAGTGCCAAAATGAACTTTTTATTGCTTTAAACGCGTTTTCAGCCTGATTGTGCACTTTAGGTGAAAATGTCAAAATCTTAAAAATGAGCATAAGCACAATGAAATTAATGCTGGAATCATCTTCAGGATGCTAGAATACACTAAATACAGCAAAAATTTTGAGTCTACAACGTTTAGTTTAGGTGTGAGAGCCAAAATGAATTTTTTATTGCTTTAAACGCGTTTTCAGCCCCTGATTGTACACTTAAGGTGAAAATGTCAAAATCTTCAAAATGAGCATAAGCACAATGAAATTAATGCTGGAATCATCTTCAGGATGCAAGAATACACTAAATACAGCAAAAATTTTGAGTCTACAACGTTTAGTTTAGGTGTGAGTGCCAAAATGAACTTTTTATTGCTTTAAACGCGTTTTCAGCCTGATTGTGCACTTTAGGTGAAAATGTCAAAATCTTAAAAATGAGCATAAGCACAATGAAATTAATGCTGGAATCATCTTCAGGATGCTAGAATACACTAAATACAGCAAAAATGTTGAGTCTACAACGTTTAGTTTAGGTGTGAGAGCCAAAATGAACTTTTTATTGCTTTAAATGCGTTTTCAGCCTGATTGTGCACTTTAGGTGAAAATGTCAAAATCTTCAAAATGCGCATAAGCACAATGAAATTAATGCTGGAATCATCTTCAGGATGCTAGAATACACTAAATACAGCAAAAATTTTGAGTCTACAACGTTTAGTTTAGGTGTGAGTGCCAAAATGAACTTTTTATTGCTTTAAACGCGTTTTCAGCCTGATTGTGCACTTTAGGTGAAAATGTCAAAATCTTAAAAATGAGCATAAGCACAATGAAATTAATGCTGGAATCATCTTCAGGATGCTAGAATACACTAAATACAGCAAAAATTTTGAGTCTACAACGTTTAGTTTAGGTGTGAGAGCCAAAATGAACTTTTTATTGCTTTAAACGCGTTTTCAGCCCCTGATTGTACACTTAAGGTGAAAATGTCAAAATCTTCAAAATGAGCATAAGCACAATGAAATTAATGCTGGAATCATTTTCAGGATGCTAGAATACACTAAATACAGCAAAAAATTTTAGTCTACAACGTTTAGTTTAGGTGTGAGAGCCAAAATGAACTTTTTATTGCTTTAAACGCGTTTTCAGCCTGATTGTGCACTTTAGGTGAAAATGTCAAAATCTTAAAAATGAGCATAAGCACAATGAAATTAATGCTGGAATCATCTTCAGGATGCTAGAATACACTAAATACAGCAAAAATTTTGAGTCTACAACGTTTAGTTTAGGTGTGAGAGCCAAAATGAACTTTTTATTGCTTTAAACGCGTTTTCAGCCCCTGATTGTACACTTAAGGTGAAAATGTCAAAATCTTCAAAATGAGCATAAGCACAATGAAATTAATGCTGGAATCATCTTCAGGATGCTAGAATACACTAAATACAGCAAAAATTTTGAGTCTACAACGTTTAGTTTAGGTGTGAGTGCCAAAATGAACTTTTTATTGCTTTAAACGCGTTTTCAGCCTGATTGTGCACTTTAGGTGAAAATGTCAAAATCTTAAAAATGAGCATAAGCACAATGAAATTAATGCTGGAATCATCTTCAGGATGCTAGAATACACTAAATACAGCAAAAATTTTGAGTCTACAACGTTTAGTTTAGGTGTGAGAGCCAAAATGAACTTTTTATTGCTTTAAACGCGTTTTCAGCCCCTGATTGTACACTTAAGGTGAAAATGTCAAAATCTTCAAAATGAGCATAAGCACAATGAAATTAATGCTGGAATCATCTTCAGGATGCTAGAATACACTAAATACAGCAAAAATTTTGAGTCTACAACGTTTAGTTTAGGTGTGAGAGCCAAAATGAACTTTTTATTGCTTTAAACGCGTTTTCAGCCTGATTGTGCACTTTAGGTGAAAATGTCAAAATCTTAAAAATGAGCATAAGCACAATGAAATTAATGCTGGAATCATCTTCAGGATGCTAGAATACACTAAATACAGCAAAAATTTTGAGTCTACAACGTTTAGTTTAGGTGTGAGAGCCAAAATGAACTTTTTATTGCTTTAAACGCGTTTTCAGCCTGATTGTGCACTTTAGGTGAAAATGTCAAAATCTTAAAAATGAGCATAAGCACAATGAAATTAATGCTGGAATCATCTTCAGGATGCTAGAATACACTAAATACAGCAAAATTTTTGAGTCTACAACGTTTAGTTTAGGTGTGAGAGCCAAAATGAACTTTTTATTGCTTTAAACGCGTTTTCAGCCCCTGATTGTACACTTAAGGTGAAAATGTCAAAATCTTAAAAATGAGCATAAGCACAATGAAATTAATGCTGGAATCATCTTCAGGATGCTAGAATACACTAAATACAGCAAAAATGTTGAGTCTACAACGTTTATTAGGTGTGAGAGCCAAAATGAACTTTTTATTGCTTTAAATGCGTTTTCAGCCTGATTGTGCACTTTAGGTGAAAATGTCAAAATCTTTAAAATGAGCATAAGCACAATGAAATTAATGCTGGAGTCATCTTCAGGATGCTAGAATACACTAAATACAGCAAAAATTTTGAGTCTACAACGTTTAGTTTAGGTGTGAGTGCCAAAATGAACTTTTTATTGCTTTAAACGCGTTTTCAGCCTGATTGTGCACTTTAGGTGAAAATGTCAAAATCTTCAAAATGAGCATAAGCACAATGAAATTAATGCTGGAATCATCTTCAGGATGCTAGAATACACTAAATACAGCAAAAATTTTGAGTCTACAACGTTTAGTTTAGGTGTGAGAGCCAAAATGAACTTTTTATTGCTTTAAATGCGTTTTCAGCCTGATTGTGCACTTTAGGTGAAAATGTCAAAATCTTCAAAATGAGCATAAGCACAATGAAATTAATGCTGGAATCATCTTCAGGATGCTAGAATACACTAAATACAGCAAAAATTTTGAGTCTACAACGTTTAGTTTAGGTGTGAGTGCCAAAATGAACTTTTTATTGCTTTAAACGCGTTTTCAGCCTGATTGTGCACTTTAGGTGAAAATGTCAAAATCTTAAAAATGAGCATAAGCACAATGAAATTAATGCTGGAATCATCTTCAGGATGCTAGAATACACTAAATACAGCAAAAATTTTGAGTCTACAACGTTTAGTTTAGGTGTGAGAGCCAAAATGAATTTTTTATTGCTTTAAACGCGTTTTCAGCCCCTGATTGTACACTTAAGGTGAAAATGTCAAAATCTTCAAAATGAGCATAAGCACAATGAAATTAATGCTGGAATCATCTTCAGGATGCAAGAATACACTAAATACAGCAAAAATTTTGAGTCTACAACGTTTAGTTTAGGTGTGAGTGCCAAAATGAACTTTTTATTGCTTTAAACGCGTTTTCAGCCTGATTGTGCACTTTAGGTGAAAATGTCAAAATCTTAAAAATGAGCATAAGCACAATGAAATTAATGCTGGAATCATCTTCAGGATGCTAGAATACACTAAATACAGCAAAAATGTTGAGTCTACAACGTTTAGTTTAGGTGTGAGAGCCAAAATGAACTTTTTATTGCTTTAAATGCGTTTTCAGCCTGATTGTGCACTTTAGGTGAAAATGTCAAAATCTTCAAAATGCGCATAAGCACAATGAAATTAATGCTGGAATCATCTTCAGGATGCTAGAATACACTAAATACAGCAAAAATTTTGAGTCTACAACGTTTAGTTTAGGTGTGAGTGCCAAAATGAACTTTTTATTGCTTTAAACGCGTTTTCAGCCTGATTGTGCACTTTAGGTGAAAATGTCAAAATCTTAAAAATGAGCATAAGCACAATGAAATTAATGCTGGAATCATCTTCAGGATGCTAGAATACACTAAATACAGCAAAAATTTTGAGTCTACAACGTTTAGTTTAGGTGTGAGAGCCAAAATGAACTTTTTATTGCTTTAAACGCGTTTTCAGCCCCTGATTGTACACTTAAGGTGAAAATGTCAAAATCTTCAAAATGAGCATAAGCACAATGAAATTAATGCTGGAATCATTTTCAGGATGCTAGAATACACTAAATACAGCAAAAAATTTTAGTCTACAACGTTTAGTTTAGGTGTGAGAGCCAAAATGAACTTTTTATTGCTTTAAACGCGTTTTCAGCCTGATTGTGCACTTTAGGTGAAAATGTCAAAATCTTAAAAATGAGCATAAGCACAATGAAATTAATGCTGGAATCATCTTCAGGATGCTAGAATACACTAAATACAGCAAAAATTTTGAGTCTACAACGTTTAGTTTAGGTGTGAGAGCCAAAATGAACTTTTTATTGCTTTAAACGCGTTTTCAGCCCCTGATTGTACACTTAAGGTGAAAATGTCAAAATCTTCAAAATGAGCATAAGCACAATGAAATTAATGCTGGAATCATCTTCAGGATGCTAGAATACACTAAATACAGCAAAAATTTTGAGTCTACAACGTTTAGTTTAGGTGTGAGTGCCAAAATGAACTTTTTATTGCTTTAAACGCGTTTTCAGCCTGATTGTGCACTTTAGGTGAAAATGTCAAAATCTTAAAAATGAGCATAAGCACAATGAAATTAATGCTGGAATCATCTTCAGGATGCTAGAATACACTAAATACAGCAAAAATGTTGAGTCTACAACGTTTAGTTTAGTTGTGAGAGCCAAAATGAACTTTTTATTGCTTTAAACGCGTTTTCAGCCTGATTGTGCACTTTAGGTGAAAATGTCAAAATCTTAAAAATGAGCATAAGCACAATGAAATTAATGCTGGAATCATCTTCAGGATGCTAGAATACACTAAATACAGCAAAAATTTTGAGTCTACAACGTTTAGTTTAGGTGTGAGAGCCAAAATGAACTTTTTATTGCTTTAAACGCGTTTTCAGCCTGATTGTGCACTTTAGGTGAAAATGTCAAAATCTTAAAAATGAGCATAAGCACAATGAAATTAATGCTGGAATCATCTTCAGGATGCTAGAATACACTAAATACAGCAAAATTTTTGAGTCTACAACGTTTAGTTTAGGTGTGAGAGCCAAAATGAACTTTTTATTGCTTTAAACGCGTTTTCAGCCCCTGATTGTACACTTAAGGTGAAAATGTCAAAATCTTAAAAATGAGCATAAGCACAATGAAATTAATGCTGGAATCATCTTCAGGATGCTAGAATACACTAAATACAGCAAAAATGTTGAGTCTACAACGTTTATTAGGTGTGAGAGCCAAAATGAACTTTTTATTGCTTTAAATGCGTTTTCAGCCTGATTGTGCACTTTAGGTGAAAATGTCAAAATCTTTAAAATGAGCATAAGCACAATGAAATTAATGCTGGAGTCATCTTCAGGATGCTAGAATACACTAAATACAGCAAAAATTTTGAGTCTACAACGTTTAGTTTAGGTGTGAGTGCCAAAATGAACTTTTTATTGCTTTAAACGCGTTTTCAGCCTGATTGTGCACTTTAGGTGAAAATGTCAAAATCTTCAAAATGAGCATAAGCACAATGAAATTAATGCTGGAATCATCTTCAGGATGCTAGAATACACTAAATACAGCAAAAATTTTGAGTCTACAACGTTTAGTTTAGGTGTGAGAGCCAAAATGAACTTTTTATTGCTTTAAATGCGTTTTCAGCCTGATTGTGCACTTTAGGTGAAAATGTCAAAATCTTCAAAATGAGCATAAGCACAATGAAATTAATGCTGGAATCATCTTCAGGATGCTAGAATACACTAAATACAGCAAAAATTTTGAGTCTACAACGTTTAGTTTAGGTGTGAGTGCCAAAATGAACTTTTTATTGCTTTAAACGCGTTTTCAGCCTGATTGTGCACTTTAGGTGAAAATGTCAAAATCTTAAAAATGAGCATAAGCACAATGAAATTAATGCTGGAATCATCTTCAGGATGCTAGAATACACTAAATACAGCAAAAATTTTGAGTCTACAACGTTTAGTTTAGGTGTGAGAGCCAAAATGAATTTTTTATTGCTTTAAACGCGTTTTCAGCCCCTGATTGTACACTTAAGGTGAAAATGTCAAAATCTTCAAAATGAGCATAAGCACAATGAAATTAATGCTGGAATCATCTTCAGGATGCAAGAATACACTAAATACAGCAAAAATTTTGAGTCTACAACGTTTAGTTTAGGTGTGAGTGCCAAAATGAACTTTTTATTGCTTTAAACGCGTTTTCAGCCTGATTGTGCACTTAAGGTGAAAATGTCAAAATCTTAAAAATGAGCATAAGCACAATGAAATTAATGCTGGAATCATCTTCAGGATGCTAGAATACACTAAATACAGCAAAAATGTTGAGTCTACAACGTTTAGTTTAGGTGTGAGAGCCAAAATGAACTTTTTATTGCTTTAAATGCGTTTTCAGCCTGATTGTGCACTTTAGGTGAAAATGTCAAAATCTTCAAAATGCGCATAAGCACAATGAAATTAATGCTGGAATCATCTTCAGGATGCTAGAATACACTAAATACAGCAAAAATTTTGAGTCTACAACGTTTAGTTTAGGTGTGAGTGCCAAAATGAACTTTTTATTGCTTTAAACGCGTTTTCAGCCTGATTGTGCACTTTAGGTGAAAATGTCAAAATCTTAAAAATGAGCATAAGCACAATGAAATTAATGCTGGAATCATCTTCAGGATGCTAGAATACACTAAATACAGCAAAAATTTTGAGTCTACAACGTTTAGTTTAGGTGTGAGAGCCAAAATGAACTTTTTATTGCTTTAAACGCGTTTTCAGCCCCTGATTGTACACTTAAGGTGAAAATGTCAAAATCTTCAAAATGAGCATAAGCACAATGAAATTAATGCTGGAATCATTTTCAGGATGCTAGAATACACTAAATACAGCAAAAAATTTTAGTCTACAACGTTTAGTTTAGGTGTGAGAGCCAAAATGAACTTTTTATTGCTTTAAACGCGTTTTCAGCCTGATTGTGCACTTTAGGTGAAAATGTCAAAATCTTAAAAATGAGCATAAGCACAATGAAATTAATGCTGGAATCATCTTCAGGATGCTAGAATACACTAAATACAGCAAAAATTTTGAGTCTACAACGTTTAGTTTAGGTGTGAGAGCCAAAATGAACTTTTTATTGCTTTAAACGCGTTTTCAGCCCCTGATTGTACACTTAAGGTGAAAATGTCAAAATCTTCAAAATGAGCATAAGCACAATGAAATTAATGCTGGAATCATCTTCAGGATGCTAGAATACACTAAATACAGCAAAAATTTTGAGTCTACAACGTTTAGTTTAGGTGTGAGAGCCAAAATGAACTTTTTATTGCTTTAAACGCGTTTTCAGCCTGATTGTGCACTTTAGGTGAAAATGTCAAAATCTTAAAAATGAGCATAAGCACAATGAAATTAATGCTGGAATCATCTTCAGGATGCTAGAATACACTAAATACAGCAAAATTTTTGAGTCTACAACGTTTAGTTTAGGTGTGAGAGCCAAAATGAACTTTTTATTGCTTTAAACGCGTTTTCAGCCCCTGATTGTACACTTAAGGTGAAAATGTCAAAATCTTAAAAATGAGCATAAGCACAATGAAATTAATGCTGGAATCATCTTCAGGATGCTAGAATACACTAAATACAGCAAAAATGTTGAGTCTACAACGTTTATTAGGTGTGAGAGCCAAAATGAACTTTTTATTGCTTTAAATGCGTTTTCAGCCTGATTGTGCACTTTAGGTGAAAATGTCAAAATCTTTAAAATGAGCATAAGCACAATGAAATTAATGCTGGAGTCATCTTCAGGATGCTAGAATACACTAAATACAGCAAAAATTTTGAGTCTACAACGTTTAGTTTAGGTGTGAGTGCCAAAATGAACTTTTTATTGCTTTAAACGCGTTTTCAGCCTGATTGTGCACTTTAGGTGAAAATGTCAAAATCTTCAAAATGAGCATAAGCACAATGAAATTAATGCTGGAATCATCTTCAGGATGCTAGAATACACTAAATACAGCAAAAATTTTGAGTCTACAACGTTTAGTTTAGGTGTGAGAGCCAAAATGAACTTTTTATTGCTTTAAATGCGTTTTCAGCCTGATTGTGCACTTTAGGTGAAAATGTCAAAATCTTCAAAATGAGCATAAGCACAATGAAATTAATGCTGGAATCATCTTCAGGATGCTAGAATACACTAAATACAGCAAAAATTTTGAGTCTACAACGTTTAGTTTAGGTGTGAGAGCCAAAATGAACTTTTTATTGCTTTAAATGCGTTTTCAGCCTGATTGTGCACTTTAGGTGAAAATGTCAAAATCTTCAAAATGAGCATAAGCACAATGAAATTAATGCTGGAATCATCTTCAGGATGCTAGAATACACTAAATACAGCAAAAATTTTGAGTCTACAACGTTTAGTTTAGGTGTGAGTGCCAAAATGAACTTTTTATTGCTTTAAACGCGTTTTCAGCCTGATTGTGCACTTTAGGTGAAAATGTCAAAATCTTAAAAATGAGCATAAGCACAATGAAATTAATGCTGGAATCATCTTCAGGATGCTAGAATACACTAAATACAGCAAAAATTTTGAGTCTACAACGTTTAGTTTAGGTGTGAGAGCCAAAATGAATTTTTTATTGCTTTAAACGCGTTTTCAGCCCCTGATTGTACACTTAAGGTGAAAATGTCAAAATCTTCAAAATGAGCATAAGCACAATGAAATTAATGCTGGAATCATCTTCAGGATGCAAGAATACACTAAATACAGCAAAAATTTTGAGTCTACAACGTTTAGTTTAGGTGTGAGTGCCAAAATGAACTTTTTATTGCTTTAAACGCGTTTTCAGCCTGATTGTGCACTTAAGGTGAAAATGTCAAAATCTTAAAAATGAGCATAAGCACAATGAAATTAATGCTGGAATCATCTTCAGGATGCTAGAATACACTAAATACAGCAAAAATGTTGAGTCTACAACGTTTAGTTTAGGTGTGAGAGCCAAAATGAACTTTTTATTGCTTTAAATGCGTTTTCAGCCTGATTGTGCACTTTAGGTGAAAATGTCAAAATCTTCAAAATGCGCATAAGCACAATGAAATTAATGCTGGAATCATCTTCAGGATGCTAGAATACACTAAATACAGCAAAAATTTTGAGTCTACAACGTTTAGTTTAGGTGTGAGTGCCAAAATGAACTTTTTATTGCTTTAAACGCGTTTTCAGCCTGATTGTGCACTTTAGGTGAAAATGTCAAAATCTTAAAAATGAGCATAAGCACAATGAAATTAATGCTGGAATCATCTTCAGGATGCTAGAATACACTAAATACAGCAAAAATTTTGAGTCTACAACGTTTAGTTTAGGTGTGAGAGCCAAAATGAACTTTTTATTGCTTTAAACGCGTTTTCAGCCCCTGATTGTACACTTAAGGTGAAAATGTCAAAATCTTCAAAATGAGCATAAGCACAATGAAATTAATGCTGGAATCATTTTCAGGATGCTAGAATACACTAAATACAGCAAAAAATTTTAGTCTACAACGTTTAGTTTAGGTGTGAGAGCCAAAATGAACTTTTTATTGCTTTAAACGCGTTTTCAGCCTGATTGTGCACTTTAGGTGAAAATGTCAAAATCTTAAAAATGAGCATAAGCACAATGAAATTAATGCTGGAATCATCTTCAGGATGCTAGAATACACTAAATACAGCAAAAATTTTGAGTCTACAACGTTTAGTTTAGGTGTGAGAGCCAAAATGAACTTTTTATTGCTTTAAACGCGTTTTCAGCCCCTGATTGTACACTTAAGGTGAAAATGTCAAAATCTTCAAAATGAGCATAAGCACAATGAAATTAATGCTGGAATCATCTTCAGGATGCTAGAATACACTAAATACAGCAAAAATGTTGAGTCTACAACGTTTATTAGGTGTGAGAGCCAAAATGAACTTTTTATTGCTTTAAATGCGTTTTCAGCCTGATTGTGCACTTTAGGTGAAAATGTCAAAATCTTTAAAATGAGCATAAGCACAATGAAATTAATGCTGGAGTCATCTTCAGGATGCTAGAATACACTAAATACAGCAAAAATTTTGAGTCTACAACGTTTAGTTTAGGTGTGAGTGCCAAAATGAACTTTTTATTGCTTTAAACGCGTTTTCAGCCTGATTGTGCACTTAAGGTGAAAATGTCAAAATCTTCAAAATGAGCATAAGCACAATGAAATTAATGCTGGAATCATCTTCAGGATGCTAGAATACACTAAATACAGCAAAAATTTTGAGTCTACAACGTTTAGTTTAGGTGTGAGAGCCAAAATGAACTTTTTATTGCTTTAAATGCGTTTTCAGCCTGATTGTGCACTTTAGGTGAAAATGTCAAAATCTTCAAAATGAGCATAAGCACAATGAAATTAATGCTGGAATCATCTTCAGGATGCTAGAATACACTAAATACAGCAAAAATTTTGAGTCTACAACGTTTAGTTTAGGTGTGAGTGCCAAAATGAACTTTTTATTGCTTTAAACGCGTTTTCAGCCTGATTGTGCACTTTAGGTGAAAATGTCAAAATCTTAAAAATGAGCATAAGCACAATGAAATTAATGCTGGAATCATCTTCAGGATGCTAGAATACACTAAATACAGCAAAAATTTTGAGTCTACAACGTTTAGTTTAGGTGTGAGAGCCAAAATGAATTTTTTATTGCTTTAAACGCGTTTTCAGCCCCTGATTGTACACTTAAGGTGAAAATGTCAAAATCTTCAAAATGAGCATAAGCACAATGAAATTAATGCTGGAATCATCTTCAGGATGCAAGAATACACTAAATACAGCAAAAATTTTGAGTCTACAACGTTTAGTTTAGGTGTGAGTGCCAAAATGAACTTTTTATTGCTTTAAACGCGTTTTCAGCCTGATTGTGCACTTTAGGTGAAAATGTCAAAATCTTAAAAATGAGCATAAGCACAATGAAATTAATGCTGGAATCATCTTCAGGATGCTAGAATACACTAAATACAGCAAAAATGTTGAGTCTACAACGTTTAGTTTAGGTGTGAGAGCCAAAATGAACTTTTTATTGCTTTAAATGCGTTTTCAGCCTGATTGTGCACTTTAGGTGAAAATGTCAAAATCTTCAAAATGCGCATAAGCACAATGAAATTAATGCTGGAATCATCTTCAGGATGCTAGAATACACTAAATACAGCAAAAATTTTGAGTCTACAACGTTTAGTTTAGGTGTGAGTGCCAAAATGAACTTTTTATTGCTTTAAACGCGTTTTCAGCCTGATTGTGCACTTTAGGTGAAAATGTCAAAATCTTAAAAATGAGCATAAGCACAATGAAATTAATGCTGGAATCATCTTCAGGATGCTAGAATACACTAAATACAGCAAAAATTTTGAGTCTACAACGTTTAGTTTAGGTGTGAGAGCCAAAATGAACTTTTTATTGCTTTAAACGCGTTTTCAGCCCCTGATTGTACACTTAAGGTGAAAATGTCAAAATCTTCAAAATGAGCATAAGCACAATGAAATTAATGCTGGAATCATTTTCAGGATGCTAGAATACACTAAATACAGCAAAAAATTTTAGTCTACAACGTTTAGTTTAGGTGTGAGAGCCAAAATGAACTTTTTATTGCTTTAAACGCGTTTTCAGCCTGATTGTGCACTTTAGGTGAAAATGTCAAAATCTTAAAAATGAGCATAAGCACAATGAAATTAATGCTGGAATCATCTTCAGGATGCTAGAATACACTAAATACAGCAAAAATTTTGAGTCTACAACGTTTAGTTTAGGTGTGAGAGCCAAAATGAACTTTTTATTGCTTTAAACGCGTTTTCAGCCCCTGATTGTACACTTAAGGTGAAAATGTCAAAATCTTCAAAATGAGCATAAGCACAATGAAATTAATGCTGGAATCATCTTCAGGATGCTAGAATACACTAAATACAGCAAAAATTTTGAGTCTACAACGTTTAGTTTAGGTGTGAGTGCCAAAATGAACTTTTTATTGCTTTAAACGCGTTTTCAGCCTGATTGTGCACTTTAGGTGAAAATGTCAAAATCTTAAAAATGAGCATAAGCACAATGAAATTAATGCTGGAATCATCTTCAGGATGCTAGAATACACTAAATACAGCAAAAATGTTGAGTCTACAACGTTTAGTTTAGTTGTGAGAGCCAAAATGAACTTTTTATTGCTTTAAACGCGTTTTCAGCCTGATTGTGCACTTTAGGTGAAAATGTCAAAATCTTAAAAATGAGCATAAGCACAATGAAATTAATGCTGGAATCATCTTCAGGATGCTAGAATACACTAAATACAGCAAAAATTTTGAGTCTACAACGTTTAGTTTAGGTGTGAGAGCCAAAATGAACTTTTTATTGCTTTAAACGCGTTTTCAGCCTGATTGTGCACTTTAGGTGAAAATGTCAAAATCTTAAAAATGAGCATAAGCACAATGAAATTAATGCTGGAATCATCTTCAGGATGCTAGAATACACTAAATACAGCAAAATTTTTGAGTCTACAACGTTTAGTTTAGGTGTGAGAGCCAAAATGAACTTTTTATTGCTTTAAACGCGTTTTCAGCCCCTGATTGTACACTTAAGGTGAAAATGTCAAAATCTTAAAAATGAGCATAAGCACAATGAAATTAATGCTGGAATCATCTTCAGGATGCTAGAATACACTAAATACAGCAAAAATGTTGAGTCTACAACGTTTATTAGGTGTGAGAGCCAAAATGAACTTTTTATTGCTTTAAATGCGTTTTCAGCCTGATTGTGCACTTTAGGTGAAAATGTCAAAATCTTTAAAATGAGCATAAGCACAATGAAATTAATGCTGGAGTCATCTTCAGGATGCTAGAATACACTAAATACAGCAAAAATTTTGAGTCTACAACGTTTAGTTTAGGTGTGAGTGCCAAAATGAACTTTTTATTGCTTTAAACGCGTTTTCAGCCTGATTGTGCACTTTAGGTGAAAATGTCAAAATCTTCAAAATGCGCATAAGCACAATGAAATTAATGCTGGAATCATCTTCAGGATGCTAGAATACACTAAATACAGCAAAAATTTTGAGTCTACAACGTTTAGTTTAGGTGTGAGTGCCAAAATGAACTTTTTATTGCTTTAAACGCGTTTTCAGCCTGATTGTGCACTTTAGGTGAAAATGTCAAAATCTTAAAAATGAGCATAAGCACAATGAAATTAATGCTGGAATCATCTTCAGGATGCTAGAATACACTAAATACAGCAAAAATTTTGAGTCTACAACGTTTAGTTTAGGTGTGAGAGCCAAAATGAACTTTTTATTGCTTTAAACGCGTTTTCAGCCCCTGATTGTACACTTAAGGTGAAAATGTCAAAATCTTCAAAATGAGCATAAGCACAATGAAATTAATGCTGGAATCATTTTCAGGATGCTAGAATACACTAAATACAGCAAAAAATTTTAGTCTACAACGTTTAGTTTAGGTGTGAGAGCCAAAATGAACTTTTTATTGCTTTAAACGCGTTTTCAGCCTGATTGTGCACTTTAGGTGAAAATGTCAAAATCTTAAAAATGAGCATAAGCACAATGAAATTAATGCTGGAATCATCTTCAGGATGCTAGAATACACTAAATACAGCAAAAATTTTGAGTCTACAACGTTTAGTTTAGGTGTGAGAGCCAAAATGAACTTTTTATTGCTTTAAACGCGTTTTCAGCCCCTGATTGTACACTTAAGGTGAAAATGTCAAAATCTTCAAAATGAGCATAAGCACAATGAAATTAATGCTGGAATCATCTTCAGGATGCTAGAATACACTAAATACAGCAAAAATTTTGAGTCTACAACGTTTAGTTTAGGTGTGAGAGCCAAAATGAACTTTTTATTGCTTTAAACGCGTTTTCAGCCTGATTGTGCACTTTAGGTGAAAATGTCAAAATCTTAAAAATGAGCATAAGCACAATGAAATTAATGCTGGAATCATCTTCAGGATGCTAGAATACACTAAATACAGCAAAATTTTTGAGTCTACAACGTTTAGTTTAGGTGTGAGAGCCAAAATGAACTTTTTATTGCTTTAAACGCGTTTTCAGCCCCTGATTGTACACTTAAGGTGAAAATGTCAAAATCTTAAAAATGAGCATAAGCACAATGAAATTAATGCTGGAATCATCTTCAGGATGCTAGAATACACTAAATACAGCAAAAATGTTGAGTCTACAACGTTTATTAGGTGTGAGAGCCAAAATGAACTTTTTATTGCTTTAAATGCGTTTTCAGCCTGATTGTGCACTTTAGGTGAAAATGTCAAAATCTTTAAAATGAGCATAAGCACAATGAAATTAATGCTGGAGTCATCTTCAGGATGCTAGAATACACTAAATACAGCAAAAATTTTGAGTCTACAACGTTTAGTTTAGGTGTGAGTGCCAAAATGAACTTTTTATTGCTTTAAACGCGTTTTCAGCCTGATTGTGCACTTTAGGTGAAAATGTCAAAATCTTCAAAATGAGCATAAGCACAATGAAATTAATGCTGGAATCATCTTCAGGATGCTAGAATACACTAAATACAGCAAAAATTTTGAGTCTACAACGTTTAGTTTAGGTGTGAGAGCCAAAATGAACTTTTTATTGCTTTAAATGCGTTTTCAGCCTGATTGTGCACTTTAGGTGAAAATGTCAAAATCTTCAAAATGAGCATAAGCACAATGAAATTAATGCTGGAATCATCTTCAGGATGCTAGAATACACTAAATACAGCAAAAATTTTGAGTCTACAACGTTTAGTTTAGGTGTGAGTGCCAAAATGAACTTTTTATTGCTTTAAACGCGTTTTCAGCCTGATTGTGCACTTTAGGTGAAAATGTCAAAATCTTAAAAATGAGCATAAGCACAATGAAATTAATGCTGGAATCATCTTCAGGATGCTAGAATACACTAAATACAGCAAAAATTTTGAGTCTACAACGTTTAGTTTAGGTGTGAGAGCCAAAATGAATTTTTTATTGCTTTAAACGCGTTTTCAGCCCCTGATTGTACACTTAAGGTGAAAATGTCAAAATCTTCAAAATGAGCATAAGCACAATGAAATTAATGCTGGAATCATCTTCAGGATGCAAGAATACACTAAATACAGCAAAAATTTTGAGTCTACAACGTTTAGTTTAGGTGTGAGTGCCAAAATGAACTTTTTATTGCTTTAAACGCGTTTTCAGCCTGATTGTGCACTTTAGGTGAAAATGTCAAAATCTTAAAAATGAGCATAAGCACAATGAAATTAATGCTGGAATCATCTTCAGGATGCTAGAATACACTAAATACAGCAAAAATGTTGAGTCTACAACGTTTAGTTTAGGTGTGAGAGCCAAAATGAACTTTTTATTGCTTTAAATGCGTTTTCAGCCTGATTGTGCACTTTAGGTGAAAATGTCAAAATCTTCAAAATGCGCATAAGCACAATGAAATTAATGCTGGAATCATCTTCAGGATGCTAGAATACACTAAATACAGCAAAAATTTTGAGTCTACAACGTTTAGTTTAGGTGTGAGTGCCAAAATGAACTTTTTATTGCTTTAAACGCGTTTTCAGCCTGATTGTGCACTTTAGGTGAAAATGTCAAAATCTTAAAAATGAGCATAAGCACAATGAAATTAATGCTGGAATCATCTTCAGGATGCTAGAATACACTAAATACAGCAAAAATTTTGAGTCTACAACGTTTAGTTTAGGTGTGAGAGCCAAAATGAACTTTTTATTGCTTTAAACGCGTTTTCAGCCCCTGATTGTACACTTAAGGTGAAAATGTCAAAATCTTCAAAATGAGCATAAGCACAATGAAATTAATGCTGGAATCATTTTCAGGATGCTAGAATACACTAAATACAGCAAAAAATTTTAGTCTACAACGTTTAGTTTAGGTGTGAGAGCCAAAATGAACTTTTTATTGCTTTAAACGCGTTTTCAGCCTGATTGTGCACTTTAGGTGAAAATGTCAAAATCTTAAAAATGAGCATAAGCACAATGAAATTAATGCTGGAATCATCTTCAGGATGCTAGAATACACTAAATACAGCAAAAATTTTGAGTCTACAACGTTTAGTTTAGGTGTGAGAGCCAAAATGAACTTTTTATTGCTTTAAACGCGTTTTCAGCCCCTGATTGTACACTTAAGGTGAAAATGTCAAAATCTTCAAAATGAGCATAAGCACAATGAAATTAATGCTGGAATCATCTTCAGGATGCTAGAATACACTAAATACAGCAAAAATTTTGAGTCTACAACGTTTAGTTTAGGTGTGAGTGCCAAAATGAACTTTTTATTGCTTTAAACGCGTTTTCAGCCTGATTGTGCACTTTAGGTGAAAATGTCAAAATCTTAAAAATGAGCATAAGCACAATGAAATTAATGCTGGAATCATCTTCAGGATGCTAGAATACACTAAATACAGCAAAAATGTTGAGTCTACAACGTTTAGTTTAGTTGTGAGAGCCAAAATGAACTTTTTATTGCTTTAAACGCGTTTTCAGCCTGATTGTGCACTTTAGGTGAAAATGTCAAAATCTTAAAAATGAGCATAAGCACAATGAAATTAATGCTGGAATCATCTTCAGGATGCTAGAATACACTAAATACAGCAAAAATTTTGAGTCTACAACGTTTAGTTTAGGTGTGAGAGCCAAAATGAACTTTTTATTGCTTTAAACGCGTTTTCAGCCTGATTGTGCACTTTAGGTGAAAATGTCAAAATCTTAAAAATGAGCATAAGCACAATGAAATTAATGCTGGAATCATCTTCAGGATGCTAGAATACACTAAATACAGCAAAATTTTTGAGTCTACAACGTTTAGTTTAGGTGTGAGAGCCAAAATGAACTTTTTATTGCTTTAAACGCGTTTTCAGCCCCTGATTGTACACTTAAGGTGAAAATGTCAAAATCTTAAAAATGAGCATAAGCACAATGAAATTAATGCTGGAATCATCTTCAGGATGCTAGAATACACTAAATACAGCAAAAATGTTGAGTCTACAACGTTTATTAGGTGTGAGAGCCAAAATGAACTTTTTATTGCTTTAAATGCGTTTTCAGCCTGATTGTGCACTTTAGGTGAAAATGTCAAAATCTTTAAAATGAGCATAAGCACAATGAAATTAATGCTGGAGTCATCTTCAGGATGCTAGAATACACTAAATACAGCAAAAATTTTGAGTCTACAACGTTTAGTTTAGGTGTGAGTGCCAAAATGAACTTTTTATTGCTTTAAACGCGTTTTCAGCCTGATTGTGCACTTTAGGTGAAAATGTCAAAATCTTCAAAATGAGCATAAGCACAATGAAATTAATGCTGGAATCATCTTCAGGATGCTAGAATACACTAAATACAGCAAAAATTTTGAGTCTACAACGTTTAGTTTAGGTGTGAGTGCCAAAATGAACTTTTTATTGCTTTAAACGCGTTTTCAGCCTGATTGTGCACTTTAGGTGAAAATGTCAAAATCTTAAAAATGAGCATAAGCACAATGAAATTAATGCTGGAATCATCTTCAGGATGCTAGAATACACTAAATACAGCAAAAATTTTGAGTCTACAACGTTTAGTTTAGGTGTGAGAGCCAAAATGAATTTTTTATTGCTTTAAACGCGTTTTCAGCCCCTGATTGTACACTTAAGGTGAAAATGTCAAAATCTTCAAAATGAGCATAAGCACAATGAAATTAATGCTGGAATCATCTTCAGGATGCAAGAATACACTAAATACAGCAAAAATTTTGAGTCTACAACGTTTAGTTTAGGTTTGAGTGCCAAAATGAACTTTTTATTGCTTTAAACGCGTTTTCAGCCTGATTGTGCACTTTAGGTGAAAATGTCAAAATCTTAAAAATGAGCATAAGCACAATGAAATTAATGCTGGAATCATCTTCAGGATGCTAGAATACACTAAATACAGCAAAAATGTTGAGTCTACAACGTTTAGTTTAGGTGTGAGAGCCAAAATGAACTTTTTATTGCTTTAAATGCGTTTTCAGCCTGATTGTGCACTTTAGGTGAAAATGTCAAAATCTTCAAAATGCGCATAAGCACAATGAAATTAATGCTGGAATCATCTTCAGGATGCTAGAATACACTAAATACAGCAAAAATTTTGAGTCTACAACGTTTAGTTTAGGTGTGAGTGCCAAAATGAACTTTTTATTGCTTTAAACGCGTTTTCAGCCTGATTGTGCACTTTAGGTGAAAATGTCAAAATCTTAAAAATGAGCATAAGCACAATGAAATTAATGCTGGAATCATCTTCAGGATGCTAGAATACACTAAATACAGCAAAAATTTTGAGTCTACAACGTTTAGTTTAGGTGTGAGAGCCAAAATGAACTTTTTATTGCTTTAAACGCGTTTTCAGCCCCTGATTGTACACTTAAGGTGAAAATGTCAAAATTTTCAAAATGAGCATAAGCACAATGAAATTAATGCTGGAATCATCTTCAGGATGCTAGAATACACTAAATACAGCAAAAATTTTGAGTCTACAACGTTTAGTTTAGGTGTGAGTGCCAAAATGAACTTTTTATTGCTTTAAACGCGTTTTCAGCCTGATTGTGCACTTTAGGTGAAAATGTCAAAATCTTAAAAATGAGCATAAGCACAATGAAATTAATGCTGGAATCATCTTCAGGATGCTAGAATACACTAAATACAGCAAAAATGTTGAGTCTACAACGTTTAGTTTAGTTGTGAGAGCCAAAATGAACTTTTTATTGCTTTAAACGCGTTTTCAGCCTGATTGTGCACTTTAGGTGAAAATGTCAAAATCTTAAAAATGAGCATAAGCACAATGAAATTAATGCTGGAATCATCTTCAGGATGCTAGAATACACTAAATACAGCAAAAATTTTGAGTCTACAACGTTTAGTTTAGGTGTGAGAGCCAAAATGAACTTTTTATTGCTTTAAACGCGTTTTCAGCCTGATTGTGCACTTTAGGTGAAAATGTCAAAATCTTAAAAATGAGCATAAGCACAATGAAATTAATGCTGGAATCATCTTCAGGATGCTAGAATACACTAAATACAGCAAAATTTTTGAGTCTACAACGTTTAGTTTAGGTGTGAGAGCCAAAATGAACTTTTTATTGCTTTAAACGCGTTTTCAGCCCCTGATTGTACACTTAAGGTGAAAATGTCAAAATCTTAAAAATGAGCATAAGCACAATGAAATTAATGCTGGAATCATCTTCAGGATGCTAGAATACACTAAATACAGCAAAAATGTTGAGTCTACAACGTTTATTAGGTGTGAGAGCCAAAATGAACTTTTTATTGCTTTAAATGCGTTTTCAGCCTGATTGTGCACTTTAGGTGAAAATGTCAAAATCTTTAAAATGAGCATAAGCACAATGAAATTAATGCTGGAGTCATCTTCAGGATGCTAGAATACACTAAATACAGCAAAAATTTTGAGTCTACAACGTTTAGTTTAGGTGTGAGTGCCAAAATGAACTTTTTATTGCTTTAAACGCGTTTTCAGCCTGATTGTGCACTTTAGGTGAAAATGTCAAAATCTTCAAAATGAGCATAAGCACAATGAAATTAATGCTGGAATCATCTTCAGGATGCTAGAATACACTAAATACAGCAAAAATTTTGAGTCTACAACGTTTAGTTTAGGTGTGAGAGCCAAAATGAACTTTTTATTGCTTTAAATGCGTTTTCAGCCTGATTGTGCACTTTAGGTGAAAATGTCAAAATCTTCAAAATGAGCATAAGCACAATGAAATTAATGCTGGAATCATCTTCAGGATGCTAGAATACACTAAATACAGCAAAAATTTTGAGTCTACAACGTTTAGTTTAGGTGTGAGTGCCAAAATGAACTTTTTATTGCTTTAAACGCGTTTTCAGCCTGATTGTGCACTTTAGGTGAAAATGTCAAAATCTTAAAAATGAGCATAAGCACAATGAAATTAATGCTGGAATCATCTTCAGGATGCTAGAATACACTAAATACAGCAAAAATTTTGAGTCTACAACGTTTAGTTTAGGTGTGAGAGCCAAAATGAATTTTTTATTGCTTTAAACGCGTTTTCAGCCCCTGATTGTACACTTAAGGTGAAAATGTCAAAATCTTCAAAATGAGCATAAGCACAATGAAATTAATGCTGGAATCATCTTCAGGATGCAAGAATACACTAAATACAGCAAAAATTTTGAGTCTACAACGTTTAGTTTAGGTTTGAGTGCCAAAATGAACTTTTTATTGCTTTAAACGCGTTTTCAGCCTGATTGTGCACTTTAGGTGAAAATGTCAAAATCTTAAAAATGAGCATAAGCACAATGAAATTAATGCTGGAATCATCTTCAGGATGCTAGAATACACTAAATACAGCAAAAATGTTGAGTCTACAACGTTTAGTTTAGGTGTGAGAGCCAAAATGAACTTTTTATTGCTTTAAATGCGTTTTCAGCCTGATTGTGCACTTTAGGTGAAAATGTCAAAATCTTCAAAATGCGCATAAGCACAATGAAATTAATGCTGGAATCATCTTCAGGATGCTAGAATACACTAAATACAGCAAAAATTTTGAGTCTACAACGTTTAGTTTAGGTGTGAGTGCCAAAATGAACTTTTTATTGCTTTAAACGCGTTTTCAGCCTGATTGTGCACTTTAGGTGAAAATGTCAAAATCTTAAAAATGAGCATAAGCACAATGAAATTAATGCTGGAATCATCTTCAGGATGCTAGAATACACTAAATACAGCAAAAATTTTGAGTCTACAACGTTTAGTTTAGGTGTGAGAGCCAAAATGAACTTTTTATTGCTTTAAACGCGTTTTCAGCCCCTGATTGTACACTTAAGGTGAAAATGTCAAAATCTTCAAAATGAGCATAAGCACAATGAAATTAATGCTGGAATCATTTTCAGGATGCTAGAATACACTAAATACAGCAAAAAATTTTAGTCTACAACGTTTAGTTTAGGTGTGAGAGCCAAAATGAACTTTTTATTGCTTTAAACGCGTTTTCAGCCTGATTGTGCACTTTAGGTGAAAATGTCAAAATCTTAAAAATGAGCATAAGCACAATGAAATTAATGCTGGAATCATCTTCAGGATGCTAGAATACACTAAATTCAGCAAAAATTTTGAGTCTACAACGTTTAGTTTAGGTGTGAGAGCCAAAATGAACTTTTTATTGCTTTAAACGCGTTTTCAGCCCCTGATTGTACACTTAAGGTGAAAATGTCAAAATCTTCAAAATGAGCATAAGCACAATGAAATTAATGCTGGAATCATCTTCAGGATGCTAGAATACACTAAATACAGCAAAAATTTTGAGTCTACAACGTTTAGTTTAGGTGTGAGTGCCAAAATGAACTTTTTATTGCTTTAAACGCGTTTTCAGCCTGATTGTGCACTTTAGGTGAAAATGTCAAAATCTTAAAAATGAGCATAAGCACAATGAAATTAATGCTGGAATCATCTTCAGGATGCTAGAATACACTAAATACAGCAAAAATGTTGAGTCTACAACGTTTAGTTTAGTTGTGAGAGCCAAAATGAACTTTTTATTGCTTTAAATGCGTTTTCAGCCTGATTGTGCACTTTAGGTGAAAATGTCAAAATCTTCAAAATGAGCATAAGCACAATGAAATTAATGCTGGAATCATCTTCAGGATGCTAGAATACACTAAATACAGCAAAAATTTTGAGTCTACAACGTTTAGTTTAGGTGTGAGTGCCAAAATGAACTTTTTATTGCTTTAAACGCGTTTTCAGCCTGATTGTGCACTTTAGGTGAAAATGTCAAAATCTTCAAAATGAGCATAAGCACAATGAAATTAATGCTGGAATCATCTTCAGGATGCTAGAATACACTAAATACAGCAAAAATTTTGAGTCTACAACGTTTAGTTTAGGTGTGAGTGCCAAAATGAACTTTTTATTGCTTTAAACGCGTTTTCAGCCTGATTGTGCACTTTAGGTGAAAATGTCAAAATCTTAAAAATGAGCATAAGCACAATGAAATTAATGCTGGAATCATCTTCAGGATGCTAGAATACACTAAATACAGCAAAAATGTTGAGTCTACAACGTTTAGTTTAGTTGTGAGAGCCAAAATGAACTTTTTATTGCTTTAAATGCGTTTTCAGCCTGATTGTGCACTTTAGGTGAAAATGTCAAAATCTTCAAAATGAGCATAAGCACAATGAAATTAATGCTGGAATCATCTTCAGGATGCTAGAATACACTAAATACAGCAAAAATTTTGAGTCTACAACGTTTAGTTTAGGTGTGAGTGCCAAAATGAACTTTTTAATGCTTTAAACGCGTTTTCAGCCTGATTGTGCACTTTAGGTGAAAATGTCAAAATCTTAAAAATGAGCATAAGCACAATGAAATTAATGCTGGAATCATCTTCAGGATGCTAGAATACACTAAATACAGCAAAAATTTTGAGTCTACAACGTTTAGTTTAGGTGTGAGAGCCAAAATGAACTTTTTATTGCTTTAAACGCGTTTTCAGCCTGATTGTGCACTTTAGGTGAAAATGTCAAAATCTTAAAAATGAGCATAAGCACAATGAAATTAATGCTGGAATCATCTTCAGGATGCTAGAATACACTAAATACAGCAAAAATTTTGAGTCTACAACGTTTAGTTTAGGTGTGAGAGCCAAAATGAACTTTTTATTGCTTTAAACGCGTTTTCAGCCTGATTGTGCACTTTAGGTGAAAATGTCAAAATCTTAAAAATGAGCATAAGCACAATGAAATTAATGCTGGAATCATCTTCAGGATGCTAGAATACACTAAATACAGCAAAATTTTTGAGTCTACAACGTTTAGTTTAGGTGTGAGAGCCAAAATGAACTTTTTATTGCTTTAAACGCGTTTTCAGCCCCTGATTGTACACTTAAGGTGAAAATGTCAAAATCTTAAAAATGAGCATAAGCACAATGAAATTAATGCTGGAATCATCTTCAGGATGCTAGAATACACTAAATACAGCAAAAATGTTGAGTCTACAACGTTTATTAGGTGTGAGAGCCAAAATGAACTTTTTATTGCTTTAAATGCGTTTTCAGCCTGATTGTGCACTTTAGGTGAAAATGTCAAAATCTTTAAAATGAGCATAAGCACAATGAAATTAATGCTGGAGTCATCTTCAGGATGCTAGAATACACTAAATACAGCAAAAATTTTGAGTCTACAACGTTTAGTTTAGGTGTGAGTGCCAAAATGAACTTTTTATTGCTTTAAACGCGTTTTCAGCCTGATTGTGCACTTTAGGTGAAAATGTCAAAATCTTCAAAATGAGCATAAGCACAATGAAATTAATGCTGGAATCATCTTCAGGATGCTAGAATACACTAAATACAGCAAAAATTTTGAGTCTACAACGTTTAGTTTAGGTGTGAGAGCCAAAATGAACTTTTTATTGCTTTAAATGCGTTTTCAGCCTGATTGTGCACTTTAGGTGAAAATGTCAAAATCTTAAAAATGAGCATAAGCACAATGAAATTAATGCTGGAATCATCTTCAGGATGCTAGAATACACTAAATACAGCAAAAATGTTGAGTCTACAACGTTTAGTTTAGTTGTGAGAGCCAAAATGAACTTTTTATTGCTTTAAATGCGTTTTCAGCCTGATTGTGCACTTTAGGTGAAAATGTCAAAATCTTCAAAATGAGCATAAGCACAATGAAATTAATGCTGGAATCATCTTCAGGATGCTAGAATACACTAAATACAGCAAAAATTTTGAGTCTACAACGTTTAGTTTAGGTGTGAGTGCCAAAATGAACTTTTTATTGCTTTAAACGCGTTTTCAGCCTGATTGTGCACTTTAGGTGAAAATGTCAAAATCTTAAAAATGAGCATAAGCACAATGAAATTAATGCTGGAATCATCTTCAGGATGCTAGAATACACTAAATAGAGCAAAAATTTTGAGTCTACAACGTTTAGTTTAGGTGTGAGAGCCAAAATGAACTTTTTATTGCTTTAAACGCGTTTTCAGCCTGATTGTGCACTTTAGGTGAAAATGTCAAAATCTTAAAAATGAGCATAAGCACAATGAAATTAATGCTGGAATCATCTTCAGGATGCTAGAATACACTAAATACAGCAAAAATTTTGAGTCTACAACGTTTAGTTTAGGTGTGAGAGCCAAAATGAACTTTTTATTGCTTTAAACGCGTTTTCAGCCTGATTGTGCACTTTAGGTGAAAATGTCAAAATCTTAAAAATGAGCATAAGCACAATGAAATTAATGCTGGAATCATCTTCAGGATGCTAGAATACACTAAATACAGCAAAATTTTTGAGTCTACAACGTTTAGTTTAGGTGTGAGAGCCAAAATGAACTTTTTATTGCTTTAAACGCGTTTTCAGCCCCTGATTGTACACTTAAGGTGAAAATGTCAAAATCTTAAAAATGAGCATAAGCACAATGAAATTAATGCTGGAATCATCTTCAGGATGCTAGAATACACTAAATACAGCAAAAATGTTGAGTCTACAACGTTTATTAGGTGTGAGAGCCAAAATGAACTTTTTATTGCTTTAAATGCGTTTTCAGCCTGATTGTGCACTTTAGGTGAAAATGTCAAAATCTTTAAAATGAGCATAAGCACAATGAAATTAATGCTGGAGTCATCTTCAGGATGCTAGAATACACTAAATACAGCAAAAATTTTGAGTCTACAACGTTTAGTTTAGGTGTGAGTGCCAAAATGAACTTTTTATTGCTTTAAACGCGTTTTCAGCCTGATTGTGCACTTTAGGTGAAAATGTCAAAATCTTCAAAATGAGCATAAGCACAATGAAATTAATGCTGGAATCATCTTCAGGATGCTAGAATACACTAAATACAGCAAAAATTTTGAGTCTACAACGTTTAGTTTAGGTGTGAGAGCCAAAATGAACTTTTTATTGCTTTAAATGCGTTTTCAGCCTGATTGTGCACTTTAGGTGAAAATGTCAAAATCTTCAAAATGAGCATAAGCACAATGAAATTAATGCTGGAATCATCTTCAGGATGCTAGAATACACTAAATACAGCAAAAATTTTGAGTCTACAACGTTTAGTTTAGGTGTGAGAGCCAAAATGAACTTTTTATTGCTTTAAACGCGTTTTCAGCCCCTGATTGTACACTTAAGGTGAAAATGTCAAAATCTTCAAAATGAGCATAAGCACAATGAAATTAATGCTGGAATCATCTTCAGGATGCTAGAATACACTAAATACAGCAAAAATTTTGAGTCTACAACGTTTAGTTTAGGTGTGAGTGCCAAAATGAACTTTTTATTGCTTTAAACGCGTTTTCAGCCTGATTGTGCACTTTAGGTGAAAATGTCAAAATCTTAAAAATGAGCATAAGCACAATGAAATTAATGCTGGAATCATCTTCAGGATGCTAGAATACACTAAATACAGCAAAAATTTTGAGTCTACAACGTTTAGTTTAGGTTTGTGAGCCAAAATGAACTTTTTATTGCTTTAAATGCGTTTTCAGCCTGATTGTGCACTTTAGGTGAAAATGTCAAAATCTTCAAAATGAGCATAAGCACGATGAAATTAATGCTGGACTCATCTTCAGGATGCTAGAATACACTAAATACAGCAAAAATTTTGAGTCTACAACGTTTAGTTTAGGTGTGAGAGCCAAAATGAACTTTTTATTGCTTTAAACGCGTTTTCAGCCTGATTGTGCACTTTAGGTGAAAATGTCAAAATCTTAAAAATGAGCATAAGCACAATGAAATTTATGCTGGAATCATCTTCAGGATGCTAGAATACACTAAATACAGCAAAAATTTTGAGTCTACAACGTTTAGTTTAGGTTTGTGAGCCAAAATGAACTTTTTATTGCTTTAAATGCGTTTTCAGCCTGATTGTGCACTTTAGGTGAAAATGTCAAAATCTTCAAAATGAGCATAAGCACGATGAAATTAATGCTGGAATCATCTTCAGGATGCTAGAATACACTGAATACAGCAAAAATTTTGAGTCTACAACGTTTAGTTTAGGTGTGAGAGCCAAAATGAACTTTTTATTGCTTTAAACGCGTTTTCAGCCCCTGATTGTACACTTAAGGTGAAAATGTCAAAATCTTAAAAATGAGCATAAGCACAATGAAATTAATGCTGGAATCATCTTCAGGATGCTAGAATACACTAAATACAGCAAAAATGTTGAGTCTACAACGTTTAGTTTAGGTGTGAGAGCCAAAATGAACTTTTTATTGCTTTAAATGCGTTTTCAGCCTGATTGTGCACTTTAGGTGAAAATGTCAAAATCTTCAAAATGAGCATAAGCACAATGAAATTAATGCTGGAATCATCTTCAGGATGCTAGAATACACTAAATACAGCAAAAATTTTGAGTCTACAACGTTTAGTTTAGGTGTGAGAGCCAAAATGAATTTTTTATTGCTTTAAACGCGTTTTCAGCCCCTGATTGTACACTTAAGGTGAAAATGTCAAAATCTTCAAAATGAGCATAAGCACAATGAAATTAATGCTGGAATCATCTTCAGGATGCAAGAATACACTAAATACAGCAAAAATTTTGAGTCTACAACGTTTAGTTTAGGTGTGAGTGCCAAAATGAACTTTTTATTGCTTTAAACGCGTTTTCAGCCTGATTGTGCACTTTAGGTGAAAATGTCAAAATCTTAAAAATGAGCATAAGCACAATGAAATTAATGCTGGAATCATCTTCAGGATGCTAGAATACACTAAATACAGCAAAAATGTTGAGTCTACAACGTTTAGTTTAGGTGTGAGAGCCAAAATGAACTTTTTATTGCTTTAAATGCGTTTTCAGCCTGATTGTGCACTTTAGGTGAAAATGTCAAAATCTTCAAAATGCGCATAAGCACAATGAAATTAATGCTGGAATCATCTTCAGGATGCTAGAATACACTAAATACAGCAAAAATTTTGAGTCTACAACGTTTAGTTTAGGTGTGAGTGCCAAAATGAACTTTTTATTGCTTTAAACGCGTTTTCAGCCTGATTGTGCACTTTAGGTGAAAATGTCAAAATCTTAAAAATGAGCATAAGCACAATGAAATTAATGCTGGAATCATCTTCAGGATGCTAGAATACACTAAATACAGCAAAAATTTTGAGTCTACAACGTTTAGTTTAGGTGTGAGAGCCAAAATGAACTTTTTATTGCTTTAAACGCGTTTTCAGCCCCTGATTGTACACTTAAGGTGAAAATGTCAAAATCTTCAAAATGAGCATAAGCACAATGAAATTAATGCTGGAATCATCTTCAGGATGCTAGAATACACTAAATACAGCAAAAATTTTTAGTCTACAACGTTTAGTTTAGGTGTGAGAGCCAAAATGAACTTTTTATTGCTTTAAACGCGTTTTCAGCCTGATTGTGCACTTTAGGTGAAAATGTCAAAATCTTAAAAATGAGCATAAGCACAATGAAATTAATGCTGGAATCATCTTCAGGATGCTAGAATACACTAAATACAGCAAAAATTTTGAGTCTACAACGTTTAGTTTAGGTGTGAGAGCCAAAATGAACTTTTTATTGCTTTAAACGCGTTTTCAGCCCCTGATTGTACACTTAAGGTGAAAATGTCAAAATCTTCAAAATGAGCATAAGCACAATGAAATTAATGCTGGAATCATCTTCAGGATGCTAGAATACACTAAATACAGCAAAAATTTTGAGTCTACAACGTTTAGTTTAGGTGTGAGTGCCAAAATGAACTTTTTATTGCTTTAAACGCGTTTTCAGCCTGATTGTGCACTTTAGGTGAAAATGTCAAAATCTTAAAAATGAGCATAAGCACAATGAAATTAATGCTGGAATCATCTTCAGGATGCTAGAATACACTAAATACAGCAAAAATGTTGAGTCTACAACGTTTAGTTTAGTTGTGAGAGCCAAAATGAACTTTTTATTGCTTTAAATGCGTTTTCAGCCTGATTGTGCACTTTAGGTGAAAATGTCAAAATCTTCAAAATGAGCATAAGCACAATGAAATTAATGCTGGAATCATCTTCAGGATGCTAGAATACACTAAATACAGCAAAAATTTTGAGTCTACAACGTTTAGTTTAGGTGTGAGAGCCAAAATGAACTTTTTATTGCTTTAAACGCGTTTTCAGCCCCTGATTGTACACTTAAGGTGAAAATGTCAAAATCTTCAAAATGAGCATAAGCACAATGAAATTAATGCTGGAATCATCTTCAGGATGCTAGAATACACTAAATACAGCAAAAATTTTGAGTCTACAACGTTTAGTTTAGGTGTGAGAGCCAAAATGAACTTTTTATTGCTTTAAACGCGTTTTCAGCCTGATTGTGCACTTTAGGTGAAAATGTCAAAATCTTAAAAATGAGCATAAGCACAATGAAATTAATGCTGGAATCATCTTCAGGATGCTAGAATACACTAAATACAGCAAAAATTTTGAGTCTACAACGTTTAGTTTAGGTGTGAGAGCCAAAATGAACTTTTTATTGCTTTAAACGCGTTTTCAGCCTGATTGTGCACTTTAGGTGAAAATGTCAAAATCTTAAAAATGAGCATAAGCACAATGAAATTAATGCTGGAATCATCTTCAGGATGCTAGAATACACTAAATACAGCAAAATTTTTGAGTCTACAACGTTTAGTTTAGGTGTGAGAGCCAAAATGAACTTTTTATTGCTTTAAACGCGTTTTCAGCCCCTGATTGTACACTTAAGGTGAAAATGTCAAAATCTTAAAAATGAGCATAAGCACAATGAAATTAATGCTGGAATCATCTTCAGGATGCTAGAATACACTAAATACAGCAAAAATGTTGAGTCTACAACGTTTATTAGGTGTGAGAGCCAAAATGAACGTTTTATTGCTTTAAATGCGTTTTCAGCCTGATTGTGCACTTTAGGTGAAAATGTCAAAATCTTTAAAATGAGCATAAGCACAATGAAATTAATGCTGGAGTCATCTTCAGGATGCTAGAATACACTAAATACAGCAAAAATTTTGAGTCTACAACGTTTAGTTTAGGTGTGAGTGCCAAAATGAACTTTTTATTGCTTTAAACGCGTTTTCAGCCTGATTGTGCACTTTAGGTGAAAATGTCAAAATCTTCAAAATGAGCATAAGCACAATGAAATTAATGCTGGAATCATCTTCAGGATGCTAGAATACACTAAATACAGCAAAAATTTTGAGTCTACAACGTTTAGTTTAGGTGTGAGAGCCAAAATGAACTTTTTATTGCTTTAAATGCGTTTTCAGCCTGATTGTGCACTTTAGGTGAAAATGTCAAAATCTTCAAAATGAGCATAAGCACAATGAAATTAATGCTGGAATCATCTTCAGGATGCTAGAATACACTAAATACAGCAAAAATTTTGAGTCTACAACGTTTAGTTTAGGTGTGAGTGCCAAAATGAACTTTTTATTGCTTTAAACGCGTTTTCAGCCTGATTGTGCACTTTAGGTGAAAATGTCAAAATCTTAAAAATGAGCATAAGCACAATGAAATTAATGCTGGAATCATCTTCAGGATGCTAGAATACACTAAATACAGCAAAAATTTTGAGTCTACAACGTTTAGTTTAGGTGTGAGAGCCAAAATGAACTTTTTATTGCTTTAAACGCGTTTTCAGCCCCTGATTGTACACTTAAGGTGAAAATGTCAAAATCTTCAAAATGAGCATAAGCACAATGAAATTAATGCTGGAATCATCTTCAGGATGCTAGAATACACTAAATACAGCAAAAATTTTGAGTCTACAACGTTTAGTTTAGGTGTGAGTGCCAAAATGAACTTTTTATTGCTTTAAACGCGTTTTCAGCCTGATTGTGCACTTTAGGTGAAAATGTCAAAATCTTAAAAATGAGCATAAGCACAATGAAATTAATGCTGGAATCATCTTCAGGATGCTAGAATACACTAAATACAGCAAAAATTTTGAGTCTACAACGTTTAGTTTAGGTGTGAGAGCCAAAATGAACTTTTTATTGCTTTAAACGCGTTTTCAGCCCCTGATTGTACACTTAAGGTGAAAATGTCAAAATCTTCAAAATGAGCATAAGCACAATGAAATTAATGCTGGAATCATCTTCAGGATGCTAGAATACACTAAATACAGCAAAAATTTTGAGTCTACAACGTTTAGTTTAGGTGTGAGAGCCAAAATGAACTTTTTATTGCTTTAAACGCGTTTTCAGCCTGATTGTGCACTTTAGGTGAAAATGTCAAAATCTTAAAAATGAGCATAAGCACAATGAAATTAATGCTGGAATCATCTTCAGGATGCTAGAATACACTAAATACAGCAAAAATTTTGAGTCTACAACGTTTAGTTTAGGTGTGAGAGCCAAAATGAACTTTTTATTGCTTTAAACGCGTTTTCAGCCTGATTGTGCACTTTAGGTGAAAATGTCAAAATCTTAAAAATGAGCATAAGCACAATGAAATTAATGCTGGAATCATCTTCAGGATGCTAGAATACACTAAATACAGCAAAATTTTTGAGTCTACAACGTTTAGTTTAGGTGTGAGAGCCAAAATGAACTTTTTATTGCTTTAAACGCGTTTTCAGCCCCTGATTGTACACTTAAGGTGAAAATGTCAAAATCTTAAAAATGAGCATAAGCACAATGAAATTAATGCTGGAATCATCTTCAGGATGCTAGAATACACTAAATACAGCAAAAATGTTGAGTCTACAACGTTTATTAGGTGTGAGAGCCAAAATGAACTTTTTATTGCTTTAAATGCGTTTTCAGCCTGATTGTGCACTTTAGGTGAAAATGTCAAAATCTTTAAAATGAGCATAAGCACAATGAAATTAATGCTGGAGTCATCTTCAGGATGCTAGAATACACTAAATACAGCAAAAATTTTGAGTCTACAACGTTTAGTTTAGGTGTGAGTGCCAAAATGAACTTTTTATTGCTTTAAACGCGTTTTCAGCCTGATTGTGCACTTTAGGTGAAAATGTCAAAATCTTAAAAATGAGCATAAGCACAATGAAATTAATGCTGGAATCATCTTCAGGATGCTAGAATACACTAAATACAGCAAAAATTTTGAGTCTACAACGTTTAGTTTAGGTGTGAGAGCCAAAATGAACTTTTTATTGCTTTAAACGCGTTTTTAGCCCCTGATTGTACACTTAAGGTGAAAATGTCAAAATCTTCAAAATGAGCATAAGCACAATGAAATTAATGCTGGAATCATCTTCAGGATGCTAGAATACACTAAATACAGCAAAAATTTTGAGTCTACAACGTTTAGTTTAGGTGTGAGTGCCAAAATGAACTTTTTATTGCTTTAAACGCGTTTTCAGCCTGATTGTGCACTTTAGGTGAAAATGTCAAAATCTTAAAAATGAGCATAAGCACAATGAAATTAATGCTGGAATCATCTTCAGGATGCTAGAATACACTAAATACAGCAAAAATTTTGAGTCTACAACGTTTAGTTTAGGTGTGAGAGCCAAATTTAACTTTTTATTGCTTTAAACGCGTTTTCAGCCCCTGATTGTACACTTAAGGTGAAAATGTCAAAATCTTCAAAATGAGCATAAGCACAATGAAATTAATGCTGGAATCATCTTCAGGATGCTAGAATACACTAAATACAGCAAAAATTTTGAGTCTACAACGTTTAGTTTAGGTGTGAGAGCCAAAATGAACTTTTTATTGCTTTAAACGCGTTTTCAGCCTGATTGTGCACTTTAGGTGAAAATGTCAAAATCCTAAAAATGAGCATAAGCACAATGAAATTAATGCTGGAATCATCTTCAGGATGCTAGAATACACTAAATACAGCAAAAATTTTGAGTCTACAACGTTTAGTTTAGGTTTGTGAGCCAAAATGAACTTTTTATTGCTTTAAATGCGTTTTCAGCCTGATTGTGCACTTTAGGTGAAAATGTCAAAATCTTCAAAATGAGCATAAGCACTATGAAATTAATGCTAGAATCATCTTCAGGATGCTAGAATACACTGAATACAGCAAAAATTTTGAGTCTACAACGTTTAGTTTAGGTGTGAGAGCCAAAATGAACTTTTTATTGCTTTAAACGCGTTTTCAGCCCCTGATTGTACACTTAAGGTGAAAATGTCAAAATCTTAAAAATGAGCATAAGCACAATGAAATTAATGCTAGAATCATCTTCAGGATGCTAGAATACACTAAATACAGCAAAAATGTTGAGTGTACAACGTTTAGTTTAGGTGTGAGAGCCAAAATGAACTTTTTATTGCTTTAAATGCGTTTTCAGCCTGATTGTGCACTTTAGGTGAAAATGTCAAAATCTTCAAAATGAGCATAAGCACAATGAAATTAATGCTGGAATCATCTTCAGGATGCTAGAATACACTAAATACAGCAAAAATTTTGAGTCTACAACGTTTAGTTTAGGTGTGAGAGCCAAAATGAACTTTTTATTGCTTTAAACGCGTTTTCAGCCCCTGATTGTACACTTAAGGTGAAAATGTCAAAATCTTCAAAATGAGCATAAGCACAATGAAATTAATGCTGGAATCATCTTCAGGATGCTAGAATACACTAAATACAGCAAAAATTTTGAGTCTACAACGTTTAGTTTAGGTGTGAGAGCCAAAATGAACTTTTTATTGCTTTAAACGCGTTTTCAGCCTGATTGTGCACTTTAGGTGAAAATGTCAAAATCTTAAAAATGAGCATAAGCACAATGAAATTAATGCTGGAATCATCTTCAGGATGCTAGAATACACTAAATACAGCAAAATTTTTGAGTCTACAACGTTTAGTTTAGGTGTGAGAGCCAAAATGAACTTTTTATTGCTTTAAACGCGTTTTCAGCCCCTGATTGTACACTTAAGGTGAAAATGTCAAAATCTTAAAAATGAGCATAAGCACAATGAAATTAATGCTGGAATCATCTTCAGGATGCTAGAATACACTAAATACAGCAAAAATGTTGAGTCTACAACGTTTATTAGGTGTGAGAGCCAAAATGAACTTTTTATTGCTTTAAATGCGTTTTCAGCCTGATTGTGCACTTTAGGTGAAAATGTCAAAATCTTTAAAATGAGCATAAGCACAATGAAATTAATGCTGGAATCATCTTCAGGATGCTAGAATACACTAAATACAGCAAAAATTTTGAGTCTACAACGTTTAGTTTAGGTGTGAGTGCCAAAATGAACTTTTTATTGCTTTAAACGCGTTTTCAGCCTGATTGTGCACTTTAGGTGAAAATGTCAAAATCTTAAAAATGAGCATAAGCACAATGAAATTAATGCTGGAATCATCTTCAGGATGCTAGAATACACTAAATACAGCAAAAATTTTGAGTCTACAACGTTTAGTTTAGGTGTGAGAGCCAAAATGAACTTTTTATTGCTTTAAACGCGTTTTCAGCCCCTGATTGTACACTTAAGGTGAAAATGTCAAAATCTTCAAAATGAGCATAAGCACAATGAAATTAATGCTGGAATCATCTTCAGGATGCTAGAATACACTAAATACAGCAAAAATTTTGAGTCTACAACGTTTAGTTTAGGTGTGAGAGCCAAAATGAACTTTTTATTGCTTTAAACGCGTTTTCAGCCTGATTGTGCACTTTAGGTGAAAATGTCAAAATCTTAAAAATGAGCATAAGCACAATGAAATTAATGCTGGAATCATCTTCAGGATGCTAGAATACACTAAATACAGCAAAAATTTTGAGTCTACAACGTTTAGTTTAGGTTTGTGAGCCAAAATGAACTTTTTATTGCTTTAAATGCGTTTTCAGCCTGATTGTGCACTTTAGGTGAAAATGTCAAAATCTTCAAAATGAGCATAAGCACGATGAAATTAATGCTGGAATCATCTTCAGGATGCTAGAATACACTAAATACAGCAAAAATGTTGAGTCTACAACGTTTATTAGGTGTGAGAGCCAAAATGAACTTTTTATTGCTTTAAATGCGTTTTCAGCCTGATTGTGCACTTTAGGTGAAAATGTCAAAATCTTTAAAATGAGCATAAGCACAATGAAATTAATGCTGGAATCATCTTCAGGATGCTAGAATACACTAAATACAGCAAAAATTTTGAGTCTACAACGTTTTGTTTAGGTGTGAGTGCCAAAATGAACTTTTTATTGCTTTAAACGCGTTTTCAGCCTGATTGTGCACTTTAGGTGAAAATGTCAAAATCTTAAAAATGAGCATAAGCACAATGAAATTAATGCTGGAATCATCTTCAGGATGCTAGAATACACTAAATACAGCAAAAATTTTGAGTCTACAACGTTTAGTTTAGGTGTGAGAGCCAAAATGAACTTTTTATTGCTTTAAATGCGTTTTCAGCCTGATTGTGCACTTTAGGTGAAAATGTCAAAATCTTCAAAATGAGCATAAGCACAATGAAATTAATGCTGGAATCATCTTCAGGATGCTAGAATACACTAAATACAGCAAAAATTTTGAGTCTACAACGTTTAGTTTAGGTGTGAGTGCCAAAATGAACTTTTTATTGCTTTAAACGCGTTTTCAGCCTGATTGTGCACTTTAGGTGAAAATGTCAAAATCTTAAAAATGAGCATAAGCACAATGAAATTAATGCTGGAATCATCTTCAGGATGCTAGAATACACTAAATACAGCAAAAATTTTGAGTCTACAACGTTTAGTTTAGGTGTGAGAGCCAAAATGAACTTTTTATTGCTTTAAACGCGTTTTCAGCCCCTGATTGTACACTTAAGGTGAAAATGTCAAAATCTTCAAAATGAGCATAAGCACAATGAAATTAATGCTGGAATCATCTTCAGGATGCTAGAATACACTAAATACAGCAAAAATTTTGAGTCTACAACGTTTAGTTTAGGTGTGAGTGCCAAAATGAACTTTTTATTGCTTTAAACGCGTTTTCAGCCTGATTGTGCACTTTAGGTGAAAATGTCAAAATCTTAAAAATGAGCATAAGCACAATGAAATTAATGCTGGAATCATCTTCAGGATGCTAGAATACACTAAATACAGCAAAAATTTTGAGTCTACAACGTTTAGTTTAGGTGTGAGAGCCAAAATGAACTTTTTATTGCTTTAAACGCGTTTTCAGCCCCTGATTGTACACTTAAGGTGAAAATGTCAAAATCTTCAAAATGAGCATAAGCACAATGAAATTAATGCTGGAATCATCTTCAGGATGCTAGAATACACTAAATACAGCAAAAATTTTGAGTCTACAACGTTTAGTTTAGGTGTGAGAGCCAAAATGAACTTTTTATTGCTTTAAACGCGTTTTCAGCCTGATTGTGCACTTTAGGTGAAAATGTCAAAATCTTAAAAATGAGCATAAGCACAATGAAATTAATGCTGGAATCATCTTCAGGATGCTAGAATACACTAAATACAGCAAAAATTTTGAGTCTACAACGTTTAGTTTAGGTGTGAGAGCCAAAATGAACTTTTTATTGCTTTAAACGCGTTTTCAGCCTGATTGTGCACTTTAGGTGAAAATGTCAAAATCTTAAAAATGAGCATAAGCACAATGAAATTAATGCTGGAATCATCTTCAGGATGCTAGAATACACTAAATACAGCAAAATTTTTGAGTCTACAACGTTTAGTTTAGGTGTGAGAGCCAAAATGAACTTTTTATTGCTTTAAACGCGTTTTCAGCCCCTGATTGTACACTTAAGGTGAAAATGTCAAAATCTTAAAAATGAGCATAAGCACAATGAAATTAATGCTGGAATCATCTTCAGGATGCTAGAATACACTAAATACAGCAAAAATTTTGAGTCTACAACGTTTAGTTTAGGTGTGAGAGCCAAAATGAACTTTTTATTGCTTTAAACGCGTTTTCAGCCCCTGATTGTACACTTAAGGTGAAAATGTCAAAATCTTCAAAATGAGCATAAGCACAATGAAATTAATGCTGGAATCATCTTCAGGATGCTAGAATACACTAAATACAGCAAAAATTTTGAGTCTACAACGTTTAGTTTAGGTGTGAGAGCCAAAATGAACTTTTTATTGCTTTAAACGCGTTTTCAGCCTGATTGTGCACTTTAGGTGAAAATGTCAAAATCTTAAAAATGAGCATAAGCACAATGAAATTAATGCTGGAATCATCTTCAGGATGCTAGAATACACTAAATACAGCAAAAATTTTGAGTCTACAACGTTTAGTTTAGGTGTGAGAGCCAAAATGAACTTTTTATTGCTTTAAACGCGTTTTCAGCCTGATTGTGCACTTTAGGTGAAAATGTCAAAATCTTAAAAATGAGCATAAGCACAATGAAATTAATGCTGGAATCATCTTCAGGATGCTAGAATACACTAAATACAGCAAAATTTTTGAGTCTACAACGTTTAGTTTAGGTGTGAGAGCCAAAATGAACTTTTTATTGCTTTAAACGCGTTTTCAGCCCCTGATTGTACACTTAAGGTGAAAATGTCAAAATCTTAAAAATGAGCATAAGCACAATGAAATTAATGCTGGAATCATCTTCAGGATGCTAGAATACACTAAATACAGCAAAAATGTTGAGTCTACAACGTTTATTAGGTGTGAGAGCCAAAATGAACTTTTTATTGCTTTAAATGCGTTTTCAGCCTGATTGTGCACTTTAGGTGAAAATGTCAAAATCTTTAAAATGAGCATAAGCACAATGAAATTAATGCTGGAGTCATCTTCAGGATGCTAGAATACACTAAATACAGCAAAAATTTTGAGTCTACAACGTTTAGTTTAGGTGTGAGTGCCAAAATGAACTTTTTATTGCTTTAAACGCGTTTTCAGCCTGATTGTGCACTTTAGGTGAAAATGTCAAAATCTTCAAAATGAGCATAAGCACAATGAAATTAATGCTGGAATCATCTTCAGGATGCTAGAATACACTAAATACAGCAAAAATTTTGAGTCTACAACGTTTAGTTTAGGTGTGAGAGCCAAAATGAACTTTTTATTGCTTTAAATGCGTTTTCAGCCTGATTGTGCACTTTAGGTGAAAATGTCAAAATCTTCAAAATGAGCATAAGCACAATGAAATTAATGCTGGAATCATCTTCAGGATGCTAGAATACACTAAATACAGCAAAAATTTTGAGTCTACAACGTTTAGTTTAGGTGTGAGTGCCAAAATGAACTTTTTATTGCTTTAAACGCGTTTTCAGCCTGATTGTGCACTTTAGGTGAAAATGTCAAAATCTTAAAAATGAGCATAAGCACAATGAAATTAATGCTGGAATCATCTTCAGGATGCTAGAATACACTAAATACAGCAAAAATTTTGAGTCTACAACGTTTAGTTTAGGTGTGAGAGCCAAAATGAACTTTTTATTGCTTTAAACGCGTTTTCAGCCCCTGATTGTACACTTAAGGTGAAAATGTCAAAATCTTCAAAATGAGCATAAGCACAATGAAATTAATGCTGGAATCATCTTCAGGATGCTAGAATACACTAAATACAGCAAAAATTTTGAGTCTACAACGTTTAGTTTAGGTGTGAGTGCCAAAATGAACTTTTTATTGCTTTAAACGCGTTTTCAGCCTGATTGTGCACTTTAGGTGAAAATGTCAAAATCTTAAAAATGAGCATAAGCACAATGAAATTAATGCTGGAATCATCTTCAGGATGCTAGAATACACTAAATACAGCAAAAATTTTGAGTCTACAACGTTTAGTTTAGGTGTGAGAGCCAAATTTAACTTTTTATTGCTTTAAACGCGTTTTCAGCCCCTGATTGTACACTTAAGGTGAAAATGTCAAAATCTTCAAAATGAGCATAAGCACAATGAAATTAATGCTGGAATCATCTTCAGGATGCTAGAATACACTAAATACAGCAAAAATTTTGAGTCTACAACGTTTAGTTTAGGTGTGAGAGCCAAAATGAACTTTTTATTGCTTTAAACGCGTTTTCAGCCTGATTGTGCACTTTAGGTGAAAATGTCAAAATCCTAAAAATGAGCATAAGCACAATGAAATTAATGCTGGAATCATCTTCAGGATGCTAGAATACACTAAATACAGCAAAAATTTTGAGTCTACAACGTTTAGTTTAGGTTTGTGAGCCAAAATGAACTTTTTATTGCTTTAAATGCGTTTTCAGCCTGATTGTGCACTTTAGGTGAAAATGTCAAAATCTTCAAAATGAGCATAAGCACTATGAAATTAATGCTAGAATCATCTTCAGGATGCTAGAATACACTGAATACAGCAAAAATTTTGAGTCTACAACGTTTAGTTTAGGTGTGAGAGCCAAAATGAACTTTTTATTGCTTTAAACGCGTTTTCAGCCCCTGATTGTACACTTAAGGTGAAAATGTCAAAATCTTAAAAATGAGCATAAGCACAATGAAATTAATGCTAGAATCATCTTCAGGATGCTAGAATACACTAAATACAGCAAAAATGTTGAGTGTACAACGTTTAGTTTAGGTGTGAGAGCCAAAATGAACTTTTTATTGCTTTAAATGCGTTTTCAGCCTGATTGTGCACTTTAGGTGAAAATGTCAAAATCTTCAAAATGAGCATAAGCACAATGAAATTAATGCTGGAATCATCTTCAGGATGCTAGAATACACTAAATACAGCAAAAATTTTGAGTCTACAACGTTTAGTTTAGGTGTGAGAGCCAAAATGAACTTTTTATTGCTTTAAACGCGTTTTCAGCCCCTGATTGTACACTTAAGGTGAAAATGTCAAAATCTTCAAAATGAGCATAAGCACAATGAAATTAATGCTGGAATCATCTTCAGGATGCTAGAATACACTAAATACAGCAAAAATTTTGAGTCTACAACGTTTAGTTTAGGTGTGAGAGCCAAAATGAACTTTTTATTGCTTTAAACGCGTTTTCAGCCTGATTGTGCACTTTAGGTGAAAATGTCAAAATCTTAAAAATGAGCATAAGCACAATGAAATTAATGCTGGAATCATCTTCAGGATGCTAGAATACACTAAATACAGCAAAATTTTTGAGTCTACAACGTTTAGTTTAGGTGTGAGAGCCAAAATGAACTTTTTATTGCTTTAAACGCGTTTTCAGCCCCTGATTGTACACTTAAGGTGAAAATGTCAAAATCTTAAAAATGAGCATAAGCACAATGAAATTAATGCTGGAATCATCTTCAGGATGCTAGAATACACTAAATACAGCAAAAATGTTGAGTCTACAACGTTTATTAGGTGTGAGAGCCAAAATGAACTTTTTATTGCTTTAAATGCGTTTTCAGCCTGATTGTGCACTTTAGGTGAAAATGTCAAAATCTTTAAAATGAGCATAAGCACAATGAAATTAATGCTGGAATCATCTTCAGGATGCTAGAATACACTAAATACAGCAAAAATTTTGAGTCTACAACGTTTAGTTTAGGTGTGAGTGCCAAAATGAACTTTTTATTGCTTTAAACGCGTTTTCAGCCTGATTGTGCACTTTAGGTGAAAATGTCAAAATCTTAAAAATGAGCATAAGCACAATGAAATTAATGCTGGAATCATCTTCAGGATGCTAGAATACACTAAATACAGCAAAAATTTTGAGTCTACAACGTTTAGTTTAGGTGTGAGAGCCAAAATGAACTTTTTATTGCTTTAAACGCGTTTTCAGCCCCTGATTGTACACTTAAGGTGAAAATGTCAAAATCTTCAAAATGAGCATAAGCACAATGAAATTAATGCTGGAATCATCTTCAGGATGCAAGAATACACTAAATACAGCAAAAATTTTGAGTCTACAACGTTTAGTTTAGGTGTGAGTGCCAAAATGAACTTTTTATTGCTTTAAACGCGTTTTCAGCCTGATTGTGCACTTTAGGTGAAAATGTCAAAATCTTAAAAATGAGCATAAGCACAATGAAATTAATGCTGGAATCATCTTCAGGATGCTAGAATACACTAAATACAGCAAAAATGTTGAGTCTACAACGTTTAGTTTAGGTGTGAGAGCCAAAATGAACTTTTTAATGCTTTAAATGCGTTTTCAGCCTGATTGTGCACTTTAGGTGAAAATGTCAAAATCTTCAAAATGCGCATAAGCACAATGAAATTAATGCTGGAATCATCTTCAGGATGCTAGAATACACTAAATACAGCAAAAATGTTGAGTCTACAACGTTTAGTTTAGGTGTGAGAGCCAAAATGAACTTTTTATTGCTTTAAACGCGTTTTCAGCCTGATTGTGCACTTTAGGTGAAAATGTCAAAATCTTAAAAATGAGCATAAGCACAATGAAATTAATGCTGGAATCATCTTCAGGATGCTAGAATACACTAAATACAGCAAAAATGTTGAGTCTACAACGTTTAGTTTAGTTGTGAGAGCCAAAATGAACTTTTTATTGCTTTAAATGCGTTTTCAGCCTGATTGTGCACTTTAGGTGAAAATGTCAAAATCTTAAAAATGAGCATAAGCACAATGAAATTAATGCTGGAATCATCTTCAGGATGCTAGAATACACTAAATACAGCAAAATTTTTGAGTCTACAACGTTTAGTTTAGGTGTGAGAGCCAAAATGAACTTTTTATTGCTTTAAACGCGTTTTCAGCCCCTGATTGTACACTTAAGGTGAAAATGTCAAAATCTTAAAAATGAGCATAAGCACAATGAAATTAATGCTGGAATCATCTTCAGGATGCTAGAATACACTAAATACAGCAAAAATGTTGAGTCTAAAACGTTTATTAGGTGTGAGAGCCAAAATGAACTTTTTATTGCTTTAAATGCGTTTTCAGCCTGATTGTGCACTTTAGGTGAAAATGTCAAAATCTTTAAAATGAGCATAAGCACAATGAAATTAATGCTGGAGTCATCTTCAGGATGCTAGAATACACTAAATACAGCAAAAATTTTGAGTCTACAACGTTTAGTTTAGGTGTGAGTGCCAAAATGAACTTTTTATTGCTTTAAACGCGTTTTCAGCCTGATTGTGCACTTTAGGTGAAAATGTCAAAATCTTAAAAATGAGCATAAGCACAATGAAATTAATGCTGGAATCATCTTCAGGATGCTAGAATACACTAAATACAGCAAAAATTTTGAGTCTACAACGTTTAGTTTAGGTGTGAGTGCCAAAATGAACTTTTTATTGCTTTAAACGCGTTTTCAGCCTGATTGTGCACTTTAGGTGAAAATGTCAAAATCTTAAAAATGAGCATAAGCACAATGAAATTAATGCTGGAATCATCTTCAGGATGCTAGAATACACTAAATACAGCAAAAATTTTGAGTCTACAACGTTTAGTTTAGGTGTGAGAGCCAAAATGAACTTTTTATTGCTTTAAACGCGTTTTCAGCCCCTGATTGTACACTTAAGGTGAAAATGTCAAAATCTTCAAAATGAGCATAAGCACAATGAAATTAATGCTGGAATCATCTTCAGGATGCTAGAATACACTAAATACAGCAAAAATTTTGAGTCTACAACGTTTAGTTTAGGTGTGAGAGCCAAAATGAACTTTTTATTGCTTTAAACGCGTTTTCAGCCTGATTGTGCACTTTAGGTGAAAATGTCAAAATCTTAAAAATGAGCATAAGCACAATGAAATTAATGCTGGAATCATCTTCAGGATGCTAGAATACACTAAATACAGCAAAAATTTTGAGTCTACAACGTTTAGTTTAGGTGTGAGAGCCAAAATGAACTTTTTATTGCTTTAAACGCGTTTTCAGCCTGATTGTGCACTTTAGGTGAAAATGTCAAAATCTTAAAAATGAGCATAAGCACAATGAAATTAATGCTGGAATCATCTTCAGGATGCTAGAATACACTAAATACAGCAACATTTTTGAGTCTACAACGTTTAGTTTAGGTGTGAGAGCCAAAATGAACTTTTTATTGCTTTAAACGCGTTTTCAGCCCCTGATTGTACACTTAAGGTGAAAATGTCAAAATCTTAAAAATGAGCATAAGCACAATGAAATTAATGCTGGAATCATCTTCAGGATGCTAGAATACACTAAATACAGCAAAAATGTTGAGTCTAAAACGTTTATTAGGTGTGAGAGCCAAAATGAACTTTTTATTGCTTTAAATGCGTTTTCAGCCTGATTGTGCACTTTAGGTGAAAATGTCAAAATCTTTAAAATGAGCATAAGCACAATGAAATTAATGCTGGAGTCATCTTCAGGATGCTAGAATACACTAAATACAGCAAAAATTTTGAGTCTACAACGTTTAGTTTAGGTGTGAGTGCCAAAATGAACTTTTTATTGCTTTAAACGCGTTTTCAGCCTGATTGTGCACTTTAGGTGAAAATGTCAAAATCTTCTAAATGAGCATAAGCACAATGAAATTAATGCTGGAATCATCTTCAGGATGCTAGAATACACTAAATACAGCAAAAATTTTGAGTCTACAACGTTTAGTTTAGGTGTGAGAGCCAAAATGAACTTTTTATTGCTTTAAATGCGTTTTCAGCCTGATTGTGCACTTTAGGTGAAAATGTCAAAATCTTCAAAATGAGCATAAGCACAATGAAATTAATGCTGGAATCATCTTCAGGATGCTAGAATACACTAAATACAGCAAACATTTTGAGTCTACAACGTTTAGTTTAGGTGTGAGTGCCAAAATGAACTTTTTATTGCTTTAAACGCGTTTTCAGCCTGATTGTGCACTTTAGGTGAAAATGTCAAAATCTTAAAAATGAGCATAAGCACAATGAAATTAATGCTGGAATCATCTTCAGGATGCTAGAATACACTAAATACAGCAAAAATTTTGAGTCTACAACGTTTAGTTTAGGTGTGAGAGCCAAAATGAACTTTTTATTGCTTTAAACGCGTTTTCAGCCCCTGATTGTACACTTAAGGTGAAAATGTCAAAATCTTCAAAATGAGCATAAGCACAATGAAATTAATGCTGGAATCATCTTCAGGATGCTAGAATACACTAAATACAGCAAAAATTTTGAGTCTACAACGTTTAGTTTAGGTTTGTGAGCCAAAATGAACTTTTTATTGCTTTAAATGCGTTTTCAGCCTGATTGTGCACTTTAGGTGAAAATGTCAAAATCTTCAAAATGAGCATAAGCACTATGAAATTAATGCTGGAATCATCTTCAGGATGCTAGAATACACTGAATACAGCAAAAATTTTGAGTCTACAACGTTTAGTTTAGGTGTGAGAGCCAAAATGAACTTTTTATTGCTTTAAACGCGTTTTCAGCCCCTGATTGTACACTTAAGGTGAAAATGTCAAAATCTTAAAAATGAGCATAAGCACAATGAAATTAATGCTAGAATCATCTTCAGGATGCTAGAATACACTAAATACAGCAAAAATGTTGAGTGTACAACGTTTAGTTTAGGTGTGAGAGCCAAAATGAACTTTTTATTGCTTTAAATGCGTTTTCAGCCTGATTGTGCACTTTAGGTGAAAATGTCAAAATCTTCAAAATGAGCATAAGCACAATGAAATTAATGCTGGAATCATCTTCAGGATGCTAGAATACACTAAATACAGCAAAAATTTTGAGTCTACAACGTTTAGTTTAGGTGTGAGAGCCAAAATGAACTTTTTATTGCTTTAAACGCGTTTTCAGCCCCTGATTGTACACTTAAGGTGAAAATGTCAAAATCTTCAAAATGAGCATAAGCACAATGAAATTAATGCTGGAATCATCTTCAGGATGCTAGAATACACTAAATACAGCAAAAATTTTGAGTCTACAACGTTTAGTTTAGGTGTGAGAGCCAAAATGAACTTTTTATTGCTTTAAACGCGTTTTCAGCCTGATTGTGCACTTTAGGTGAAAATGTCAAAATCTTAAAAATGAGCATAAGCACAATGAAATTAATGCTGGAATCATCTTCAGGATGCTAGAATACACTAAATACAGCAACATTTTTGAGTCTACAACGTTTAGTTTAGGTGTGAGAGCCAAAATGAACTTTTTATTGCTTTAAACGCGTTTTCAGCCCCTGATTGTACACTTAAGGTGAAAATGTCAAAATCTTAAAAATGAGCATAAGCACAATGAAATTAATGCTGGAATCATCTTCAGGATGCTAGAATACACTAAATACAGCAAAAATGTTGAGTCTACAACGTTTATTAGGTGTGAGAGCCAAAATGAACTTTTTATTGCTTTAAATGCGTTTTCAGCCTGATTGTGCACTTTAGGTGAAAATGTCAAAATCTTTAAAATGAGCATAAGCACAATGAAATTAATGCTGGAATCATCTTCAGGATGCTAGAATACACTAAATACAGCAAAAATTTTGAGTCTACAACGTTTAGTTTAGGTGTGAGTGCCAAAATGAACTTTTTATTGCTTTAAACGCGTTTTCAGCCTGATTGTGCACTTTAGGTGAAAATGTCAAAATCTTAAAAATGAGCATAAGCACAATGAAATTAATGCTGGAATCATCTTCAGGATGCTAGAATACACTAAATACAGCAAAAATTTTGAGTCTACAACGTTTAGTTTAGGTGTGAGAGCCAAAATGAACTTTTTATTGCTTTAAACGCGTTTTCAGCCCCTGATTGTACACTTAAGGTGAAAATGTCAAAATCTTCAAAATGAGCATAAGCACAATGAAATTAATGCTGGAATCATCTTCAGGATGCTAGAATACACTAAATACAGCAAAAATTTTGAGTCTACAACGTTTAGTTTAGGTGTGAGAGCCAAAATGAACTTTTTATTGCTTTAAACGCGTTTTCAGCCTGATTGTGCACTTTAGGTGAAAATGTCAAAATCTTAAAAATGAGCATAAGCACAATGAAATTAATGCTGGAATCATCTTCAGGATGCTAGAATACACTAAATACAGCAAAAATTTTGAGTCTACAACGTTTAGTTTAGGTTTGTGAGCCAAAATGAACTTTTTATTGCTTTAAATGCGTTTTCAGCCTGATTGTGCACTTTAGGTGAAAATGTCAAAATCTTCAAAATGAGCATAAGCACGATGAAATTAATGCTGGAATCATCTTCAGGATGCTAGAATACACTAAATACAGCAAAAATGTTGAGTCTACAACGTTTATTAGGTGTGAGAGCCAAAATGAACTTTTTATTGCTTTAAATGCGTTTTCAGCCTGATTGTGCACTTTAGGTGAAAATGTCAAAATCTTTAAAATGAGCATAAGCACAATGAAATTAATGCTGGAATCATCTTCAGGATGCTAGAATACACTAAATACAGCAAAAATTTTGAGTCTACAACGTTTTGTTTAGGTGTGAGTGCCAAAATGAACTTTTTATTGCTTTAAACGCGTTTTCAGCCTGATTGTGCACTTTAGGTGAAAATGTCAAAATCTTAAAAATGAGCATAAGCACAATGAAATTAATGCTGGAATCATCTTCAGGATGCTAGAATACACTAAATACAGCAAAAATTTTGAGTCTACAACGTTTAGTTTAGGTGTGAGAGCCAAAATGAACTTTTTATTGCTTTAAACGCGTTTTCAGCCCCTGATTGTACACTTATGGTGAAAATGTCAAAATCTTCAAAATGAGCATAAGCACAATGAAATTAATGCTGGAATCATCTTCAGGATGCAAGAATACACTAAATACAGCAAAAATTTTGAGTCTACAACGTTTAGTTTAGGTGTGAGTGCCAAAATGAACTTTTTATTGCTTTAAACGCGTTTTCAGCCTGATTGTGCACTTTAGGTGAAAATGTCAAAATCTTAAAAATGAGCATAAGCACAATGAAATTAATGCTGGAATCATCTTCAGGATGCTAGAATACACTAAATACAGCAAAAATGTTGAGTCTACAACGTTTAGTTTAGGTGTGAGAGCCAAAATGAACTTTTTATTGCTTTAAACGCGTTTTCAGCCTGATTGTGCACTTTAGGTGAAAATGTCAAAATCCTAAAAATGAGCATAAGCACAATGAAATTAATGCTGGAATCATCTTCAGGATGCTAGAATACACTAAATACAGCAAAAATTTTGAGTCTACAACGTTTAGTTTAGGTTTGTGAGCCAAAATGAACTTTTTATTGCTTTAAATGCGTTTTCAGCCTGATTGTGCACTTTAGGTGAAAATGTCAAAATCTTCAAAATGAGCATAAGCACTATGAAATTAATGCTAGAATCATCTTCAGGATGCTAGAATACACTGAATACAGCAAAAATTTTGAGTCTACAACGTTTAGTTTAGGTGTGAGAGCCAAAATGAACTTTTTATTGCTTTAAACGCGTTTTCAGCCCCTGATTGTACACTTAAGGTGAAAATGTCAAAATCTTAAAAATGAGCATAAGCACAATGAAATTAATGCTAGAATCATCTTCAGGATGCTAGAATACACTAAATACAGCAAAAATGTTGAGTGTACAACGTTTAGTTTAGGTGTGAGAGCCAAAATGAACTTTTTATTGCTTTAAATGCGTTTTCAGCCTGATTGTGCACTTTAGGTGAAAATGTCAAAATCTTCAAAATGAGCATAAGCACAATGAAATTAATGCTGGAATCATCTTCAGGATGCTAGAATACACTAAATACAGCAAAAATTTTGAGTCTACAACGTTTAGTTTAGGTGTGAGAGCCAAAATGAACTTTTTATTGCTTTAAACGCGTTTTCAGCCCCTGATTGTACACTTAAGGTGAAAATGTCAAAATCTTCAAAATGAGCATAAGCACAATGAAATTAATGCTGGAATCATCTTCAGGATGCTAGAATACACTAAATACAGCAAAAATTTTGAGTCTACAACGTTTAGTTTAGGTGTGAGAGCCAAAATGAACTTTTTATTGCTTTAAACGCGTTTTCAGCCTGATTGTGCACTTTAGGTGAAAATGTCAAAATCTTAAAAATGAGCATAAGCACAATGAAATTAATGCTGGAATCATCTTCAGGATGCTAGAATACACTAAATACAGCAAAATTTTTGAGTCTACAACGTTTAGTTTAGGTGTGAGAGCCAAAATGAACTTTTTATTGCTTTAAACGCGTTTTCAGCCCCTGATTGTACACTTAAGGTGAAAATGTCAAAATCTTAAAAATGAGCATAAGCACAATGAAATTAATGCTGGAATCATCTTCAGGATGCTAGAATACACTAAATACAGCAAAAATGTTGAGTCTACAACGTTTATTAGGTGTGAGAGCCAAAATGAACTTTTTATTGCTTTAAATGCGTTTTCAGCCTGATTGTGCACTTTAGGTGAAAATGTCAAAATCTTTAAAATGAGCATAAGCACAATGAAATTAATGCTGGAATCATCTTCAGGATGCTAGAATACACTAAATACAGCAAAAATTTTGAGTCTACAACGTTTAGTTTAGGTGTGAGTGCCAAAATGAACTTTTTATTGCTTTAAACGCGTTTTCAGCCTGATTGTGCACTTTAGGTGAAAATGTCAAAATCTTAAAAATGAGCATAAGCACAATGAAATTAATGCTGGAATCATCTTCAGGATGCTAGAATACACTAAATACAGCAAAAATTTTGAGTCTACAACGTTTAGTTTAGGTGTGAGAGCCAAAATGAACTTTTTATTGCTTTAAACGCGTTTTCAGCCCCTGATTGTACACTTAAGGTGAAAATGTCAAAATCTTCAAAATGAGCATAAGCACAATGAAATTAATGCTGGAATCATCTTCAGGATGCAAGAATACACTAAATACAGCAAAAATTTTGAGTCTACAACGTTTAGTTTAGGTGTGAGTGCCAAAATGAACTTTTTATTGCTTTAAACGCGTTTTCAGCCTGATTGTGCACTTTAGGTGAAAATGTCAAAATCTTAAAAATGAGCATAAGCACAATGAAATTAATGCTGGAATCATCTTCAGGATGCTAGAATACACTAAATACAGCAAAAATGTTGAGTCTACAACGTTTAGTTTAGGTGTGAGAGCCAAAATGAACTTTTTAATGCTTTAAATGCGTTTTCAGCCTGATTGTGCACTTTAGGTGAAAATGTCAAAATCTTCAAAATGCGCATAAGCACAATGAAATTAATGCTGGAATCATCTTCAGGATGCTAGAATACACTAAATACAGCAAAAATGTTGAGTCTACAACGTTTAGTTTAGGTGTGAGAGCCAAAATGAACTTTTTATTGCTTTAAACGCGTTTTCAGCCTGATTGTGCACTTTAGGTGAAAATGTCAAAATCTTAAAAATGAGCATAAGCACAATGAAATTAATGCTGGAATCATCTTCAGGATGCTAGAATACACTAAATACAGCAAAAATGTTGAGTCTACAACGTTTAGTTTAGTTGTGAGAGCCAAAATGAACTTTTTATTGCTTTAAATGCGTTTTCAGCCTGATTGTGCACTTTAGGTGAAAATGTCAAAATCTTAAAAATGAGCATAAGCACAATGAAATTAATGCTGGAATCATCTTCAGGATGCTAGAATACACTAAATACAGCAAAATTTTTGAGTCTACAACGTTTAGTTTAGGTGTGAGAGCCAAAATGAACTTTTTATTGCTTTAAACGCGTTTTCAGCCCCTGATTGTACACTTAAGGTGAAAATGTCAAAATCTTAAAAATGAGCATAAGCACAATGAAATTAATGCTGGAATCATCTTCAGGATGCTAGAATACACTAAATACAGCAAAAATGTTGAGTCTAAAACGTTTATTAGGTGTGAGAGCCAAAATGAACTTTTTATTGCTTTAAATGCGTTTTCAGCCTGATTGTGCACTTTAGGTGAAAATGTCAAAATCTTTAAAATGAGCATAAGCACAATGAAATTAATGCTGGAGTCATCTTCAGGATGCTAGAATACACTAAATACAGCAAAAATTTTGAGTCTACAACGTTTAGTTTAGGTGTGAGTGCCAAAATGAACTTTTTATTGCTTTAAACGCGTTTTCAGCCTGATTGTGCACTTTAGGTGAAAATGTCAAAATCTTAAAAATGAGCATAAGCACAATGAAATTAATGCTGGAATCATCTTCAGGATGCTAGAATACACTAAATACAGCAAAAATTTTGAGTCTACAACGTTTAGTTTAGGTGTGAGTGCCAAAATGAACTTTTTATTGCTTTAAACGCGTTTTCAGCCTGATTGTGCACTTTAGGTGAAAATGTCAAAATCTTAAAAATGAGCATAAGCACAATGAAATTAATGCTGGAATCATCTTCAGGATGCTAGAATACACTAAATACAGCAAAAATTTTGAGTCTACAACGTTTAGTTTAGGTGTGAGAGCCAAAATGAACTTTTTATTGCTTTAAACGCGTTTTCAGCCCCTGATTGTACACTTAAGGTGAAAATGTCAAAATCTTCAAAATGAGCATAAGCACAATGAAATTAATGCTGGAATCATCTTCAGGATGCTAGAATACACTAAATACAGCAAAAATTTTGAGTCTACAACGTTTAGTTTAGGTGTGAGAGCCAAAATGAACTTTTTATTGCTTTAAACGCGTTTTCAGCCTGATTGTGCACTTTAGGTGAAAATGTCAAAATCTTAAAAATGAGCATAAGCACAATGAAATTAATGCTGGAATCATCTTCAGGATGCTAGAATACACTAAATACAGCAAAAATTTTGAGTCTACAACGTTTAGTTTAGGTGTGAGAGCCAAAATGAACTTTTTATTGCTTTAAACGCGTTTTCAGCCTGATTGTGCACTTTAGGTGAAAATGTCAAAATCTTAAAAATGAGCATAAGCACAATGAAATTAATGCTGGAATCATCTTCAGGATGCTAGAATACACTAAATACAGCAACATTTTTGAGTCTACAACGTTTAGTTTAGGTGTGAGAGCCAAAATGAACTTTTTATTGCTTTAAACGCGTTTTCAGCCCCTGATTGTACACTTAAGGTGAAAATGTCAAAATCTTAAAAATGAGCATAAGCACAATGAAATTAATGCTGGAATCATCTTCAGGATGCTAGAATACACTAAATACAGCAAAAATGTTGAGTCTAAAACGTTTATTAGGTGTGAGAGCCAAAATGAACTTTTTATTGCTTTAAATGCGTTTTCAGCCTGATTGTGCACTTTAGGTGAAAATGTCAAAATCTTTAAAATGAGCATAAGCACAATGAAATTAATGCTGGAGTCATCTTCAGGATGCTAGAATACACTAAATACAGCAAAAATTTTGAGTCTACAACGTTTAGTTTAGGTGTGAGTGCCAAAATGAACTTTTTATTGCTTTAAACGCGTTTTCAGCCTGATTGTGCACTTTAGGTGAAAATGTCAAAATCTTCTAAATGAGCATAAGCACAATGAAATTAATGCTGGAATCATCTTCAGGATGCTAGAATACACTAAATACAGCAAAAATTTTGAGTCTACAACGTTTAGTTTAGGTGTGAGAGCCAAAATGAACTTTTTATTGCTTTAAATGCGTTTTCAGCCTGATTGTGCACTTTAGGTGAAAATGTCAAAATCTTCAAAATGAGCATAAGCACAATGAAATTAATGCTGGAATCATCTTCAGGATGCTAGAATACACTAAATACAGCAAACATTTTGAGTCTACAACGTTTAGTTTAGGTGTGAGTGCCAAAATGAACTTTTTATTGCTTTAAACGCGTTTTCAGCCTGATTGTGCACTTTAGGTGAAAATGTCAAAATCTTAAAAATGAGCATAAGCACAATGAAATTAATGCTGGAATCATCTTCAGGATGCTAGAATACACTAAATACAGCAAAAATTTTGAGTCTACAACGTTTAGTTTAGGTGTGAGAGCCAAAATGAACTTTTTATTGCTTTAAACGCGTTTTCAGCCCCTGATTGTACACTTAAGGTGAAAATGTCAAAATCTTCAAAATGAGCATAAGCACAATGAAATTAATGCTGGAATCATCTTCAGGATGCTAGAATACACTAAATACAGCAAAAATTTTGAGTCTACAACGTTTAGTTTAGGTTTGTGAGCCAAAATGAACTTTTTATTGCTTTAAATGCGTTTTCAGCCTGATTGTGCACTTTAGGTGAAAATGTCAAAATCTTCAAAATGAGCATAAGCACTATGAAATTAATGCTGGAATCATCTTCAGGATGCTAGAATACACTGAATACAGCAAAAATTTTGAGTCTACAACGTTTAGTTTAGGTGTGAGAGCCAAAATGAACTTTTTATTGCTTTAAACGCGTTTTCAGCCCCTGATTGTACACTTAAGGTGAAAATGTCAAAATCTTAAAAATGAGCATAAGCACAATGAAATTAATGCTAGAATCATCTTCAGGATGCTAGAATACACTAAATACAGCAAAAATGTTGAGTGTACAACGTTTAGTTTAGGTGTGAGAGCCAAAATGAACTTTTTATTGCTTTAAATGCGTTTTCAGCCTGATTGTGCACTTTAGGTGAAAATGTCAAAATCTTCAAAATGAGCATAAGCACAATGAAATTAATGCTGGAATCATCTTCAGGATGCTAGAATACACTAAATACAGCAAAAATTTTGAGTCTACAACGTTTAGTTTAGGTGTGAGAGCCAAAATGAACTTTTTATTGCTTTAAACGCGTTTTCAGCCCCTGATTGTACACTTAAGGTGAAAATGTCAAAATCTTCAAAATGAGCATAAGCACAATGAAATTAATGCTGGAATCATCTTCAGGATGCTAGAATACACTAAATACAGCAAAAATTTTGAGTCTACAACGTTTAGTTTAGGTGTGAGAGCCAAAATGAACTTTTTATTGCTTTAAATGCGTTTTCAGCCTGATTGTGCACTTTAGGTGAAAATGTCAAAATCTTTAAAATGAGCATAAGCACAATGAAATTAATGCTGGAATCATCTTCAGGATGCTAGAATACACTAAATACAGCAAAAATTTTGAGTCTACAACGTTTAGTTTAGGTGTGAGTGCCAAAATGAACTTTTTATTGCTTTAAACGCGTTTTCAGCCTGATTGTGCACTTTAGGTGAAAATGTCAAAATCTTAAAAATGAGCATAAGCACAATGAAATTAATGCTGGAATCATCTTCAGGATGCTAGAATACACTAAATACAGCAAAAATTTTGAGTCTACAACGTTTAGTTTAGGTGTGAGAGCCAAAATGAACTTTTTATTGCTTTAAACGCGTTTTCAGCCCCTGATTGTACACTTAAGGTGAAAATGTCAAAATCTTCAAAATGAGCATAAGCACAATGAAATTAATGCTGGAATCATCTTCAGGATGCTAGAATACACTAAATACAGCAAAAATTTTGAGTCTACAACGTTTAGTTTAGGTGTGAGAGCCAAAATGAACTTTTTATTGCTTTAAACGCGTTTTCAGCCTGATTGTGCACTTTAGGTGAAAATGTCAAAATCTTAAAAATGAGCATAAGCACAATGAAATTAATGCTGGAATCATCTTCAGGATGCTAGAATACACTAAATACAGCAAAAATTTTGAGTCTACAACGTTTAGTTTAGGTTTGTGAGCCAAAATGAACTTTTTATTGCTTTAAATGCGTTTTCAGCCTGATTGTGCACTTTAGGTGAAAATGTCAAAATCTTCAAAATGAGCATAAGCACGATGAAATTAATGCTGGAATCATCTTCAGGATGCTAGAATACACTAAATACAGCAAAAATGTTGAGTCTACAACGTTTATTAGGTGTGAGAGCCAAAATGAACTTTTTATTGCTTTAAATGCGTTTTCAGCCTGATTGTGCACTTTAGGTGAAAATGTCAAAATCTTTAAAATGAGCATAAGCACAATGAAATTAATGCTGGAATCATCTTCAGGATGCTAGAATACACTAAATACAGCAAAAATTTTGAGTCTACAACGTTTTGTTTAGGTGTGAGTGCCAAAATGAACTTTTTATTGCTTTAAACGCGTTTTCAGCCTGATTGTGCACTTTAGGTGAAAATGTCAAAATCTTAAAAATGAGCATAAGCACAATGAAATTAATGCTGGAATCATCTTCAGGATGCTAGAATACACTAAATACAGCAAAAATTTTGAGTCTACAACGTTTAGTTTAGGTGTGAGAGCCAAAATGAACTTTTTATTGCTTTAAACGCGTTTTCAGCCCCTGATTGTACACTTATGGTGAAAATGTCAAAATCTTCAAAATGAGCATAAGCACAATGAAATTAATGCTGGAATCATCTTCAGGATGCAAGAATACACTAAATACAGCAAAAATTTTGAGTCTACAACGTTTAGTTTAGGTGTGAGTGCCAAAATGAACTTTTTATTGCTTTAAACGCGTTTTCAGCCTGATTGTGCACTTTAGGTGAAAATGTCAAAATCTTAAAAATGAGCATAAGCACAATGAAATTAATGCTGGAATCATCTTCAGGATGCTAGAATACACTAAATACAGCAAAAATGTTGAGTCTACAACGTTTAGTTTAGGTGTGAGAGCCAAAATGAACTTTTTATTGCTTTAAATGCGTTTTCAGCCTGATTGTGCACTTTAGGTGAAAATGTCAAAATCTTCAAAATGCGCATAAGCACAATGAAATTAATGCTGGAATCATCTTCAGGATGCTAGAATACACTAAATACAGCAAAAATTTTGAGTCTACAACGTTTAGTTTAGGTGTGAGTGCCAAAATGAACTTTTTATTGCTTTAAACGCGTTTTCAGCCTGATTGTGCACTTTAGGTGAAAATGTCAAAATCTTAAAAATGAGCATAAGCACAATGAAATTAATGCTGGAATCATCTTCAGGATGCTAGAATACACTAAATACAGCAAAAATTTTGAGTCTACAACGTTTAGTTTAGGTGTGAGAGCCAAAATGAACTTTTTATTGCTTTAAACGCGTTTTCAGCCCCTGATTGTACACTTAAGGTGAAAATGTCAAAATCTTCAAAATGAGCATAAGCACAATGAAATTAATGCTGGAATCATCTTCAGGATGCTAGAATACACTAAATACAGCAAAAATTTTTAGTCTACAACGTTTAGTTTAGGTGTGAGAGCCAAAATGAACTTTTTATTGCTTTAAACGCGTTTTCAGCCTGATTGTGCACTTTAGGTGAAAATGTCAAAATCTTAAAAATGAGCATAAGCACAATGAAATTAATGCTGGAATCATCTTCAGGATGCTAGAATACACTAAATACAGCAAAAATTTTGAGTCTACAAAGTTTAGTTTAGGTGTGAGAGCCAAAATGAACTTTTTATTGCTTTAAACGCGTTTTCAGCCCCTGATTGTACACTTAAGGTGAAAATGTCAAAATCTTCAAAATGAGCATAAGCACAATGAAATTAATGCTGGAATCATCTTCAGGATGCTAGAATACACTAAATACAGCAAAAATGTTGAGTCTACAACGTTTAGTTTAGTTGTGAGAGCCAAAATGAACTTTTTATTGCTTTAAATGCGTTTTCAGCCTGATTGTGCACTTTAGGTGAAAATGTCAAAATCTTCAAAATGAGCATAAGCACAATGAAATTAATGCTGGAATCATCTTCAGGATGCTAGAATACACTAAATACAGCAAAAATTTTGAGTCTACAACGTTTAGTTTAGGTGTGAGTGCCAAAATGAACTTTTTATTGCTTTAAACGCGTTTTCAGCCTGATTGTGCACTTTAGGTGAAAATGTCAAAATCTTAAAAATGAGCATAAGCACAATGAAATTAATGCTGGAATCATCTTCAGGATGCTAGAATACACTAAATACAGCAAAAATTTTGAGTCTACAACGTTTAGTTTAGGTGTGAGAGCCAAAATGAACTTTTTATTGCTTTAAACGCGTTTTCAGCCCCTGATTGTACACTTAAGGTGAAAATGTCAAAATCTTCAAAATGAGCATAAGCACAATGAAATTAATGCTGGAATCATCTTCAGGATGCTAGAATACACTAAATACAGCAAAAATTTTGAGTCTACAACGTTTAGTTTAGGTGTGAGAGCCAAAATGAACTTTTTATTGCTTTAAACGCGTTTTCAGCCTGATTGTGCACTTTAGGTGAAAATGTCAAAATCTTAAAAATGAGCATAAGCACAATGAAATTAATGCTGGAATCATCTTCAGGATGCTAGAATACACTAAATACAGCAAAAATTTTGAGTCTACAACGTTTTGTTTAGGTGTGAGTGCCAAAATGAACTTTTTATTGCTTTAAACGCGTTTTCAGCCTGATTGTGCACTTTAGGTGAAAATGTCAAAATCTTAAAAATGAGCATAAGCACAATGAAATTAATGCTGGAATCATCTTCAGGATGCTAGAATACACTAAATACAGCAAAAATTTTGAGTCTACAACGTTTAGTTTAGGTGTGAGAGCCAAAATGAACTTTTTATTGCTTTAAAAGCGTTTTCAGCCCCTGATTGTACACTTATGGTGAAAATGTCAAAATCTTCAAAATGAGCATAAGCACAATGAAATTAATGCTGGAATCATCTTCAGGATGCAAGAATACACTAAATACAGCAAAAATTTTGAGTCTACAACGTTTAGTTTAGGTGTGAGTGCCAAAATGAACTTTTTATTGCTTTAAACGCGTTTTCAGCCTGATTGTGCACTTTAGGTGAAAATGTCAAAATCTTAAAAATGAGCATAAGCACAATGAAATTAATGCTGGAATCATCTTCAGGATGCTAGAATACACTAAATACAGCAAAAATGTTGAGTCTACAACGTTTAGTTTAGGTGTGAGAGCCAAAATGAACTTTTTATTGCTTTAAATGCGTTTTCAGCCTGATTGTGCACTTTAGGTGAAAATGTCAAAATCTTCAAAATGCGCATAAGCACAATGAAATTAATGCTGGAATCATCTTCAGGATGCTAGAATACACTAAATACAGCAAAAATTTTGAGTCTACAACGTTTAGTTTAGGTGTGAGTGCCAAAATGAACTTTTTATTGCTTTAAACGCGTTTTCAGCCTGATTGTGCACTTTAGGTGAAAATGTCAAAATCTTAAAAATGAGCATAAGCACAATGAAATTAATGCTGGAATCATCTTCAGGATGCTAGAATACACTAAATACAGCAAAAATTTTGAGTCTACAACGTTTAGTTTAGGTGTGAGAGCCAAAATGAACTTTTTATTGCTTTAAACGCGTTTTCAGCCCCTGATTGTACACTTAAGGTGAAAATGTCAAAATCTTCAAAATGAGCATAAGCACAATGAAATTAATGCTGGAATCATCTTCAGGATGCTAGAATACACTAAATACAGCAAAAATTTTTAGTCTACAACGTTTAGTTTAGGTGTGAGAGCCAAAATGAACTTTTTATTGCTTTAAACGCGTTTTCAGCCTGATTGTGCACTTTAGGTGAAAATGTCAAAATCTTAAAAATGAGCATAAGCACAATGAAATTAATGCTGGAATCATCTTCAGGATGCTAGAATACACTAAATACAGCAAAAATTTTGAGTCTACAAAGTTTAGTTTAGGTGTGAGAGCCAAAATGAACTTTTTATTGCTTTAAACGCGTTTTCAGCCCCTGATTGTACACTTAAGGTGAAAATGTCAAAATCTTCAAAATGAGCATAAGCACAATGAAATTAATGCTGGAATCATCTTCAGGATGCTAGAATACACTAAATACAGCAAAAATGTTGAGTCTACAACGTTTAGTTTAGTTGTGAGAGCCAAAATGAACTTTTTATTGCTTTAAATGCGTTTTCAGCCTGATTGTGCACTTTAGGTGAAAATGTCAAAATCTTCAAAATGAGCATAAGCACAATGAAATTAATGCTGGAATCATCTTCAGGATGCTAGAATACACTAAATACAGCAAAAATTTTGAGTCTACAACGTTTAGTTTAGGTGTGAGTGCCAAAATGAACTTTTTATTGCTTTAAACGCGTTTTCAGCCTGATTGTGCACTTTAGGTGAAAATGTCAAAATCTTAAAAATGAGCATAAGCACAATGAAATTAATGCTGGAATCATCTTCAGGATGCTAGAATACACTAAATACAGCAAAAATTTTGAGTCTACAACGTTTAGTTTAGGTGTGAGAGCCAAAATGAACTTTTTATTGCTTTAAACGCGTTTTCAGCCCCTGATTGTACACTTAAGGTGAAAATGTCAAAATCTTCAAAATGAGCATAAGCACAATGAAATTAATGCTGGAATCATCTTCAGGATGCTAGAATACACTAAATACAGCAAAAATTTTGAGTCTACAACGTTTAGTTTAGGTGTGAGAGCCAAAATGAACTTTTTATTGCTTTAAACGCGTTTTCAGCCTGATTGTGCACTTTAGGTGAAAATGTCAAAATCTTAAAAATGAGCATAAGCACAATGAAATTAATGCTGGAATCATCTTCAGGATGCTAGAATACACTAAATACAGCAAAAATTTTGAGTCTACAACGTTTAGTTTAGGTGTGAGATCAAAATGAACTTTTTATTGCTTTAAACGCGTGTTCAGCCTGATTGTGCACTTTAGGTGAAAATGTCAAAATCTTAAAAATGAGCATAAGCACAATGAAATTAATGCTGGAATCATCTTCAGGATGCTAGAATACACTAAATACAGCAAAATTTTTGAGTCTACAACGTTTAGTTTAGGTGTGAGAGCCAAAATGAACTTTTTATTGCTTTAAACGCGTTTTCAGCCCCTGATTGTACACTTAAGGTGAAAATGTCAAAATCTTAAAAATGAGCATAAGCACAATGAAATTAATGCTGGAATCATCTTCAGGATGCTAGAATACACTAAATACAGCAAAAATGTTGAGTCTACAACGTTTATTAGGTGTGAGAGCCAAAATGAACTTTTTATTGCTTTAAATGCGTTTTCAGCCTGATTGTGCACTTTAGGTGAAAATGTCAAAATCTTTAAAATGAGCATAAGCACAATGAAATTAATGCTGGAGTCATCTTCAGGATGCTAGAATACACTAAATACAGCAAAAATTTTGAGTCTACAACGTTTAGTTTAGGTGTGAGTGCCAAAATGAACTTTTTATTGCTTTAAACGCGTTTTCAGCCTGATTGTGCACTTTAGGTGAAAATGTCAAAATCTTCAAAATGAGCATAAGCACAATGAAATTAATGCTGGAATCATCTTCAGGATGCAAGAATACACTAAATACAGCAAAAATTTTGAGTCTACAACGTTTAGTTTAGGTGTGAGAGCCAAAATGAACTTTTTATTGCTTTAAATGCGTTTTCAGCCTGATTGTGCACTTTAGGTGAAAATGTCAAAATCTTCAAAATGAGCATAAGCACAATGAAATTAATGCTGGAATCATCTTCAGGATGCTAGAATACACTAAATACAGCAAAAATTTTGAGTCTACAACGTTTAGTTTAGGTGTGAGTGCCAAAATGAACTTTTTATTGCTTTAAACGCGTTTTCAGCCTGATTGTGCACTTTAGGTGAAAATGTCAAAATCTTAAAAATGAGCATAAGCACAATGAAATTAATGCTGGAATCATCTTCAGGATGCTAGAATACACGAAATACAGCAAAAATTTTGAGTCTACAACGTTTAGTTTAGGTGTGAGAGCCAAAATGAACTTTTTATTGCTTTAAACGCGTTTTCAGCCCCTGATTGTACACTTAAGGTGAAAATGTCAAAATCTTCAAAATGAGCATAAGCACAATGAAATTAATGCTGGAATCATCTTCAGGATGCTAGAATACACTAAATACAGCAAAAATTTTGAGTCTACAACGTTTAGTTTAGGTGTGAGTGCCAAAATGAACTTTTTATTGCTTTAAACGCGTTTTCAGCCTGATTGTGCACTTTAGGTGAAAATGTCAAAATCTTAAAAATGAGCATAAGCACAATGAAATTAATGCTGGAATCATCTTCAGGATGCTAGAATACACTAAATACAGCAAAAATTTTGAGTCTACAACGTTTAGTTTAGGTGTGAGAGCCAAAATGAACTTTTTATTGCTTTAAACGCGTTTTCAGCCCCTGATTGTACACTTAAGGTGAAAATGTCAAAATCTTCAAAATGAGCATAAGCACAATGAAATTAATGCTGGAATCATCTTCAGGATGCTAGAATACACTAAATACAGCAAAAATTTTGAGTCTACAACGTTTAGTTTAGGTGTGAGAGCCAAAATGAACTTTTTATTGCTTTAAACGCGTTTTCAGCCTGATTGTGCACTTTAGGTGAAAATGTCAAAATCTTAAAAATGAGCATAAGCACAATGAAATTAATGCTGGAATCATCTTCAGGATGCTAGAATACACTAAATACAGCAAAAATTTTGAGTCTACAACGTTTAGTTTAGGTGTGAGAGCCAAAATGAACTTTTTATTGCTTTAAACGCGTTTTCAGCCCCTGATTGTACACTTAAGGTGAAAATGTCAAAATCTTAAAAATGAGCATAAGCACAATGAAATTAATGCTGGAATCATCTTCAGGATGCTAGAATACACTAAATACAGCAAAAATGTTGAGTCTACAACGTTTATTAGGTGTGAGAGCCAAAATGAACTTTTTATTGCTTTAAATGCGTTTTCAGCCTGATTGTGCACTTTAGGTGAAAATGTCAAAATCTTTAAAATGAGCATAAGCACAATGAAATTAATGCTGGAGTCATCTTCAGGATGCTAGAATACACTAAATACAGCAAAAATTTTGAGTCTACAACGTTTAGTTTAGGTGTGAGTGCCAAAATGAACTTTTTATTGCTTTAAACGCGTTTTCAGCCTGATTGTGCACTTTAGGTGAAAATGTCAAAATCTTCAAAATGAGCATAAGCACAATGAAATTAATGCTGGAATCATCTTCAGGATGCTAGAATACACTAAATACAGCAAAAATTTTGAGTCTACAACGTTTAGTTTAGGTGTGAGAGCCAAAATGAACTTTTTATTGCTTTAAATGCGTTTTCAGCCTGATTGTGCACTTTAGGTGAAAATGTCAAAATCTTCAAAATGAGCATAAGCACAATGAAATTAATGCTGGAATCATCTTCAGGATGCTAGAATACACTAAATACAGCAAAAATTTTGAGTCTACAACGTTTAGTTTAGGTGTGAGTGCCAAAATGAACTTTTTATTGCTTTAAACGCGTTTTCAGCCTGATTGTGCACTTTAGGTGAAAATGTCAAAATCTTCAAAATGAGCATAAGCACAATGAAATTAATGCTGGAATCATCTTCAGGATGCTAGAATACACTAAATACAGCAAAAATTTTGAGTCTACAACGTTTAGTTTAGGTGTGAGAGCCAAAATGAACTTTTTATTGCTTTAAATGCGTTTTCAGCCTGATTGTGCACTTTAGGTGAAAATGTCAAAATCTTCAAAATGAGCATAAGCACAATGAAATTAATGCTGGAATCATCTTCAGGATGCTAGAATACACTAAATACAGCAAAAATTTTGAGTCTACAACGTTTAGTTTAGGTGTGAGTGCCAAAATGAACTTTTTATTGCTTTAAACGCGTTTTCAGCCTGATTGTGCACTTTAGGTGAAAATGTCAAAATCTTAAAAATGAGCATAAGCACAATGAAATTAATGCTGGAATCATCTTCAGGATGCTAGAATACACTAAATACAGCAAAAATTTTGAGTCTACAACGTTTAGTTTAGGTGTGAGAGCCAAAATGAACTTTTTATTGCTTTAAACGCGTTTTCAGCCCCTGATTGTACACTTAAGGTGAAAATGTCATAATCTTCAAAATGAGCATAAGCACAATGAAATTAATGCTGGAATCATCTTCAGGATGCTAGAATACACTAAATACAGCAAAAATTTTGAGTCTACAACGTTTAGTTTAGGTGTGAGTGCCAAAATGAACTTTTTATTGCTTTAAACGCGTTTTCAGCCTGATTGTGCACTTTAGGTGAAAATGTCAAAATCTTAAAAATGAGCATAAGCACAATGAAATTAATGCTGGAATCATCTTCAGGATGCTAGAATACACTAAATACAGCAAAAATTTTGAGTCTACAACGTTTAGTTTAGGTGTGAGAGCCAAATTGAACTTTTTATTGCTTTAAACGCGTTTTCAGCCCCTGATTGTACACTTAAGGTGAAAATGTCAAAATCTTCAAAATGAGCATAAGCACAATGAAATTAATGCTGGAATCATCTTCAGGATGCTAGAATACACTAAATACAGCAAAAATTTTGAGTCTACAACGTTTAGTTTAGGTGTGAGAGTCAAAATGAACTTTTTATTGCTTTAAACGCGTTTTCAGCCTGATTGTGCACTTTAGGTGAAAATGTCAAAATCTTAAAAATGAGCATAAGCACAATGAAATTAATGCTGGAATCATCTTCAGGATGCTAGAATACACTAAATACAGCAAAAATTTTGAGTCTACAACGTTTAGTTTAGGTTTGTGAGCCAAAATGAACTTTTTATTGCTTTAAATGCGTTTTCAGCCTGATTGTGCACTTTAGGTGAAAATGTCAAAATCTTCAAAATGAGCATAAGCACTATGAAATTAATGCTGGAATCATCTTCAGGATGCTAGAATACACTGAATACAGCAAAAATTTTGAGTCTACAACGTTTAGTTTAGGTGTGAGAGCCAAAATGAACTTTTTATTGCTTTAAACGCGTTTTCAGCCCCTGATTGTACACTTAAGGTGAAAATGTCAAAATCTTAAAAATGAGCATAAGCACAATGAAATTAATGCTAGAATCATCTTCAGGATGCTAGAATACACTAAATACAGCAAAAATGTTGAGTGTACAACGTTTAGTTTAGGTGTGAGAGCCAAAATGAACTTTTTATTGCTTTAAATGCGTTTTCAGCCTGATTGTGCACTTTAGGTGAAAATGTCAAAATCTTCAAAATGAGCATAAGCACAATGAAATTAATGCTGGAATCATCTTCAGGATGCTAGAATACACTAAATACAGCAAAAATTTTGAGTCTACAACGTTTAGTTTAGGTGTGAGAGCCAAAATGAACTTTTTATTGCTTTAAACGCGTTTTCAGCCCCTGATTGTACACTTAAGGTGAAAATGTCAAAATCTTCAAAATGAGCATAAGCACAATGAAATTAATGCTGGAATCATCTTCAGGATGCTAGAATACACTAAATACAGCAAAAATTTTGAGTCTACAACGTTTAGTTTAGGTGTGAGAGCCAAAATGAACTTTTTATTGATTTAAACGCGTTTTCAGCCTGATTGTGCACTTTAGGTGAAAATGTCAAAATCTTCAAAATGAGCATAAGCACAATGAAATTAATGCTGGAATCATCTTCAGGATGCTAGAATACACTAAATACAGCAAAAATGTTGAGTCTACAACGTTTAGTTTAGGTGTGAGAGCCAAAATGAACTTTTTATTGCTTTAAATGCGTTTTCAGCCTGATTGTGCACTTTAGGTGAAAATGTCAAAATCTTCAAAATGCGCATAAGAACAATGAAATTAATGCTGGAATCATCTTCAGGATGCTAGAATACACTAAATACAGCAAAAATTTTGAGTCTACAACGTTTAGTTTAGGTGTGAGTGCCAAAATGAACTTTTTATTGCTTTAAACGCGTTTTCAGCCTGATTGTGCACTTTAGGTGAAAATGTCAAAATCTTAAAAATGAGCATAAGCACAATGAAATTAATGCTGGAATCATCTTCAGGATGCTAGAATACACTAAATACAGCAAAAATTTTGAGTCTACAACGTTTAGTTTAGGTGTGAGAGCCAAAATGAACTTTTTATTGCTTTAAACGCGTTTTCAGCCCCTGATTGTACACTTAAGGTGAAAATGTCAAAATCTTCAAAATGAGCATAAGCACAATGAAATCAATGCTGGAATCATCTTCAGGATGCTAGAATACACTAAATACAGCAAAAATTTTTAGTCTACAACGTTTAGTTTAGGTGTGAGAGCCAAAATGAACTTTTTATTGCTTTAAACGCGTTTTCAGCCTGATTGTGCACTTTAGGTGAAAATGTCAAAATCTTAAAAATGAGCATAAGCACAATGAAATTAATGCTGGAATCATCTTCAGGATGCTAGAATACACTAAATACAGCAAAAATTTTGAGTCTACAACGTTTAGTTTAGGTGTGAGAGCCAAAATGAACTTTTTATTGCTTTAAACGCGTTTTCAGCCCCTGATTGTACACTTAAGGTGAAAATGTCAAAATCTTCAAAATGAGCATAAGCACAATGAAATTAATGCTGGAATCATCTTCAGGATGCTAGAATACACTAAATACAGCAAAAATGTTGAATCTACAACGTTTAGTTTAGTTGTGAGAGCCAAAATGAACTTTTTATTGCTTTAAATGCGTTTTCAGCCTGATTGTGCACTTTAGGTGAAAATGTCAAAATCTTCAAAATGAGCATAAGCACAATGAAATTAATGCTGGAATCATCTTCAGGATGCTAGAATACACTAAATACAGCAAAAATTTTGAGTCTACAACGTTTAGTTTAGGTGTGAGTGCCAAAATGAACTTTTTATTGCTTTAAACGCGTTTTCAGCCTGATTGTGCACTTTAGGTGAAAATGTCAAAATCTTAAAAATGAGCATAAGCACAATGAAATTAATGCTGGAATCATCTTCAGGATGCTAGAATACACTAAATACAGCAAAAATTTTGAGTCTACAACGTTTAGTTTAGGTGTGAGAGCCAAAATGAACTTTTTATTGCTTTAAACGCGTTTTCAGCCCCTGATTGTACACTTAAGGTGAAAATGTCAAAATCTTCAAAATGAGCATAAGCACAATGAAATTAATGCTGGAATCATCTTCAGGATGCTAGAATACACTAAATACAGCAAAAATTTTGAGTCTACAACGTTTAGTTTAGGTGTGAGAGCCAAAATGAACTTTTTATTGCTTTAAACGCGTTTTCAGCCTGATTGTGCACTTTAGGTGAAAATGTCAAAATCTTAAAAATGAGCATAAGCACAATGAAATTAATGCTGGAATCATCTTCAGGATGCTAGAATACACTAAATACAGCAAAAATTTTGAGTCTACAACGTTTAGTTTAGGTGTGAGAGCCAAAATGAACTTTTTATTGCTTTAAACGCGTTTTCAGCCTGATTGTGCACTTTAGGTGAAAATGTCAAAATCTTAAAAATGAGCATAAGCACAATGAAATTAATGCTGGAATCATCTTCAGGATGCTAGAATACACTAAATACAGCAAAAATGTTGAGTCTACAACGTTTATTAGGTGTGAGAGCCAAAATGAACTTTTTATTGCTTTAAATGCGTTTTCAGCCTGATTGTGCTCTTTAGGTGAAAATGTCAAAATCTTTAAAATGAGCATAAGCACAATGAAATTAATGCTGGAGTCATCTTCAGGATGCTAGAATACACTAAATACAGCAAAAATTTTGAGTCTACAACGTTTAGTTTAGGTGTGAGTGCCAAAATGAACTTTTTATTGCTTTAAACGCGTTTTCAGCCTGATTGTGCACTTTAGGTGAATATGTCAAAATCTTCAAAATGAGCATAAGCACAATGAAATTAATGCTGGAATCATCTTCAGGATGCTAGAATACACTAAATACAGCAAAAATTTTGAGTCTACAACGTTTAGTTTAGGTGTGAGAGCCAAAATGAACTTTTTATTGCTTTAAATGCGTTTTCAGCCTGATTGTGCACTTTAGGTGAAAATGTCAAAATCTTCAAAATGAGCATAAGCACAATGAAATTAATGCTGGAATCATCTTCAGGATGCTAGAATACACTAAATACAGCAAACATTTTGAGTCTACAACGTTTAGTTTAGGTGTGAGTGCCAAAATGAACTTTTTATTGCTTTAAACGCGTTTTCAGCCTGATTGTGCACTTTAGGTGAAAATGTCAAAATCTTAAAAATGAGCATAAGCACAATGAAATTAATGCTGGAATCATCTTCAGGATGCTAGAATACACTAAATACAGCAAAAATTTTGAGTCTACAACGTTTAGTTTAGGTGTGAGAGCCAAAATGAACTTTTTATTGCTTTAAACGCGTTTTCAGCCCCTGATTGTACACTTAAGGTGAAAATGTCAAAATCTTCAAAATGAGCATAAACACAATGAAATTAATGCTGGAATCATCTTCAGGATGCTAGAATACACTAAATACAGCAAAAATTTTGAGTCTACAACGTTTAGTTTAGGTGTGAGTGCCAAAATGAACTTTTTATTGCTTTAAACGCGTTTTCAGCCTGATTGTGCACTTTAGGTGAAAATGTCAAAATCTTAAAAATGAGCATAAGCACAATGAAATTAATGCTGGAATCATCTTCAGGATGCTAGAATACACTAAATACAGCAAAAATTTTGAGTCTACAACGTTTAGTTTAGGTGTGAGAGCCAAAATGAACTTTTTATTGCTTTAAACGCGTTTTCAGCCCCTGATTGTACACTTAAGGTGAAAATGTCAAAATCTTCAAAATGAGCATAAGCACACTGAAATTAATGCTGGAATCATCTTCAGGATGCTAGAATACACTAAATACAGCAAAAATTTTGAGTCTACAACGTTTAGTTTAGGTGTGAGAGCCAAAATGAACTTTTTATTGCTTTAAACGCGTTTTCAGCCTGATTGTGCACTTTAGGTGAAAATGTCAAAATCTTAAAAATGAGCATAAGCACAATGAAATTAATGCTGGAATCATCTTCAGGATGCTAGAATACACTAAATACAGCAAAAATTTTGAGTCTACAACGTTTAGTTTAGGTGTGAGAGCCAAAATGAACTTTTTATTGCTTTAAACGCGTTTTCAGCCTGATTGTGCACTTTAGGTGAAAATGTCAAAATCTTAAAAATGAGCATAAGCACAATGAAATTAATGCTGGAATCATCTTCAGGATGCTAGAATACACTAAATACAGCAAAATTTTTGAGTCTACAACGTTTAGTTTAGGTGTGAGAGCCAAAATGAACTTTTTATTGCTTTAAACGCGTTTTCAGCCCCTGATTGTACACTTAAGGTGAAAATGTCAAAATCTTAAAAATGAGCATAAGCACAATGAAATTAATGCTGGAATCATCTTCAGGATGCTAGAATACACTAAATACAGCAAAAATGTTGAGTCTACAACGTTTATTAGGTGTGAGAGCCAAAATGAACTTTTTATTGCTTTAAATGCGTTTTCAGCCTGATTGTGCACTTTAGGTGAAAATGTCAAAATCTTTAAAATGAGCATAAGCACAATGAAATTAATGCTGGAGTCATCTTCAGGATGCTAGAATACACTAAATACAGCAAAAATTTTGAGTCTACAACGTTTAGTTTAGGTGTGAGTGCCAAAATGAACTTTTTATTGCTTTAAACGCGTTTTCAGCCTGATTGTGCACTTTAGGTGAAAATGTCAAAATCTTCAAAATGAGCATAAGCACAATGAAATTAATGCTGGAATCATCTTCAGGATGCTAGAATACACTAAATACAGCAAAAATTTTGAGTCTACAACGTTTAGTTTAGGTGTGAGAGCCAAAATGAACTTTTTATTGCTTTAAATGCGTTTTCAGCCTGATTGTGCACTTTAGGTGAAAATGTCAAAATCTTCAAAATGAGCATAAGCACAATGAAATTAATGCTGGAATTATCTTCAGGATGCTAGAATACACTAAATACAGCAAAAATTTTGAGTCTACAACGTTTAGTTTAGGTGTGAGTGCCAAAATGAACTTTTTATTGCTTTAAACGCGTTTTCAGCCTGATTGTGCACTTTAGGTGAAAATGTCAAAATCTTAAAAATGAGCATAAGCACAATGAAATTAATGCTGGAATCATCTTCAGGATGCTAGAATACACTAAATACAGCAAAAATTTTGAGTCTACAACGTTTAGTTTAGGTGTGAGAGCCAAAATGAACTTTTTATTGCTTTAAACGCGTTTTCAGCCCCTGATTGTACACTTAAGGTGAAAATGTCAAAATCTTCAAAATGAGCATAAGCACAATGAAATTAATGCTGGAATCATCTTCAGGATGCTAGAATACACTAAATACAGCAAAAATTTTGAGTCTACAACGTTTAGTTTAGGTGTGAGTGCCAAAATGAACTTTTTATTGCTTTAAACGCGTTTTCAGCCTGATTGTGCACTTTAGGTGAAAATGTCAAAATCTTAAAAATGAGCATAAGCACAATGAAATTAATGCTGGAATCATCTTCAGGATGCTAGAATACACTAAATACAGCAAAAATTTTGAGTCTACAACGTTTAGTTTAGGTGTGAGAGCCAAATTGAACTTTTTATTGCTTTAAACGCGTATTCAGCCCCTGATTGTACACTTAAGGTGAAAATGTCAAAATCTTCAAAATGAGCATAAGCACAATGAAATTAATGCTGGAATCATCTTCAGGATGCTAGAATACACTAAATACAGCAAAAATTTTGAGTCTACAACGTTTAGTTTAGGTGTGAGAGCCAAAATGAACTTTTTATTGCTTTAAACGCGTTTTCAGCCTGATTGTGCACTTTAGGTGAAAATGTCAAAATCTTAAAAATGAGCATAAGCACAATGAAATTAATGCTGGAATCATCTTCAGGATGCTAGAATACACTAAATACAGCAAAAATTTTGAGTCTACAACGTTTAGTTTAGGTTTGTGAGCCAAAATGAACTTTTTATTGCTTTAAATGCGTTTTCAGCCTGATTGTGCACTTTAGGTGAAAATGTCAAAATCTTCAAAATGAGCATAAGCACTATGAAATTAATGCTGGAATCATCTTCAGGATGCTAGAATACACTGAATACAGCAAAAATTTTGAGTCTACAACGTTTAGTTTAGGTGTGAGAGCCAAAATGAACTTTTTATTGCTTTAAACGCGTTTTCAGCCCCTGATTGTACACTTAAGGTGAAAATGTCAAAATCTTAAAAATGAGCATAAGCACAATGAAATTAATGCTAGAATCATCTTCAGGATGCTAGAATACACTAAATACAGCAAAAATGTTGAGTGTACAACGTTTAGTTTAGGTGTGAGAGCCAAAATGAACTTTTTATTGCTTTAAATGCGTTTTCAGCCTGATTGTGCACTTTAGGTGAAAATGTCAAAATCTTCAAAATGAGCATAAGCACAATGAAATTAATGCTGGAATCATCTTCAGGATGCTAGAATACACTAAATACAGCAAAAATTTTGAGTCTACAACGTTTAGTTTAGGTGTGAGAGCCAAAATGAACTTTTTATTGCTTTAAACGCGTTTTCAGCCCCTGATTGTACACTTAAGGTGAAAATGTCAAAATCTTCAAAATGAGCATAAGCACAATGAAATTAATGCTGGAATCATCTTCAGGATGCTAGAATACACTAAATACAGCAAAAATTTTGAGTCTACAACGTTTAGTTTAGGTGTGAGAGCCAAAATGAACTTTTTATTGCTTTAAACGCGTTTTCAGCCTGATTGTGCACTTTAGGTGAAAATGTCAAAATCTTAAAAATGAGCATAAGCACAATGAAATTAATGCTGGAATCATCTTCAGGATGCTAGAATACACTAAATACAGCAAAATTTTTGAGTCTACAACGTTTAGTTTAGGTGTGAGAGCCAAAATGAACTTTTTATTGCTTTAAACGCGTTTTCAGCCCCTGATTGTACACTTAAGGTGAAAATGTCAAAATCTTAAAAATGAGCATAAGCACAATGAAATTAATGCTGGAATCATCTTCAGGATGCTAGAATACACTAAATACAGCAAAAATGTTGAGTCTACAACGTTTATTAGGTGTGAGAGCCAAAATGAACTTTTTATTGCTTTAAATGCGTTTTCAGCCTGATTGTGCACTTTAGGTGAAAATGTCAAAATCTTTAAAATGAGCATAAGCACAATGAAATTAATGCTGGAATCATCTTCAGGATGCTAGAATACACTAAATACAGCAAAAATTTTGAGTCTACAACGTTTAGTTTAGGTGTGAGTGCCAAAATGAACTTTTTATTGCTTTAAACGCGTTTTCAGCCTGATTGTGCACTTTAGGTGAAAATGTCAAAATCTTAAAAATGAGCATAAGCACAATGAAATTAATGCTGGAATCATCTTCAGGATGCTAGAATACACTAAATACAGCAAAAATTTTGAGTCTACAACGTTTAGTTTAGGTGTGAGAGCCAAAATGAACTTTTTATTGCTTTAAACGCGTTTTCAGCCCCTGATTGTACACTTAAGGTGAAAATGTCAAAATCTTCAAAATGAGCATAAGCACAATGAAATTAATGCTGGAATCATCTTCAGGATGCTAGAATACACTAAATACAGCAAAAATTTTGAGTCTACAACGTTTAGTTTAGGTGTGAGAGCCAAAATGAACTTTTTATTGCTTTAAACGCGTTTTCAGCCTGATTGTGCACTTTAGGTGAAAATGTCAAAATCTTAAAAATGAGCATAAGCACAATGAAATTAATGCTGGAATCATCTTCAGGATGCTAGAATACACTAAATACAGCAAAAATTTTGAGTCTACAACGTTTAGTTTAGGTTTGTGAGCCAAAATGAACTTTTTATTGCTTTAAATGCGTTTTCAGCCTGATTGTGCACTTTAGGTGAAAATGTCAAAATCTTCAAAATGAGCATAAGCACGATGAAATTAATGCTGGAATCATCTTCAGGATGCTAGAATACACTAAATACAGCAAAAATGTTGAGTCTACAACGTTTATTAGGTGTGAGAGCCAAAATGAACTTTTTATTGCTTTAAATGCGTTTTCAGCCTGATTGTGCACTTTAGGTGAAAATGTCAAAATCTTTAAAATGAGCATAAGCACAATGAAATTAATGCTGGAATCATCTTCAGGATTCTAGAATACACTAAATACAGCAAAAATTTTGAGTCTACAACGTTTTGTTTAGGTGTGAGTGCCAAAATGAACTTTTTATTGCTTTAAACGCGTTTTCAGCCTGATTGTGCACTTTAGGTGAAAATGTCAAAATCTTAAAAATGAGCATAAGCACAATGAAATTAATGCTGGAATCATCTTCAGGATGCTAGAATACACTAAATACAGCAAAAATTTTGAGTCTACAACGTTTAGTTTAGGTGTGAGAGCCAAAATGAACTTTTTATTGCTTTAAACGCGTTTTCAGCCCCTGATTGTACACTTAAGGTGAAAATGTCAAAATCTTCAAAATGAGCATAAGCACAATGAAATTAATGCTGGAATCATCTTCAGGATGCTAGAATACACTAAATACAGCAAAAATTTTGAGTCTACAACGTTTAGTTTAGGTGTGAGAGCCAAAATGAACTTTTTATTGCTTTAAACGCGTTTTCAGCCTGATTGTGCACTTTAGGTGAAAATGTCAAAATCTTAAAAATGAGCATAAGCACAATGAAATTAATGCTGGAATCATCTTCAGGATGCTAGAATACACTAAATACAGCAAAAATTTTGAGTCTACAACGTTTAGTTTAGGTTTGTGAGCCAAAATGAACTTTTTATTGCTTTAAATGCGTTTTCAGCCTGATTGTGCACTTTAGGTGAAAATGTCAAAATCTTCAAAATGAGCATAAGCACGATGAAATTAATGCTGGAATCATCTTCAGGATGCTAGAATACACTGAATACAGCAAAAATTTTGAGTCTACAACGTTTAGTTCAGGTGTGAGAGCCAAAATGAACTTTTTATTGCTTTAAACGCGTTTTCAGCCCCTGATTGTACATTTAAGGTGAAAATGTCAAAATCTTAAAAATGAGCATAAGCACAATGAAATTAATGCTGGAATCATCTTCAGGATGCTAGAATACACTAAATACAGCAAAAATGTTGAGTCTACAACGTTTAGTTTAGGTGTGAGAGCCAAAATGAACTTTTTATTGCTTTAAATGCGTTTTCAGCCTGATTGTGCACTTTAGGTGAAAATGTCAAAATCTTCAAAATGAGCATAAGCACAATGAAATTAATGCTGGAATCATCTTCAGGATGCTAGAATACACTAAATACAGCAAAAATTTTGAGTCTACAACGTTTAGTTTAGGTGTGAGTGCCAAAATGAACTTTTTATTGCTTTAAACGCGTTTTCAGCCTGATTGTGCACTTTAGGTGAAAATGTCAAAATCTTAAAAATGAGCATAAGCACAATGAAATTAATGCTGGAATCATCTTCAGGATGCTAGAATACACTAAATACAGCAAAAATTTTGAGTCTACAACGTTTAGTTTAGGTGTGAGAGCCAAAATGAACTTTTTATTGCTTTAAACGCGTTTTCAGCCCCTGATTGTACACTTAAGGTGAAAATGTCAAAATCTTCAAAATGAGCATAAGCACAATGAAATTAATGCTGGAATCATCTTCAGGATGCTAGAATACACTAAATACAGCAAAAATTTTTAGTCTACAACGTTTAGTTTAGGTGTGAGAGCCAAAATGAACTTTTTATTGCTTTAAACGCGTTTTCAACCTGATTGTGCACATTAGGTGAAAATGTCAAAATCTTAAAAATGAGCATAAGCACAATGAAATTAATGCTGGAATCATCTTCAGGATGCTAGAATACACTAAATACAGCAAAAATTTTGAGTCTACAACGTTTAGTTTAGGTGTGAGAGCCAAAATGAACTTTTTATTGCTTTAAACGCGTTTTCAGCCCCTGATTGTACACTTAAGGTGAAAATGTCAAAATCTTCAAAATGAGCATAAGCACAATGAAATTAATGCTGGAATCATCTTCAGGATGCTAGAATACACTAAATACAGCAAAAATTTTGAGTCTACAACGTTTAGTTTAGGTGTGAGTGCCAAAATGAACTTTTTATTGCTTTAAACGCGTTTTCAGCCTGATTGTGCACTTTAGGTGAAAATGTCAAAATCTTAAAAATGAGCATAAGCACAATGAAATTAATGCTGGAATCATCTTCAGGATGCTAGAATACACTAAATACAGCAAAAATGTTGAGTCTACAACGTTTAGTTTAGTTGTGAGAGCCAAAATGAACTTTTTATTGCTTTAAATGCGTTTTCAGCCTGATTGTGCACTTTAGGTGAAAATGTCAAAATCTTCAAAATGAGCATAAGCACAATGAAATTAATGCTGGAATCATCTTCAGGATGCTAGAATACACTAAATACAGCAAAAATTTTGAGTCTACAACGTTTAGTTTAGGTGTGAGTGCCAAAATGAACTTTTTATTGCTTTAAACGCGTTTTCAGCCTGATTGTGCACTTTAGGTGAAAATGTCAAAATCTTAAAAATGAGCATAAGCACAATGAAATTAATGCTGGAATCATCTTCAGGATGCTAGAATACACTAAATACAGCAAAAATTTTGAGTCTACAACGTTTAGTTTAGGTGTGAGAGCCAAAATGAACTTTTTATTGCTTTAAACGCGTTTTCAGCCCCTGATTGTACACTTAAGGTGAAAATGTCAAAATCTTCAAAATGAGCATAAGCACAATGAAATTAATGCTGGAATCATCTTCAGGATGCTAGAATACACTAAATACAGCAAAAATTTTGAGTCTACAACGTTTAGTTTAGGTGTGAGAGCCAAAATGAACTTTTTATTGCTTTAAACGCGTTTTCAGCCTGATTGTGCACTTTAGGTGAAAATGTCAAAATCTTAAAAATGAGCATAAGCACAATGAAATTAATGCTGGAATCATCTTCAGGATGCTAGAATACACTAAATACAGCAAAATTTTTGAGTCTACAACGTTTAGTTTAGGTGTGAGAGCCAAAATGAACTTTTTATTGCTTTAAACGCGTTTTCAGCCTGATTGTGCACTTTAGGTGAAAATGTCAAAATCTTAAAAATGAGCATAAGCACAATGAAATTAATGCTGGAATCATCTTCAGGATGCTAGAATACACTAAATACAGCAAAATTTTTGAGTCTACAACGTTTAGTTTAGGTGTGAGAGCCAAAATGAACTTTTTATTGCTTTAAACGCGTTTTCAGCCCCTGATTGTACACTTAAGGTGAAAATGTCAAAATCTTAAAAATGAGCATAAGCACAATGAAATTAATGCTGGAATCATCTTCAGGATGCTAGAATACACTAAATACAGCAAAAATGTTGAGTCTACAAAGTTTATTAGGTGTGAGAGCCAAAATGAACTTTTTATTGCTTTAAATGCGTTTTCAGCCTGATTGTGCACTTTAGGTGAAAATGTCAAAATCTTTAAAATGAGCATAAGCACAATGAAATTAATGCTGGAGTCATCTTCAGGATGCTAGAATACACTAAATACAGCAAAAATTTTGAGTCTACAACGTTTAGTTTAGGTGTGAGTGCCAAAATGAACTTTTTATTGCTTTAAACGCGTTTTCAGCCTGATTGTGCACTTTAGGTGAAAATGTCAAAATCTTAAAAATGAGCATAAGCACAATGAAATTAATGCTGGAATCATCTTCAGGATGCTAGAATACACTAAATACAGCAAAAATTTTGAGTCTACAACGTTTAGTTTAGGTGTGAGAGCCAAAATGAACTTTTTATTGCTTTAAACGCGTTTTCAGCCCCTGATTGTACACTTAAGGTGAAAATGACAAAATCTTCAAAATGAGCATAAGCACAATGAAATTAATGCTGGAATCATCTTCAGGATGCTAGAATACACTAAATACAGCAAAAATTTTGAGTGTACAACGTTTAGTTTAGGTGTGAGAGCCAAAATGAACTTTTTATTGCTTTAAACGCGTTTTCAGCCTGATTGTGCACTTTAGGTGAAAATGTCAAAATCTTAAAAATGAGCATAAGCACAATGAAATTAATGCTGGAATCATCTTCAGGATGCTAGAATACACTAAATACAGCAAAAATTTTGAGTCTACAACGTTTAGTTTAGGTGTGAGAGCCAAAATGAACTTTTTATTGCTTTAAACGCGTTTTCAGCCCCTGATTGTACACTTAAGGTGAAAATGTCAAAATCTTCAAAATGAGCATAAGCACAATGAAATTAATGCTGGAATCATCTTCAGGATGCTAGAATACACTAAATACAGCAAAAATTTTGAGTCTACAACGTTTAGTTTAGGTGTGAGAGCCAAAATGAACTTTTTATTGCTTTAAAGGCGTTTTCAGCCTGATTGTGCACTTTAGGTGAAAATGTCAAAATCTTAAAAATGAGCATAAGCACAATGAAATTAATGCTGGAATCATCTTCAGGATGCTAGAATACACTAAATACAGCAAAAATTTTGAGTCTACAACGTTTAGTTTAGGTTTGTGAGCCAAAATGAACTTTTTATTGCTTTAAATGCGTTTTCAGCCTGATTGTGCACTTTAGGTGAAAATGTCAAAATCTTCAAAATGAGCATAAGCACGATGAAATTAATGCTGGAATCATCTTCAGGATGCTAGAATACACTGAATACAGCAAAAATTTTGAGTCTACAACGTTTAGTTCAGGTGTGAGAGCCAAAATGAACTTTTTATTGCTTTAAACGCGTTTTCAGCCCCTGATTGTACACTTAAGGTGAAAATGTCAAAATCTTAAAAATGAGCATAAGCACAATGAAATTAATGCTGGAATCATCTTCAGGATGCTAGAATACACTAAATACAGCAAAATTTTTGAGTCTACAACGTTTAGTTTAGGTGTGAGAGCCAAAATGAACTTTTTATTGCTTTAAACGCGTTTTCAGCCCCTGATTGTACACTTAAGGTGAAAATGTCAAAATCTTAAAAATGAGCATAAGCACAATGAAATTAATGCTGGAATCATCTTCAGGATGCTAGAATACACTAAATACAGCAAAAATGTTGAGTCTACAACGTTTATTAGGTGTGAGAGCCAAAATGAACTTTTTATTGCTTTAAATGCGTTTTCAGCCTGATTGTGCACTTTAGGTGAAAATGTCAAAATCTTTAAAATGAGCATAAGCACAATGAAATTAATGCTGGAGTCATCTTCAGGATGCTAGAATACACTAAATACAGCAAAAATTTTGAGTCTACAACGTTTAGTTTAGGTGTGAGTGCCAAAATGAACTTTTTATTGCTTTAAACGCGTTTTCAGCCTGATTGTGCACTTTAGGTGAAAATGTCAAAATCTTCAAAATGAGCATAAGCACAATGAAATTAATGCTGGAATCATCTTCAGGATGCAAGAATACACTAAATACAGCAAAAATTTTGAGTCTACAACGTTTAGTTTAGGTGTGAGAGCCAAAATGAACTTTTTATTGCTTTAAATGCGTTTTCAGCCTGATTGTGCACTTTAGGTGAAAATGTCAAAATCTTCAAAATGAGCATAAGCACAATGAAATTAATGCTGGAATCATCTTCAGGATGCTAGAATACACTAAATACAGCAAAAATTTTGAGTCTACAACGTTTAGTTTAGGTGTGAGTGCCAAAATGAACTTTTTATTGCTTTAAACGCGTTTTCAGCCTGATTGTGCACTTTAGGTGAAAATGTCAAAATCTTAAAAATGAGCATAAGCACAATGAAATTAATGCTGGAATCATCTTCAGGATGCTAGAATACACGAAATACAGCAAAAATTTTGAGTCTACAACGTTTAGTTTAGGTGTGAGAGCCAAAATGAACTTTTTATTGCTTTAAACGCGTTTTCAGCCCCTGATTGTACACTTAAGGTGAAAATGTCAAAATCTTCAAAATGAGCATAAGCACAATGAAATTAATGCTGGAATCATCTTCAGGATGCTAGAATACACTAAATACAGCAAAAATTTTGAGTCTACAACGTTTAGTTTAGGTGTGAGTGCCAAAATGAACTTTTTATTGCTTTAAACGCGTTTTCAGCCTGATTGTGCACTTTAGGTGAAAATGTCAAAATCTTAAAAATGAGCATAAGCACAATGAAATTAATGCTGGAATCATCTTCAGGATGCTAGAATACACTAAATACAGCAAAAATGTTGAGTCTACAACGTTTAGTTTAGTTGTGAGAGCCAAAATGAACTTTTTATTGCTTTAAATGCGTTTTCAGCCTGATTGTGCACTTTAGGTGAAAATGTCAAAATCTTCAAAATGAGCATAAGCACAATGAAATTAATGCTGGAATCATCTTCAGGATGCTAGAATACACTAAATACAGCAAAAATTTTGAGTCTACAACGTTTAGTTTAGGTGTGAGTGCCAAAATGAACTTTTTATTGCTTTAAACGCGTTTTCAGCCTGATTGTGCACTTTAGGTGAAAATGTCAAAATCTTAAAAATGAGCATAAGCACAATGAAATTAATGCTGGAATCATCTTCAGGATGCTAGAATACACTAAATACAGCAAAAATTTTGAGTCTACAACGTTTAGTTTAGGTGTGAGAGCCAAAATGAACTTTTTATTGCTTTAAACGCGTTTTCAGCCCCTGATTGTACACTTAAGGTGAAAATGTCAAAATCTTCAAAATGAGCATAAGCACAATGAAATTAATGCTGGAATCATCTTCAGGATGCTAGAATACACTAAATACAGCAAAAATTTTGAGTCTACAACGTTTAGTTTAGGTGTGAGAGCCAAAATGAACTTTTTATTGCTTTAAACGCGTTTTCAGCCTGATTGTGCACTTTAGGTGAAAATGTCAAAATCTTAAAAATGAGCATAAGCACAATGAAATTAATGCTGGAATCATCTTCAGGATGCTAGAATACACTAAATACAGCAAAATTTTTGAGTCTACAACGTTTAGTTTAGGTGTGAGAGCCAAAATGAACTTTTTATTGCTTTAAACGCGTTTTCAGCCTGATTGTGCACTTTAGGTGAAAATGTCAAAATCTTAAAAATGAGCATAAGCACAATGAAATTAATGCTGGAATCATCTTCAGGATGCTAGAATACACTAAATACAGCAAAATTTTTGAGTCTACAACGTTTAGTTTAGGTGTGAGAGCCAAAATGAACTTTTTATTGCTTTAAACGCGTTTTCAGCCCCTGATTGTACACTTAAGGTGAAAATGTCAAAATCTTAAAAATGAGCATAAGCACAATGAAATTAATGCTGGAATCATCTTCAGGATGCTAGAATACACTAAATACAGCAAAAATGTTGAGTCTACAAAGTTTATTAGGTGTGAGAGCCAAAATGAACTTTTTATTGCTTTAAATGCGTTTTCAGCCTGATTGTGCACTTTAGGTGAAAATGTCAAAATCTTTAAAATGAGCATAAGCACAATGAAATTAATGCTGGAGTCATCTTCAGGATGCTAGAATACACTAAATACAGCAAAAATTTTGAGTCTACAACGTTTAGTTTAGGTGTGAGTGCCAAAATGAACTTTTTATTGCTTTAAACGCGTTTTCAGCCTGATTGTGCACTTTAGGTGAAAATGTCAAAATCTTAAAAATGAGCATAAGCACAATGAAATTAATGCTGGAATCATCTTCAGGATGCTAGAATACACTAAATACAGCAAAAATTTTGAGTCTACAACGTTTAGTTTAGGTGTGAGAGCCAAAATGAACTTTTTATTGCTTTAAACGCGTTTTCAGCCCCTGATTGTACACTTAAGGTGAAAATGACAAAATCTTCAAAATGAGCATAAGCACAATGAAATTAATGCTGGAATCATCTTCAGGATGCTAGAATACACTAAATACAGCAAAAATTTTGAGTGTACAACGTTTAGTTTAGGTGTGAGAGCCAAAATGAACTTTTTATTGCTTTAAACGCGTTTTCAGCCTGATTGTGCACTTTAGGTGAAAATGTCAAAATCTTAAAAATGAGCATAAGCACAATGAAATTAATGCTGGAATCATCTTCAGGATGCTAGAATACACTAAATACAGCAAAAATTTTGAGTCTACAACGTTTAGTTTAGGTGTGAGAGCCAAAATGAACTTTTTATTGCTTTAAACGCGTTTTCAGCCCCTGATTGTACACTTAAGGTGAAAATGTCAAAATCTTCAAAATGAGCATAAGCACAATGAAATTAATGCTGGAATCATCTTCAGGATGCTAGAATACACTAAATACAGCAAAAATTTTGAGTCTACAACGTTTAGTTTAGGTGTGAGAGCCAAAATGAACTTTTTATTGCTTTAAAGGCGTTTTCAGCCTGATTGTGCACTTTAGGTGAAAATGTCAAAATCTTAAAAATGAGCATAAGCACAATGAAATTAATGCTGGAATCATCTTCAGGATGCTAGAATACACTAAATACAGCAAAAATTTTGAGTCTACAACGTTTAGTTTAGGTTTGTGAGCCAAAATGAACTTTTTATTGCTTTAAATGCGTTTTCAGCCTGATTGTGCACTTTAGGTGAAAATGTCAAAATCTTCAAAATGAGCATAAGCACGATGAAATTAATGCTGGAATCATCTTCAGGATGCTAGAATACACTGAATACAGCAAAAATTTTGAGTCTACAACGTTTAGTTCAGGTGTGAGAGCCAAAATGAACTTTTTATTGCTTTAAACGCGTTTTCAGCCCCTGATTGTACACTTAAGGTGAAAATGTCAAAATCTTAAAAATGAGCATAAGCACAATGAAATTAATGCTGGAATCATCTTCAGGATGCTAGAATACACTAAATACAGCAAAAATGTTGAGTCTACAACGTTTAGTTTAGGTGTGAGAGCCAAAATGAACTTTTTATTGCTTTAAATGCGTTTTCAGCCTGATTGTGCACTTTAGGTGAAAATGTCAAAATCTTAAAAATGAGCATAAGCACAATGAAATTAATGCTGGAATCATCTTCAGGATGCTAGAATACACTAAATACAGCAAAAATTTTGAGTCTACAACGTTTAGTTTAGGTGTGAGAGCCAAAATGAACTTTTTATTGCTTTAAACGCGTTTTCAGCCCCTGATTGTACACTTATGGTGAAAATGTCAAAATCTTCAAAATGAGCATAAGCACAATGAAATTAATGCTGGAATCATCTTCAGGATGCAAGAATACACTAAATACAGCAAAAATTTTGAGTCTACAACGTTTAGTTTAGGTGTGAGTGCCAAAATGAACTTTTTATTGCTTTAAACGCGTTTTCAGCCTGATTGTGCACTTTAGGTGAAAATGTCAAAATCTTAAAAATGAGCATAAGCACAATGAAATTAATGCTGGAATCATCTTCAGGATGCTAGAATACACTAAATACAGCAAAAATGTTGAGTCTACAACGTTTAGTTTAGGTGTGAGAGCCAAAATGAACTTTTTATTGCTTTAAATGCGTTTTCAGCCTGATTGTGCACTTTAGGTGAAAATGTCAAAATCTTAAAAATGAGCATAAGCACAATGAAATTAATGCTGGAATCATCTTCAGGATGCTAGAATACACTAAATACAGCAAAAATTTTGAGTCTACAACGTTTAGTTTAGGTGTGAGAGCCAAAATGAACTTTTTATTGCTTTAAACGCGTTTTCAGCCCCTGATTGTACACTTAAGGTGAAAATGTCAAAATCTTCAAAATGAGCATAAGCACAATGAAATTAATGCTGGAATAATCTTCAGGATGCTAGAATACACTAAATACAGCAAAAATTTTTAGTCTACAACGTTTAGTTTAGGTGTGAGAGCCAAAATGAACTTTTTATTGCTTTAAACGCGTTTTCAGCCTGATTGTGCACTTTAGGTGAAAATGTCAAAATCTTAAAAATGAGCATAAGCACAATGAAATTAATGCTGGAATCATCTTCAGGATGCTAGAATACACTAAATACAGCAAAAATTTTGAGTCTACAACGTTTAGTTTAGGTGTGAGAGCCAAAATGAACTTTTTATTGCTTTAAACGCGTTTACAGCCCCTGATTGTACACTTAAGGTGAAAATGTCAAAATCTTCAAAATGAGCATAAGCACAATGAAATTAATGCTGGAATCATCTTCAGGATGCTAGAATACACTAAATACAGCAAAAATGTTGAGTCTACAACGTTTAGTTTAGTTGTGAGAGCCAAAATGAACTTTTTATTGCTTTAAATGCGTTTTCAGCCTGATTGTGCACTTTAGGTGAAAATGTCAAAATCTTCAAAATGAGCATAAGCACAATGAAATTAATGCTGGAATCATCTTCAGGATGCTAGAATACACTAAATACAGCAAAAATTTTGAGTCTACAACGTTTAGTTTAGGTGTGAGTGCCAAAATGAACTTTTTATTGCTTTAAACGCGTTTTCAGCCTGATTGTGCACTTTAGGTGAAAATGTCAAAATCTTAAAAATGAGCATAAGCACAATGAAATTAATGCTGGAATCATCTTCAGGATGCTAGAATACACTAAATACAGCAAAAATTTTGAGTCTACAACGTTTAGTTTAGGTGTGAGAGCCAAAATGAACTTTTTATTGCTTTAAACGCGTTTTCAGCCCCTGATTGTACACTTAAGGTGAAAATGTCAAAATCTTCAAAATGAGCATAAGCACAATGAAATTAATGCTGGAATCATCTTCAGGATGCTAGAATACACTAAATACAGCAAAAATTTTGAGTCTACAACGTTTAGTTTAGGTGTGAGAGCCAAAATGAACTTTTTATTGCTTTAAACGCCTTTTCAGCCTGATTGTGCACTTTAGGTGAAAATGTCAAAATCTTAAAAATGAGCATAAGCACAATGAAATTAATGCTGGAATCATCTTCAGGATGCTAGAATACACTAAATACAGCAAAAATTTTGAGTCTACAACGTTTAGTTTAGGTGTGAGAGCCAAAATGAACTTTTTATTGCTTTAAACGCGTTTTCAGCCCCTGATTGTACACTTAAGGTGAAAATGTCAAAATCTTCAAAATGAGCATAAGCACAATGAAATTAATGCTGGAATCATCTTCAGGATGCTAGAATACACTAAATACAGCAAAAATTTTGAGTCTACAACGTTTAGTTTAGGTGTGAGTGCCAAAATGAACTTTTTATTGCTTTAAACGCGTTTTCAGCCTGATTGTGCACTTTAGGTGAAAATGTCAAAATCTTAAAAATGAGCATAAGCACAATGAAATTAATGCTGGAATCATCTTCAGGATGCTAGAATACACTAAATACAGCAAAAATGTTGAGTCTACAACGTTTAGTTTAGTTGTGAGAGCCAAAATGAACTTTTTATTGCTTTAAATGCGTTTTCAGCCTGATTGTGCACTTTAGGTGAAAATGTCAAAATCTTCAAAATGAGCATAAGCACAATGAAATTAATGCTGGAATCATCTTCAGGATGCTAGAATACACTAAATACAGCAAAAATTTTGAGTCTACAACGTTTAGTTTAGGTGTGAGTGCCAAAATGAACTTTTTATTGCTTTAAACGCGTTTTCAGCCTGATTGTGCACTTTAGGTGAAAATGTCAAAATCTTAAAAATGAGCATAAGCACAATGAAATTAATGCTGGAATCATCTTCAGGATGCTAGAATACACTAAATACAGCAAAAATTTTGAGTCTACAACGTTTAGTTTAGGTGTGAGAGCCAAAATGAACTTTTTATTGCTTTAAACGCGTTTTCAGCCCCTGATTGTACACTTAAGGTGAAAATGTCAAAATCTTCAAAATGAGCATAAGCACAATGAAATTAATGCTGGAATCATCTTCAGGATGCTAGAATACACTAAATACAGCAAAAATTTTGAGTCTACAACGTTTAGTTTAGGTGTGAGAGCCAAAATGAACTTTTTATTGCTTTAAACGCGTTTTCAGCCTGATTGTGCACTTTAGGTGAAAATGTCAAAATCTTAAAAATGAGCATAAGCACAATGAAATTAATGCTGGAATCATCTTCAGGATGCTAGAATACACTAAATACAGCAAAATTTTTGAGTCTACAACGTTTAGTTTAGGTGTGAGAGCCAAAATGAACTTTTTATTGCTTTAAACGCGTTTTCAGCCTGATTGTGCACTTTAGGTGAAAATGTCAAAATCTTAAAAATGAGCATAAGCACAATGAAATTAATGCTGGAATCATCTTCAGGATGCTAGAATACACTAAATACAGCAAAATTTTTGAGTCTACAACGTTTAGTTTAGGTGTGAGAGCCAAAATGAACTTTTTATTGCTTTAAACTCGTTTTCAGCCCCTGATTGTACACTTAAGGTGAAAATGTCAAAATCTTAAAAATGAGCATAAGCACAATGAAATTAATGCTGGAATCATCTTCAGGATGCTAGAATACACTAAATACAGCAAAAATGTTGAGTCTACAACGTTTATTAGGTGTGAGAGCCAAAATGAACTTTTTATTGCTTTAAATGCGTTTTCAGCCTGATTGTGCACTTTAGGTGAAAATGTCAAAATCTTTAAAATGAGCATAAGCACAATGAAATTAATGCTGGAGTCATCTTCAGGATGCTAGAATACACTAAATACAGCAAAAATTTTGAGTCTACAACGTTTAGTTTAGGTGTGAGTGCCAAAATGAACTTTTTATTGCTTTAAACGCGTTTTCAGCCTGATTGTGCACTTTAGGTGAAAATGTCAAAATCTTAAAAATGAGCATAAGCACAATGAAATTAATGCTGGAATCATCTTCAGGATGCTAGAATACACTAAATACAGCAAAAATTTTGAGTCTACAACGTTTAGTTTAGGTGTGAGAGCCAAAATGAACTTTTTATTGCTTTAAACGCGTTTTCAGCCCCTGATTGTACACTTAAGGTGAAAATGACAAAATCTTCAAAATGAGCATAAGCACAATGAAATTAATGCTGGAATCATCTTCAGGATGCTAGAATACACTAAATACAGCAAAAATTTTGAGTGTACAACGTTTAGTTTAGGTGTGAGAGCCAAAATGAACTTTTTATTGCTTTAAACGCGTTTTCAGCCTGATTGTGCACTTTAGGTGAAAATGTCAAAATCTTAAAAATGAGCATAAGCACAATGAAATTAATGCTGGAATCATCTTCAGGATGCTAGAATACACTAAATACAGCAAAAATTTTGAGTCTACAACGTTTAGTTTAGGTGTGAGAGCCAAAATGAACTTTTTATTGCTTTAAACGCGTTTTCAGCCTGATTGTGCACTTTAGGTGAAAATGTCAAAATCTTAAAAATGAGCATAAGCACAATGAAATTAATGCTGGAATCATCTTCAGGATGCTAGAATACACTAAATACAGCAAAAATTTTGAGTCTACAACGTTTAGTTTAGGTTTGTGAGCCAAAATGAACTTTTTATTGCTTTAAATGCGTTTTCAGCCTGATTGTGCACTTTAGGTGAAAATGTCAAAATCTTCAAAATGAGCATAAGCACGATGAAATTAATGCTGGAATCATCTTCAGGATGCTAGAATACACTGAATACAGCAAAAATTTTGAGTCTACAACGTTTAGTTCAGGTGTGAGAGCCAAAATGAACTTTTTATTGCTTTAAACGCGTTTTCAGCCCCTGATTGTACACTTAAGGTGAAAATGTCAAAATCTTAAAAATGAGCATAAGCACAATGAAATTAATGCTGGAATCATCTTCAGGATGCTAGAATACACTAAATACAGCAAAAATGTTGAGTCTACAACGTTTAGTTTAGGTGTGAGAGCCAAAATGAACTTTTTATTGCTTTAAATGCGTTTTCAGCCTGATTGTGCACTTTAGGTGAAAATGTCAAAATCTTCAAAATGAGCATAAGCACAATGAAATTAATGCTGGAATCATCTTCAGGATGCTAGAATACACTAAATACAGCAAAAATTTTGAGTCTACAACGTTTAGTTTAGGTGTGAGAGCCAAAATGAACTTTTTATTGCTTTAAACGCGTTTTCAGCCCCTGATTGTACACTTAAGGTGAAAATGACAAAATCTTCAAAATGAGCATAAGCACAATGAAATTAATGCTGGAATCATCTTCAGGATGCTAGAATACACTAAATACAGCAAAAATTTTGAGTGTACAACGTTTAGTTTAGGTGTGAGAGCCAAAATGAACTTTTTATTGCTTTAAACGCGTTTTCAGCCTGATTGTGCACTTTAGGTGAAAATGTCAAAATCTTAAAAATGAGCATAAGCACAATGAAATTAATGCTGGAATCATCTTCAGGATGCTAGAATACACTAAATACAGCAAAAATTTTGAGTCTACAACGTTTAGTTTAGGTGTGAGAGCCAAAATGAACTTTTTATTGCTTTAAACGCGTTTTCAGCCTGATTGTGCACTTTAGGTGAAAATGTCAAAATCTTAAAAATGAGCATAAGCACAATGAAATTAATGCTGGAATCATCTTCAGGATGCTAGAATACACTAAATACAGCAAAAATTTTGAGTCTACAACGTTTAGTTTAGGTTTGTGAGCCAAAATGAACTTTTTATTGCTTTAAATGCGTTTTCAGCCTGATTGTGCACTTTAGGTGAAAATGTCAAAATCTTCAAAATGAGCATAAGCACGATGAAATTAATGCTGGAATCATCTTCAGGATGCTAGAATACACTGAATACAGCAAAAATTTTGAGTCTACAACGTTTAGTTCAGGTGTGAGAGCCAAAATGAACTTTTTATTGCTTTAAACGCGTTTTCAGCCCCTGATTGTACACTTAAGGTGAAAATGTCAAAATCTTAAAAATGAGCATAAGCACAATGAAATTAATGCTGGAATCATCTTCAGGATGCTAGAATACACTAAATACAGCAAAAATGTTGAGTCTACAACGTTTAGTTTAGGTGTGAGAGCCAAAATGAACTTTTTATTGCTTTAAATGCGTTTTCAGCCTGATTGTGCACTTTAGGTGAAAATGTCAAAATCTTCAAAATGAGCATAAGCACAATGAAATTAATGCTGGAATCATCTTCAGGATGCTAGAATACACTAAATACAGCAAAAATTTTGAGTCTACAACGTTTAGTTTAGGTGTGAGAGCCAAAATGAATTTTTTATTGCTTTAAACGCGTTTTCAGCCCCTGATTGTACACTTAAGGTGAAAATGTCAAAATCTTCAAAATGAGCATAAGCACAATGAAATTAATGCTGGAATCATCTTCAGGATGCTAGAATACACTAAATACAGCAAAAATTTTGAGTCTACAACGTTTAGTTTAGGTTTGTGAGCCAAAATGAACTTTTTATTGCTTTAAATGCGTTTTCAGCCTGATTGTGCACTTTAGGTGAAAATGTCAAAATCTTCAAAATGAGCATAAGCACGATGAAATTAATGCTGGAATCATCTTCAGGATGCTAGAATACACTAAATACAGCAAAAATGTTGAGTCTACAACGTTTATTAGGTGTGAGAGCCAAAATGAACTTTTTATTGCTTTAAATGCGTTTTCAGCCTGATTGTGCACTTTAGGTGAAAATGTCAAAATCTTTAAAATGAGCATAAGCACAATGAAATTAATGCTGGAATCATCTTCAGGATGCTAGAATACACTAAATACAGCAAAAATTTTGAGTCTACAACGTTTTGTTTAGGTGTGAGTGCCAAAATGAACTTTTTATTGCTTTAAACGTGTTTTCAGCCTGATTGTGCACTTTAGGTGAAAATGTCAAAATCTTAAAAATGAGCATAAGCACAATGAAATTAATGCTGGAATCATCTTCAGGATGCTAGAATACACTAAATACAGCAAAAATTTTGAGTCTACAACGTTTAGTTTAGGTGTGAGAGCCAAAATGAACTTTTTATTGCTTTAAACGCGTTTTCAGCCCCTGATTGTACACTTATGGTGAAAATGTCAAAATCTTCAAAATGAGCATAAGCACAATGAAATTAATGCTGGAATCATCTTCAGGATGCAAGAATACACTAAATACAGCAAAAATTTTGAGTCTACAACGTTTAATTTAGTTGTGAGTGCCAAAATGAACTTTTTATTGCTTTAAACGCGTTTTCAGCCTGATTGTGCACTTTAGGTGAAAATGTCAAAATCTTAAAAATGAGCATAAGCACAATGAAATTAATGCTGGAATCATCTTCAGGATGCTAGAATACACTAAATACAGCAAAAATGTTGAGTCTACAACGTTTAGTTTAGGTGTGAGAGCCAAAATGAACTTTTTATTGCTTTAAATGCGTTTTCAGCCTGATTGTGCACTTTAGGTGAAAATGTCAAAATCTTCAAAATGCGCATAAGCACAATGAAATTAATGCTGGAATCATCTTCAGGATGCTAGAATACACTAAATACAGCATAAATTTTGAGTCTACAACGTTTAGTTTAGGTGTGAGTGCCAAAATGAACTTTTTATTGCTTTAAACGCGTTTTCAGCCTGATTGTGCACTTTAGGTGAAAATGTCAAAATCTTAAAAATGAGCATAAGCACAATGAAATTAATGCTGGAATCATCTTCAGGATGCTAGAATACACTAAATACAGCAAAAATTTTGAGTCTACAACGTTTAGTTTAGGTGTGAGAGCCAAAATGAACTTTTTATTGCTTTAAACGCGTTTTCAGCCCCTGATTGTACACTTAAGGTGAAAATGTCAAAATCTTCAAAATGAGCATAAGCACAATGAAATTAATGCTGGAATCATCTTCAGGATGCTAGAATACACTAAATACAGCAAAAATTTTTAGTCTACAACGTTTAGTTTAGGTGTGAGAGCCAAAATGAACTTTTTATTGCTTTAAACGCGTTTTCAGCCTGATTGTGCACTTTAGGTGAAAATGTCAAAATCTTAAAAATGAGCATAAGCACAATGAAATTAATGCTGGAATCATCTTCAGGATGCTAGAATACACTAAATACAGCAAAATTTTGAGTCTACAACGTTTAGTTTAGGTGTGAGAGCCAAAATGAACTTTTTATTGCTTTAAACGCGTTTTCAGCCCCTGATTGTACACTTAAGGTGAAAATGTCAAAATCTTCAAAATGAGCATAAGCACAATGAAATTAATGCTGGAATCATCTTCAGGATGCTAGAATACACTAAATACAGCAAAAATGTTGAGTCTACAACGTTTAGTTTAGTTGTGAGAGCCAAAATGAACTTTTTATTGCTTTAAATGCGTTTTCAGCCTGATTGTGCACTTTAGGTGAAAATGTCAAAATCTTCAAAATGAGCATAAGCACAATGAAATTAATGCTGGAATCATCTTCAGGATGCTAGAATACACTAAATACAGCAAAAATTTTGAGTCTACAACGTTTAGTTTAGGTGTGAGTGCCAAAATGAACTTTTTATTGCTTTAAACGCGTTTTCAGCCTGATTGTGCACTTTAGGTGAAAATGTCAAAATCTTAAAAATGAGCATAAGCACAATGAAATTAATGCTGGAATCATCTTCAGGATGCTAGAATACACTAAATACAGCAAAAATTTTGAGTCTACAACGTTTAGTTTAGGTGTGAGAGCCAAAATGAACTTTTTATTGCTTTAAACGCGTTTTCAGCCCCTGATTGTACATTAAAGGTGAAAATGTCAAAATCTTCAAAATGAGCATAAGCACAATGAAATTAATGCTGGAATCATCTTCAGGATGCTAGAATACACTAAATACAGCAAAAATTTTGAGTCTACAACGTTTAGTTTAGGTGTGAGAGCCAAAATGAACTTTTTATTGCTTTAAACGCGTTTTCAGCCTGATTGTGCACTTTAGGTGAAAATGTCAAAATCTTAAAAATGAGCATAAGCACAATGAAATTAATGCTGGAATCATCTTCAGGATGCTAGAATACACTAAATACAGCAAAAATTTTGAGTCTACAACGTTTAGTTTAGGTGTGAGAGCCAAAATGAACTTTTTATTGCTTTAAACGCGTTTTCAGCCTGATTGTGCACTTTAGGTGAAAATGTCAAAATCTTAAAAATGAGCATAAGCACAATGAAATTAATGCTGGAATCATCTTCAGGATGCTAGAATACACTAAATACAGCAAAATTTTTGAGTCTACAACGTTTAGTTTAGGTGTGAGTGCCAAAATGAACTTTTTATTGCTTTAAACGCGTTTTCAGCCTGATTGTGCACTTTAGGTGAAAATGTCAAAATCTTAAAAATGAGCATAAGCACAATGAAATTAATGCTGGAATCATCTTCAGGATGCTAGAATACACGAAATACAGCAAAAATTTTGAGTCTACAACGTTTAGTTTAGGTGTGAGAGCCAAAATGAACTTTTTATTGCTTTAAACGCGTTTTCAGCCCCTGATTGTGCACTTTAGGTGAAAATGTCAAAATCTTAAAAATGAGCATAAGCACAATGAAATTAATGCTGGAATCATCTTCAGGATGCTAGAATACACTAAATACAGCAAAAATTTTGAGTCTACAACGTTTAGTTTAGGTGTGAGAGCCAAAATGAACTTTTTATTGCTTTAAACGCGTTTTCAGCCTGATTGTGCACTTTAGGTGAAAATGTCAAAATCTTAAAAATGAGCATAAGCACAATGAAATTAATGCTGGAATCATCTTCAGGATGCTAGAATACACTAAATACAGCAAAATTTTTGAGTCTACAACGTTTAGTTTAGGTGTGAGTGCCAAAATGAACTTTTTATTGCTTTAAACGCGTTTTCAGCCTGATTGTGCACTTTAGGTGAAAATGTCAAAATCTTAAAAATGAGCATAAGCACAATGAAATTAATGCTGGAATCATCTTCAGGATGCTAGAATACACGAAATACAGCAAAAATTTTGAGTCTACAACGTTTAGTTTAGGTGTGAGAGCCAAAATGAACTTTTTATTGCTTTAAACGCGTTTTCAGCCCCTGATTGTACACTTAAGGTGAAAATGTCAAAATCTTCAAAATGAGCATAAGCACAATGAAATTAATGCTGGAATCATCTTCAGGATGCTAGAATACACTAAATACAGCAAAAATTTTGAGTCTACAACGTTTAGTTTAGGTGTGAGAGCCAAAATGAACTTTTTATTGCTTTAAACGCGTTTTCAGCCCCTGATTGTACACTTAAGGTGAAAATGTCAAAATCTTCAAAATGAGCATAAGCACAATGAAATTAATGCTGGAATCATCTTCAGGATGCTAGAATACACTAAATACAGCAAAAATTTTGAGTCTACAACGTTTAGTTTAGGTGTGAGAGCCAAAATGAACTTTTTATTGCTTTAAACGCCTTTTCAGCCTGATTGTGCACTTTAGGTGAAAATGTCAAAATCTTAAAAATGAGCATAAGCACAATGAAATTAATGCTGGAATCATCTTCAGGATGCTAGAATACACTAAATACAGCAAAAATTTTGAGTCTACAACGTTTAGTTTAGGTGTGAGAGCCAAAATGAACTTTTTATTGCTTTAAACGCGTTTTCAGCCTGATTGTGCACTTTAGGTGAAAATGTCAAAATCTTAAAAATGAGCATAAGCACAATGAAATTAATGCTGGAATCATCTTCAGGATGCTAGAATACACTAAATACAGCAAAATTTTTGAGTCTACAACGTTTAGTTTAGGTGTGAGAGCCAAAATGAACTTTTTATTGCTTTAAACGCGTTTTCAGCCCCTGATTGTACACTTAAGGTGAAAATGTCAAAATCTTAAAAATGAGCATAAGCACAATGAAATTAATGCTGGAATCATCTTCAGGATGCTAGAATACACTAAATACAGCAAAAATGTTGAGTCTACAACGTTTATTAGGTGTGAGAGCCAAAATGAACTTTTTATTGCTTTAAATGCGTTTTCAGCCTGATTGTGCACTTTAGGTGAAAATGTCAAAATCTTTAAAATGAGCATAAGCACAATGAAATTAATGCTGGAGTCATCTTCAGGATGCTAGAATACACTAAATACAGCAAAAATTTTGAGTCTACAACGTTTAGTTTAGGTGTGAGTGCCAAAATGAACTTTTTATTGCTTTAAACGCGTTTTCAGCCTGATTGTGCACTTTAGGTGAAAATGTCAAAATCTTCAAAATGAGCATAAGCACAATGAAATTAATGCTGGAATCATCTTCAGGATGCTAGAATACACTAAATACAGCAAAAATTTTGAGTCTACAACGTTTAGTTTAGGTGTGAGAGCCAAAATGAACTTTTTATTGCTTTAAATGCGTTTTCAGCCTGATTGTGCACTTTAGGTGAAAATGTCAAAATCTTCAAAATGAGCATAAGCACGATGAAATTAATGCTAGAATCATCTTCAGGATGCTAGAATACACTGAATACAGCAAAAATTTTGAGTCTACAACGTTTAGTTTAGGTGTGAGAGCCAAAATGAACTTTTTATTGCTTTAAACGCGTTTTCAGCCCCTGATTGTACACTTAAGGTGAAAATGTCAAAATCTTAAAAATGAGCATAAGCACAATGAAATTAATGCTGGAATCATCTTCAGGATGCTAGAATACACTAAATACAGCAAAAATGTTGAGTCTACAACGTTTAGTTTAGGTGTGAGAGCCAAAATGAACTTTTTATTGCTTTAAATGCGTTTTCAGCCTGATTGTGCACTTTAGGTGAAAATGTCAAAATCTTCAAAATGAGCATAAGCACAATGAAATTAATGCTGGAATCATCTTCAGGATGCTAGAATACACTAAATACAGCAAAAATTTTGAGTCTACAACGTTTAGTTTAGGTGTGAGTGCCAAAATGAACTTTTTATTGCTTTAAACGCGTTTTCAGCCTGATTGTGCACTTTAGGTGAAAATGTCAAAATCTTAAAAATGAGCATAAGCACAATGAAATTAATGCTGGAATCATCTTCAGGATGCTAGAATACACTAAATACAGCAAAAATTTTGAGTCTACAACGTTTAGTTTAGGTGTGAGAGCCAAAATGAACTTTTTATTGCTTTAAACGCGTTTTCAGCCCCTGATTGTACACTTAAGGTGAAAATGTCAAAATCTTAAAAATGAGCACAAGCACAATGAAATTAATGCTGGAATCATCTTCAGGATGCTAGAATACACTAAATACAGCAAAAATGTTGAGTCTACAACGTTTAGTTTAGGTGTGAGAGCCAAAATGAACTTTTTATTGCTTTAAATGCGTTTTCAGCCTGATTGTGCACTTTAGGTGAAAATGTCAAAATCTTCAAAATGAGCATAAGCACAATGAAATTAATGCTGGAATCATCTTCAGGATGCTAGAATACACTAAATACAGCAAAAATTTTGAGTCTACAACGTTTAGTTTAGGTGTGAGTGCCAAAATGAACTTTTTATTGCTTTAAACGCGTTTTCAGCCTGATTGTGCACTTTAGGTGAAAATGTCAAAATCTTAAAAATGAGCATAAGCACAATGAAATTAATGCTGGAATCATCTTTAGGATGCTAGAATACACTAAATACAGCAAAAATTTTGTGTCTACAACGTTTAGTTTAGGTGTGAGAGCCAAAATGAACTTTTTATTGCTTTAAACGCGTTTTCAGCCCCTGATTGTACACTTAAGGTGAAAATGTCAAAATCTTCAAAATGAGCATAAGCACAATGAAATTAATGCTGGAATCATCTTTAGGATGCTAGAATACACTAAATACAGCAAAAATTTTGAGTCTACAACGTTTAGTTTAGGTGTGAGAGCCAAAATGAACTTTTTATTGCTTTAAACGCGTTTTCAGCCTGATTGTGCACTTTAGGTGAAAATGTCAAAATCTTAAAAATGAGCATAAGCACAATGAAATTAATGCTGGAATCATCTTCAGGATGCTAGAATACACTAAATACAGCAAAAATTTTGAGTCTACAACGTTTAGTTTAGGTGTGAGAGCCAAAATGAACTTTTTATTGCTTTAAACGCGTTTTCAGCCCCTGATTGTACACTTAAGGTGAAAATGTCAAAATCTTCAAAATGAGCATAAGCACAATGAAATTAATGCTGGAATCATCTTCAGGATGCTAGAATACACTAATTACAGCAAAAATTTTGAGTCTACAACGTTTAGTTTAGGTGTGAGAGCCAAAATGAACTTTTTATTGCTTTAAACGCGTTTTCAGCCTGATTGTGCACTTTAGGTGAAAATGTCAAAATCTTAAAAATGAGCATAAACACAATGAAATTAATGCTGGAATCATCTTCAGGATGCTAGAATACACTAAATACAGCAAAAATTTTGAGTCTACAACGTTTAGTTTAGGTGTGAGAGCCAAAATGAACTTTTTATTGCTTTAAACGCGTTTTCAGCCCCTGATTGTACACTTAAGGTGAAAATGTCAAAATCTTCAAAATGAGCATAAGCACAATGAAATTAATGCTGGAATCATCTTCAGGATGCTAGAATACACTAAATACAGCAAAAATTTTGAGTCTACAACGTTTAGTTTAGGTTTGTGAGCCAAAATGAACTTTTTATTGCTTTAAATGCGTTTTCAGCCTGATTGTGCACTTTAGGTGAAAATGTCAAAATCTTCAAAATGAGCATAAGCACGATGAAATTAATGCTGGAATCATCTTCAGGATGCTAGAATACACTAAATACAGCAAAAATGTTGAGTCTACAACGTTTATTAGGTGTGAGAGCCAAAATGAACTTTTTATTGCTTTAAATGCGTTTTCAGCCTGATTGTGCACTTTAGGTGAAAATGTCAAAATCTTTAAAATGAGCATAAGCACAATGAAATTAATGCTGGAATCATCTTCAGGATGCTAGAATACACTAAATACAGCAAAAATTTTGAGTCTACAACGTTTTGTTTAGGTGTGAGTGCCAAAATGAACTTTTTATTGCTTTAAACGTGTTTTCAGCCTGATTGTGCACTTTAGGTGAAAATGTCAAAATCTTAAAAATGAGCATAAGCACAATGAAATTAATGCTGGAATCATCTTCAGGATGCTAGAATACACTAAATACAGCAAAAATTTTGAGTCTACAACGTTTAGTTTAGGTGTGAGAGCCAAAATGAACTTTTTATTGCTTTAAACGCGTTTTCAGCCCCTGATTGTACACTTATGGTGAAAATGTCAAAATCTTCAAAATGAGCATAAGCACAATGAAATTAATGCTGGAATCATCTTCAGGATGCTAGAATACACTAAATACAGCAAAAATTTTGAGTCTACAACGTTTAGTTTAGGTGTGAGAGCCAAAATGAACTTTTTATTGCTTTAAACGCGTTTTCAGCCCCTGATTGTACACTTAAGGTGAAAATGTCAAAATCTTCAAAATGAGCATAAGCACAATGAAATTAATGCTGGAATCATCTTCAGGATGCTAGAATACACTAAATACAGCAAAAATTTTGAGTCTACAACGTTTAGTTTAGGTTTGTGAGCCAAAATGAACTTTTTATTGCTTTAAATGCGTTTTCAGCCTGATTGTGCACTTTAGGTGAAAATGTCAAAATCTTCAAAATGAGCATAAGCACGATGAAATTAATGCTGGAATCATCTTCAGGATGCTAGAATACACTAAATACAGCAAAAATGTTGAGTCTACAACGTTTATTAGGTGTGAGAGCCAAAATGAACTTTTTATTGCTTTAAATGCGTTTTCAGCCTGATTGTGCACTTTAGGTGAAAATGTCAAAATCTTTAAAATGAGCATAAGCACAATGAAATTAATGCTGGAATCATCTTCAGGATGCTAGAATACACTAAATACAGCAAAAATTTTGAGTCTACAACGTTTTGTTTAGGTGTGAGTGCCAAAATGAACTTTTTATTGCTTTAAACGTGTTTTCAGCCTGATTGTGCACTTTAGGTGAAAATGTCAAAATCTTAAAAATGAGCATAAGCACAATGAAATTAATGCTGGAATCATCTTCAGGATGCTAGAATACACTAAATACAGCAAAAATTTTGAGTCTACAACGTTTAGTTTAGGTGTGAGAGCCAAAATGAACTTTTTATTGCTTTAAACGCGTTTTCAGCCCCTGATTGTACACTTATGGTGAAAATGTCAAAATCTTCAAAATGAGCATAAGCACAATGAAATTAATGCTGGAATCATCTTCAGGATGCAAGAATACACTAAATACAGCAAAAATTTTGAGTCTACAACGTTTAGTTTAGGTGTGAGTGCCAAAATGAACTTTTTATTGCTTTAAACGCGTTTTCAGCCTGATTGTGCACTTTAGGTGAAAATGTCAAAATCTTAAAAATGAGCATAAGCACAATGAAATTAATGCTGGAATCATCTTCAGGATGCTAGAATACACTAAATACAGCAAAAATGTTGAGTCTACAACGTTTAGTTTAGGTGTGAGAGCCAAAATGAACTTTTTATTGCTTTAAATGCGTTTTCAGCCTGATTGTGCACTTTAGGTGAAAATGTCAAAATCTTCAAAATGCGCATAAGCACAATGAAATTAATGCTGGAATCATCTTCAGGATGCTAGAATACACTAAATACAGCAAAAATTTTGAGTCTACAACGTTTAGTTTAGGTGTGAGTGCCAAAATGAACTTTTTATTGCTTTAAACGCGTTTTCAGCCTGATTGTGCACTTTAGGTGAAAATGTCAAAATCTTAAAAATGAGCATAAGCACAATGAAATTGATGCTGGAATCATCTTCAGGATGCTAGAATACACTAAATACAGCAAAAATTTTGAGTCTACAACGTTTAGTTTAGGTGTGAGAGCCAAAATGAACTTTTTATTGCTTTAAACGCGTTTTCAGCCCCTGATTGTACACTTAAGGTGAAAATGTCAAAATCTTCAAAATGAGCATAAGCACAATGAAATTAATGCTGGAATCATCTTCAGGATGCTAGAATACACTAAATACAGCAAAAATTTTTAGTCTACAACGTTTAGTTTAGGTGTGAGAGCCAAAATGAACTTTTTATTGCTTTAAACGCGTTTTCAGCCTGATTGTGCACTTTAGGTGAAAATGTCAAAATCTTAAAAATGAGCATAAGCACAATGAAATTAATGCTGGAATCATCTTCAGGATGCTAGAATACACTAAATACAGCAAAAATTTTGAGTCTACAACGTTTAGTTTAGGTGTGAGAGCCAAAATGAACTTTTTATTGCTTTAAACGCGTTTTCAGCCCCTGATTGTACACTTAAGGTGAAAATGTCAAAATCTTCAAAATGAGCATAAGCACAATGAAATTAATGCTGGAATCATCTTCAGGATGCTAGAATACACTAAATACAGCAAAAATGTTGAGTCTACAACGTTTAGTTTAGTTGTGAGAGCCAAAATGAACTTTTTATTGCTTTAAATGCGTTTTCAGCCTGATTGTGCACTTTAGGTGAAAATGTCAAAATCTTCAAAATGAGCATAAGCACAATGAAATTAATGCTGGAATCATCTTCAGGATGCTAGAATACACTAAATACAGCAAAAATTTTGAGTCTACAACGTTTAGTTTAGGTGTGAGTGCCAAAATGAACTTTTTATTGCTTTAAACGCGTTTTCAGCCTGATTGTGCACTTTAGGTGAAAATGTCAAAATCTTAAAAATGAGCATAAGCACAATGAAATTAATGCTGGAATCATCTTCAGGATGCTAGAATACACTAAATACAGCAAAAATTTTGAGTCTACAACGTTTAGTTTAGGTGTGAGAGCCAAAATGAACTTTTTATTGCTTTAAACGCGTTTTCAGCCCCTGATTGTACACTTAAGGTGAAAATGTCAAAATCTTCAAAATGAGCATAAGCACAATGAAATTAATGCTGGAATCATCTTCAGGATGCTAGAATACACTAAATACAGCAAAAATTTTGAGTCTACAACGTTTAGTTTAGGTGTGAGAGCCAAAATGAACTTTTTATTGCTTTAAACGCGTTTTCAGCCTGATTGTGCACTTTAGGTGAAAATGTCAAAATCTTAAAAATGAGCATAAGCACAATGAAATTAATGCTGGAATCATCTTCAGGATGCTAGAATACACTAAATACAGCAAAAATTTTGAGTCTACAACGTTTAGTTTAGGTGTGAGAGCCAAAATGAACTTTTTATTGCTTTAAACGCGTTTTCAGCCTGATTGTGCACTTTAGGTGAAAATGTCAAAATCTTAAAAATGAGCATAAGCACAATGAAATTAATGCTGGAATCATCTTCAGGATGCTAGAATACACTAAATACAGCAAAATTTTTGAGTCTACAACGTTTAGTTTAGGTGTGAGTGCCAAAATGAACTTTTTATTGCTTTAAACGCGTTTTCAGCCTGATTGTGCACTTTAGGTGAAAATGTCAAAATCTTAAAAATGAGCATAAGCACAATGAAATTAATGCTGGAATCATCTTCAGGATGCTAGAATACACGAAATACAGCAAAAATTTTGAGTCTACAACGTTTAGTTTAGGTGTGAGAGCCAAAATGAACTTTTTATTGCTTTAAACGCGTTTTCAGCCCCTGATTGTACACTTAAGGTGAAAATGTCAAAATCTTCAAAATGAGCATAAGCACAATGAAATTAATGCTGGAATCATCTTCAGGATGCTAGAATACACTAAATACAGCAAAAATTTTGAGTCTACAACGTTTAGATTAGGTGTGAGAGCCAAAATGAACTTTTTATTGCTTTAAACGCGTTTTCAGCCCCTGATTGTACACTTAAGGTGAAAATGTCAAAATCTTCAAAATGAGCATAAGCACAATGAAATTAATGCTGGAATCATCTTCAGGATGCTAGAATACACTAAATACAGCAAAAATTTTGAGTCTACAACGTTTAGTTTAGGTGTGAGAGCCAAAATGAACTTTTTATTGCTTTAAACGCCTTTTCAGCCTGATTGTGCACTTTAGGTGAAAATGTCAAAATCTTAAAAATGAGCAAAAGCACAATGAAATTAATGCTGGAATCATCTTCAGGATGCTAGAATACACTAAATACAGCAAAAATTTTGAGTCTACAACGTTTAGTTTAGGTGTGAGAGCCAAAATGAACTTTTTATTGCTTTAAACGCGTTTTCAGCCTGATTGTGCACTTTAGGTGAAAATGTCAAAATCTTAAAAATGAGCATAAGCACAGTGAAATTAATGCTGGAATCATCTTCAGGATGCTAGAATACACTAAATACAGCAAAATTTTTGAGTCTACAACGTTTAGTTTAGGTGTGAGAGCCAAAATGAACTTTTTATTGCTTTAAACGCGTTTTCAGCCCCTGATTGTACACTTAAGGTGAAAATGTCAAAATCTTAAAAATGAGCATAAGCACAATGAAATTAATGCTGGAATCATCTTCAGGATGCTAGAATACACTAAATACAGCAAAAATGTTGAGTCTACAACGTTTATTAGGTGTGAGAGCCAAAATGAACTTTTTATTGCTTTAAATGCGTTTTCAGCCTGATTGTGCACTTTAGGTGAAAATGTCAAAATCTTTAAAATGAGCATAAGCACAATGAAATTAATGCTGGAGTCATCTTCAGGATGCTAGAATACACTAAATACAGCAAAAATTTTGAGTCTACAACGTTTAGTTTAGGTGTGAGTGCCAAAATGAACTTTTTATTGCTTTAAACGCGTTTTCAGCCTGATTGTGCACTTTAGGTGAAAATGTCAAAATCTTCAAAATGAGCATAAGCACAATGAAATTAATGCTGGAATCATCTTCAGGATGCTAGAATACACTAAATACAGCAAAAATTTTGAGTCTACAACGTTTAGTTTAGGTGTGAGAGCCAAAATGAACTTTTTATTGCTTTAAATGCGTTTTCAGCCTGATTGTGCACTTTAGGTGAAAATGTCAAAATCTTCAAAATGAGCATAAGCACGATGAAATTAATGCTAGAATCATCTTCAGGATGCTAGAATACACTGAATACAGCAAAAATTTTGAGTCTACAACGTTTAGTTTAGGTGTGAGAGCCAAAATGAACTTTTTATTGCTTTAAACGCGTTTTCAGCCCCTGATTGTACACTTAAGGTGAAAATGTCAAAATCTTAAAAATGAGCATAAGCACAATGAAATTAATGCTGGAATCATCTTCAGGATGCTAGAATACACTAAATACAGCAAAAATGTTGAGTCTACAACGTTTAGTTTAGGTGTGAGAGCCAAAATGAACTTTTTATTGCTTTAAATGCGTTTTCAGCCTGATTGTGCACTTTAGGTGAAAATGTCAAAATCTTCAAAATGAGCATAAGCACAATGAAATTAATGCTGGAATCATCTTCAGGATGCTAGAATACACTAAATACAGCAAAAATTTTGAGTCTACAACGTTTAGTTTAGGTGTGAGTGCCAAAATGAACTTTTTATTGCTTTAAACGCGTTTTCAGCCTGATTGTGCACTTTAGGTGAAAATGTCAAAATCTTAAAAATGAGCATAAGCACAATGAAATTAATGCTGGAATCATCTTCAGGATGCTAGAATACACTAAATACAGCAAAAATTTTGAGTCTACAACGTTTAGTTTAGGTGTGAGAGCCAAAATGAACTTTTTATTGCTTTAAACGCGTTTTCAGCCCCTGATTGTACACTTAAGGTGAAAATGTCAAAATCTTAAAAATGAGCACAAGCACAATGAAATTAATGCTGGAATCATCTTCAGGATGCTAGAATACACTAAATACAGCAAAAATGTTGAGTCTACAACGTTTAGTTTAGGTGTGAGAGCCAAAATGAACTTTTTATTGCTTTAAATGCGTTTTCAGCCTGATTGTGCACTTTAGGTGAAAATGTCAAAATCTTCAAAATGAGCATAAGCACAATGAAATTAATGCTGGAATCATCTTCAGGATGCTAGAATACACTAAATACAGCAAAAATTTTGAGTCTACAACGTTTAGTTTAGGTGTGAGTGCCAAAATGAACTTTTTATTGCTTTAAACGCGTTTTCAGCCTGATTGTGCACTTTAGGTGAAAATGTCAAAATCTTAAAAATGAGCATAAGCACAATGAAATTAATGCTGGAATCATCTTTAGGATGCTAGAATACACTAAATACAGCAAAAATTTTGTGTCTACAACGTTTAGTTTAGGTGTGAGAGCCAAAATGAACTTTTTATTGCTTTAAACGCGTTTTCAGCCCCTGATTGTACACTTAAGGTGAAAATGTCAAAATCTTCAAAATGAGCATAAGCACAATGAAATTAATGCTGGAATCATCTTCAGGATGCTAGAATACACTAATTACAGCAAAAATTTTGAGTCTACAACGTTTAGTTTAGGTGTGAGAGCCAAAATGAACTTTTTATTGCTTTAAACGCGTTTTCAGCCTGATTGTGCACTTTAGGTGAAAATGTCAAAATCTTAAAAATGAGCATAAACACAATGAAATTAATGCTGGAATCATCTTCAGGATGCTAGAATACACTAAATACAGCAAAAATTTTGAGTCTACAACGTTTAGTTTAGGTGTGAGAGCCAAAATGAACTTTTTATTGCTTTAAACGCGTTTTCAGCCCCTGATTGTACACTTAAGGTGAAAATGTCAAAATCTTCAAAATGAGCATAAGCACAATGAAATTAATGCTGGAATCATCTTCAGGATGCTAGAATACACTAAATACAGCAAAAATTTTGAGTCTACAACGTTTAGTTTAGGTGTGAGAGCCAAAATGAACTTTTTATTGCTTTAAACACGTTTTCAGCCCCTGATTGTACACTTAAGGTGAAAATGTCAAAATCTTAAAAATGAGCATAAGCACAATGAAATTAATGCTGGAATCATCTTCAGGATGCTAGAATACACTAAATACAGCAAAAATGTTGAGTCTACAACGTTTAGTTTAGGTGTGAGAGCCAAAATGAACTTTTTATTGCTTTAAATGCGTTTTCAGCCTGATTGTGCACTTTAGGTGAAAATGTCAAAATCTTCAAAATGAGCATAAGCACAATGAAATTAATGCTGGAATCATCTTCAGGATGCTAGAATACACTAAATACAGCAAAAATGTTGAGTCTACAACGTTTAGTTTAGGTGTGAGTGCCAAAATGAACTTTTTATTGCTTTAAACGCGTTTTCAGCCTGATTGTGCACTTTAGGTGAAAATGTCAAAATCTTAAAAATGAGCATAAGCACAATGAAATTAATGCTAGAATCATCTTCAGGATGCTAGAATACACATAATACAGCAAAAATTTTGAGTCTACAACGTTTAGTTTAGGTGTGAGAGCCAAAATGAACTTTTTATTGCTTTAAACGCGTTTTCAGCCCCTGATTGTACACTTAAGGTGAAAATGTCAAAATCTTCAAAATGAGCATAAGCACAATGAAATTAATGCTGGAATCATCTTCAGGATGCTAGAATACACTAAATACAGCAAAAATTTTGAGTCTACAACGTTTAGTTTAGGTGTGAGAGCCAAAATGAACTTTTTATTGCTTTAAACGCGTTTTCAGCCTGATTGTGCACTTTAGGTGAAAATGTCAAAATCTTAAAAATGAGCATAAGCACTATGAAATTAATGCTGGAATCATCTTCAGGATGCTAGAATACACTGAATACAGCAAAAATTTTGAGTCTATTACGTTTAGTTTAGGTGTGAGATTCAAAATGAACTTTTTATTGCTTTAAACGCGTTTTCAGCCCCTGATTGTACACTTAAGGTGAAAATGTCAAAATCTTCAAAATGAGCATAAGAACAATGAAATTAATGCTGGAATCATCTTCAGGATGCTAGAATACACTAAATACAGCAAAAATTTTGAGTCTACAACGTTTAGTTTAGGTGTGAGTGCCAAAATGAACTTTTTATTGCTTTAAACGCGTTTTCAGCCTGATTGTGCACTTTAGGTGAAAATGTCAAAATCTTAAAAATGAGCATAAGCACAATGAAATTAATGCTGGAATCATCTTCAGGATGCTAGAATACACTAAATACAGCAAAAATTTTGAGTCTACAACGTTTAGTTTAGGTGTGAGAGCCAAAATGAACTTTTTATTGCTTTAAACGCGTTTTCAGCCTGATTGTGCACTTTAGGTGAAAATGTCAAAATCTTAAAAATGAGCATAAGCACAATGAAATTAATGCTGGAATCATCTTCAGGATGCTAGAATACACTAAATACAGCAAAATTTTTGAGTCTACAACGTTTAGTTTAGGTGTGAGAGCCAAAATGAACTTTTTATTGCTTTAAACGCGTTTTCAGCCCCTGATTGTACACTTAAGGTGAAAATGTCAAAATCTTAAAAATGAGCATAAGCACAATGAAATTAATGCTGGAATCATCTTCAGGATGCTAGAATACACTAAATACAGCAAAAATGTTGAGTCTACAACGTTTAGTTTAGGTGTGAGAGCCAAAATGAACTTTTTATTGCTTTAAATGCGTTTTCAGCCTGATTGTGCACTTTAGGTGAAAATGTCAAAATCTTCAAAATGCGCATAAGCACAATGAAATTAATGCTGGAATCATCTTCAGGATGCTAGAATACACTAAATACAGCAAAAATTTTGAGTCTACAACGTTTAGTTTAGGTGTGAGTGCCAAAATGAACTTTTTATTGCTTTAAACGCGTTTTCAGCCTGATTGTGCACTTTAGGTGAAAATGTCAAAATCTTAAAAATGAGCATAAGCACAATGAAATTAATGCTGGAATCATCTTCAGGATGCTAGAATACACTAAATACAGCAAAAATTTTGAGTCTACAACGTTTAGTTTAGGTGTGAGAGCCAAAATGAACTTTTTATTGCTTTAAACGCGTTTTCAGCCCCTGATTGTACACTTATGGTGAAAATGTCAAAATCTTCAAAATGAGCATAAGCACAATGAAATTAATGCTGGAATCATCTTCAGGATGCAAGAATACACTAAATACAGCAAAAATTTTGAGTCTACAACGTTTAGTTTAGGTGTGAGTGCCAAAATGAACTTTTTATTGCTTTAAACGCGTTTTCAGCCTGATTGTGCACTTTAGGTGAAAATGTCAAAATCTTAAAAATGAGCATAAGCACAATGAAATTAATGCTGGAATCATCTTCAGGATGCTAGAATACACTAAATACAGCAAAAATGTTGAGTCTACAACGTTTAGTTTAGGTGTGAGAGCCAAAATGAACTTTTTATTGCTTTAAATGCGTTTTCAGCCTGATTGTGCACTTTAGGTGAAAATGTCAAAATCTTCAAAATGCGCATAAGCACAATGAAATTAATGCTGGAATCATCTTCAGGATGCTAGAATACACTAAATACAGCAAAAATTTTGAGTCTACAACGTTTAGTTTAGGTGTGAGTGCCAAAATGAACTTTTTATTGCTTTAAACGCGTTTTCAGCCTGATTGTGCACTTTAGGTGAAAATGTCAAAATCTTAAAAATGAGCATAAGCACAATGAAATTAATGCTGGAATCATCTTCAGGATGCTAGAATACACTAAATACAGCAAAAAATTTGAGTCTACAACGTTTAGTTTAGGTGTGAGAGCCAAAATGAACTTTTTATTGCTTTAAACGCGTTTTCAGCCCCTGATTGTACACTTAAGGTGAAAATGTCAAAATCTTCAAAATGAGCATAAGCACAATGAAATTAATGCTGGAATCATCTTCAGGATGCTAGAATACACTAAATACAGCAAAAATTTTTAGTCTACAACGTTTAGTTTAGGTGTGAGAGCCAAAATGAACTTTTTATTGCTTTAAACGCGTTTTCAGCCTGATTGTGCACTTTAGGTGAAAATGTCAAAATCTTAAAAATGAGCATAAGCACAATGAAATTAATGCTGGAATCATCTTCAGGATGCTAGAATACACTAAATACAGCAAAAATTTTGAGTCTACAACGTTTAGTTTAGGTGTGAGAGCCAAAATGAACTTTTTATTGCTTTAAACGCGTTTTCAGCCCCTGATTGTACACTTAAGGTGAAAATGTCAAAATCTTCAAAATGAGCATAAGCACAATGAAATTAATGCTGGAATCATCTTCAGGATGCTAGAATACACTAAATACAGCAAAAATGTTGAGTCTACAACGTTTAGTTTAGTTGTGAGAGCCAAAATGAACTTTTTATTGCTTTAAATGCGTTTTCAGCCTGATTGTGCACTTTAGGTGAAAATGTCAAAATCTTCAAAATGAGCATAAGCACAATGAAATTAATGCTGGAATCATCTTCAGGATGCTAGAATACACTAAATACAGCAAAAATTTTGAGTCTACAACGTTTAGTTTAGGTGTGAGTGCCAAAATGAACTTTTTATTGCTTTAAACGCGTTTTCAGCCTGATTGTGCACTTTAGGTGAAAATGTCAAAATCTTAAAAATGAGCATAAGCACAATGAAATTAATGCTGGAATCATCTTCAGGATGCTAGAATACACTAAATACAGCAAAAATTTTGAGTCTACAACGTTTAGTTTAGGTGTGAGAGCCAAAATGAACTTTTTATTGCTTTAAACGCGTTTTCAGCCCCTGATTGTACACTTAAGGTGAAAATGTCAAAATCTTCAAAATGAGCATAAGCACAATGAAATTAATGCTGGAATCATCTTCAGGATGCTAGAATACACTAAATACAGCAAAAATTTTGAGTCTACAACGTTTAGTTTAGGTGTGAGAGCCAAAATGAACTTTTTATTGCTTTAAACGCGTTTTCAGCCTGATTGTGCACTTTAGGTGAAAATGTCAAAATCTTAAAAATGAGCATAAGCACAATGAAATTAATGCTGGAATCATCTTCAGGATGCTAGAATACACTAAATACAGCAAAAATTTTGAGTCTACAACGTTTAGTTTAGGTGTGAGAGCCAAAATGAACTTTTTATTGCTTTAAACGCGTTTTCAGCCTGATTGTGCACTTTAGGTGAAAATGTCAAAATCTTAAAAATGAGCATAAGCACAATGAAATTAATGCTGGAATCATCTTCAGGATGCTAGAATACACTAAATACAGCAAAATTTTTGAGTCTACAACGTTTAGTTTAGGTGTGAGTGCCAAAATGAACTTTTTATTGCTTTAAACGCGTTTTCAGCCTGATTGTGCACTTTAGGTGAAAATGTCAAAATCTTAAAAATGAGCATAAGCACAATGAAATTAATGCTGGAATCATCTTCAGGATGCTAGAATACACGAAATACAGCAAAAATTTTGAGTCTACAACGTTTAGTTTAGGTGTGAGAGCCAAAATGAACTTTTTATTGCTTTAAACGCGTTTTCAGCCCCTGATTGTACACTTAAGGTGAAAATGTCAAAATCTTCAAAATGAGCATAAGCACAATGAAATTAATGCTGGAATCATCTTCAGGATGCTAGAATACACTAAATACAGCAAAAATTTTGAGTCTACAACGTTTAGTTTAGGTGTGAGAGCCAAAATGAACTTTTTATTGCTTTAAACGCCTTTTCAGCCCCTGATTGTACACTTAAGGTGAAAATGTCAAAATCTTCAAAATGAGCATAAGCACAATGAAATTAATGCTGGAATCATCTTCAGGATGCTAGAATACACTAAATACAGCAAAAATTTTGAGTCTACAACGTTTAGTTTAGGTGTGAGAGCCAAAATGAACTTTTTATTGCTTTAAACGCCTTTTCAGCCTGATTGTGCACTTTAGGTGAAAATGTCAAAATCTTAAAAATGAGCATAAGCACAATGAAATTAATGCTGGAATCATCTTCAGGATGCTAGAATACACTAAATACAGCAAAAATTTTGAGTCTACAACGTTTAGTTTAGGTGTGAGAGCCAAAATGAACTTTTTATTGCTTTAAACGCGTTTTCAGCCCCTGATTGTACACTTAAGGTGAAAATGTCAAAATCTTAAAAATGAGCACAAGCACAATGAAATTAATGCTGGAATCATCTTCAGGATGCTAGAATACACTAAATACAGCAAAAATGTTGAGTCTACAACGTTTAGTTTAGGTGTGAGAGCCAAAATGAACTTTTTATTGCTTTAAATGCGTTTTCAGCCTGATTGTGCACTTTAGGTGAAAATGTCAAAATCTTCAAAATGAGCATAAGCACAATGAAATTAATGCTGGAATCATCTTCAGGATGCTAGAATACACTAAATACAGCAAAAATTTTGAGTCTACAACGTTTAGTTTAGGTGTGAGTGCCAAAATGAACTTTTTATTGCTTTAAACGCGTTTTCAGCCTGATTGTGCACTTTAGGTGAAAATGTCAAAATCTTAAAAATGAGCATAAGCACAATGAAATTAATGCTGGAATCATCTTTAGGATGCTAGAATACACTAAATACAGCAAAAATTTTGTGTCTACAACGTTTAGTTTAGGTGTGAGAGCCAAAATGAACTTTTTATTGCTTTAAACGCGTTTTCAGCCCCTGATTGTACACTTAAGGTGAAAATGTCAAAATCTTCAAAATGAGCATAAGCACAATGAAATTAATGCTGGAATCATCTTTAGGATGCTAGAATACACTAAATACAGCAAAAATTTTGAGTCTACAACGTTTAGTTTAGGTGTGAGAGCCAAAATGAACTTTTTATTGCTTTAAACGCGTTTTCAGCCTGATTGTGCACTTTAGGTGAAAATGTCAAAATCTTAAAAATGAGCATAAGCACAATGAAATTAATGCTGGAATCATCTTCAGGATGCTAGAATACACTAAATACAGCAAAAATTTTGAGTCTACAACGTTTAGTTTAGGTGTGAGAGCCAAAATGAACTTTTTATTGCTTTAAACGCGTTTTCAGCCTGATTGTGCACTTTAGGTGAAAATGTCAAAATCTTCAAAATGAGCATAAGCACGATGAAATTAATGCTAGAATCATCTTCAGGATGCTAGAATACACTGAATACAGCAAAAATTTTGAGTCTACAACGTTTAGTTTAGGTGTGAGAGCCAAAATGAACTTTTTATTGCTTTAAACGCGTTTTCAGCCCCTGATTGTACACTTAAGGTGAAAATGTCAAAATCTTAAAAATGAGCATAAGCACAATGAAATTAATGCTGGAATCATCTTCAGGATGCTAGAATACACTAAATACAGCAAAAATGTTGAGTCTACAACGTTTAGTTTAGGTGTGAGAGCCAAAATGAACTTTTTATTGCTTTAAATGCGTTTTCAGCCTGATTGTGCACTTTAGGTGAAAATGTCAAAATCTTCAAAATGAGCATAAGCACAATGAAATTAATGCTGGAATCATCTTCAGGATGCTAGAATACACTAAATACAGCAAAAATTTTGAGTCTACAACGTTTAGTTTAGGTGTGAGTGCCAAAATGAACTTTTTATTGCTTTAAACGCGTTTTCAGCCTGATTGTGCACTTTAGGTGAAAATGTCAAAATCTTAAAAATGAGCATAAGCACAATGAAATTAATGCTGGAATCATCTTCAGGATGCTAGAATACACTAAATACAGCAAAAATTTTGAGTCTACAACGTTTAGTTTAGGTGTGAGAGCCAAAATGAACTTTTTATTGCTTTAAACGCGTTTTCAGCCCCTGATTGTACACTTAAGGTGAAAATGTCAAAATCTTAAAAATGAGCACAAGCACAATGAAATTAATGCTGGAATCATCTTCAGGATGCTAGAATACACTAAATACAGCAAAAATGTTGAGTCTACAACGTTTAGTTTAGGTGTGAGAGCCAAAATGAACTTTTTATTGCTTTAAATGCGTTTTCAGCCTGATTGTGCACTTTAGGTGAAAATGTCAAAATCTTCAAAATGAGCATAAGCACAATGAAATTAATGCTGGAATCATCTTCAGGATGCTAGAATACACTAAATACAGCAAAAATTTTGAGTCTACAACGTTTAGTTTAGGTGTGAGTGCCAAAATGAACTTTTTATTGCTTTAAACGCGTTTTCAGCCTGATTGTGCACTTTAGGTGAAAATGTCAAAATCTTAAAAATGAGCATAAGCACAATGAAATTAATGCTGGAATCATCTTTAGGATGCTAGAATACACTAAATACAGCAAAAATTTTGTGTCTACAACGTTTAGTTTAGGTGTGAGAGCCAAAATGAACTTTTTATTGCTTTAAACGCGTTTTCAGCCCCTGATTGTACACTTAAGGTGAAAATGTCAAAATCTTCAAAATGAGCATAAGCACAATGAAATTAATGCTGGAATCATCTTTAGGATGCTAGAATACACTAAATACAGCAAAAATTTTGAGTCTACAACGTTTAGTTTAGGTGTGAGAGCCAAAATGAACTTTTTATTGCTTTAAAACGCGTTTTCAGCCTGATTGTGCACTTTAGGTGAAAATGTCAAAATCTTAAAAATGAGCATAAGCACAATGAAATTAATGCTGGAATCATCTTCAGGATGCTAGAATACACTAAATACAGCAAAAATTTTGAGTCTACAACGTTTAGTTTAGGTGTGAGAGCCAAAATGAACTTTTTATTGCTTTAAACGCGTTTTCAGCCCCTGATTGTACACTTAAGGTGAAAATGTCAAAATCTTCAAAATGAGCATAAGCACAATGAAATTAATGCTGGAATCATCTTCAGGATGCTAGAATACACTAATTACAGCAAAAATTTTGAGTCTACAACGTTTAGTTTAGGTGTGAGAGCCAAAATGAACTTTTTATTGCTTTAAACGCGTTTTCAGCCTGATTGTGCACTTTAGGTGAAAATGTCAAAATCTTAAAAATGAGCATAAACACAATGAAATTAATGCTGGAATCATCTTCAGGATGCTAGAATACACTAAATACAGCAAAAATTTTGAGTCTACAACGTTTAGTTTAGGTGTGAGAGCCAAAATGAACTTTTTATTGCTTTAAACGCGTTTTCAGCCCCTGATTGTACACTTAAGGTGAAAATGTCAAAATCTTCAAAATGAGCATAAGCACAATGAAATTAATGCTGGAATCATCTTCAGGATGCTAGAATACACTAAATACAGCAAAAATTTTGAGTCTACAACGTTTAGTTTAGGTGTGAGAGCCAAAATGAACTTTTTATTGCTTTAAACACGTTTTCAGCCCCTGATTGTACACTTAAGGTGAAAATGTCAAAATCTTAAAAATGAGCATAAGCACAATGAAATTAATGCTGGAATCATCTTCAGGATGCTAGAATACACTAAATACAGCAAAAATGTTGAGTCTACAACGTTTAGTTTAGGTGTGAGAGCCAAAATGAACTTTTTATTGCTTTAAATGCGTTTTCAGCCTGATTGTGCACTTTAGGTGAAAATGTCAAAATCTTCAAAATGAGCATAAGCACAATGAAATTAATGCTGGAATCATCTTCAGGATGCTAGAATACACTAAATACAGCAAAAATGTTGAGTCTACAACGTTTAGTTTAGGTGTGAGTGCCAAAATGAACTTTTTATTGCTTTAAACGCGTTTTCAGCCTGATTGTGCACTTTAGGTGAAAATGTCAAAATCTTAAAAATGAGCATAAGCACAATGAAATTAATGCTAGAATCATCTTCAGGATGCTAGAATACACATAATACAGCAAAAATTTTGAGTCTACAACGTTTAGTTTAGGTGTGAGAGCCAAAATGAACTTTTTATTGCTTTAAACGCGTTTTCAGCCCCTGATTGTACACTTAAGGTGAAAATGTCAAAATCTTCAAAATGAGCATAAGCACAATGAAATTAATGCTGGAATCATCTTCAGGATGCTAGAATACACTAAATACAGCAAAAATTTTGAGTCTACAACGTTTAGTTTAAGTGTGAGAGCCAAAATGAACTTTTTATTGCTTTAAACGCGTTTTCAGCCTGATTGTGCACTTTAGGTGAAAATGTCAAAATCTTAAAAATGAGCATAAGCACTATGAAATTAATGCTGGAATCATCTTCAGGATGCTAGAATACACTGAATACAGCAAAAATTTTGAGTCTATTACGTTTAGTTTAGGTGTGAGATTCAAAATGAACTTTTTATTGCTTTAAACGCGTTTTCAGCCCCTGATTGTACACTTAAGGTGAAAATGTCAAAATCTTCAAAATGAGCATAAGAACAATGAAATTAATGCTGGAATCATCTTCAGGATGCTAGAATACACTAAATACAGCAAAAATTTTGAGTCTACAACGTTTAGTTTAGGTGTGAGTGCCAAAATGAACTTTTTATTGCTTTAAACGCGTTTTCAGCCTGATTGTGCACTTTAGGTGAAAATGTCAAAATCTTAAAAATGAGCATAAGCACAATGAAATTAATGCTGGAATCATCTTCAGGATGCTAGAATACACTAAATACAGCAAAAATTTTGAGTCTACAACGTTTAGTTTAGGTGTGAGAGCCAAAATGAACTTTTTATTGCTTTAAACGCGTTTTCAGCCCCTGATTGTACACTTAAGGTGAAAATGTCAAAATCTTCAAAATGAGCATAAGCACAATGAAATTAATGCTGGAATCATCTTCAGGATGCTAGAATACACTAAATACAGCAAAAATTTTGAGTCTACAACGTTTAGTTTAGGTGTGAGAGCCAAAATGAACTTTTTATTGCTTTAAACGCGTTTTCAGCCTGATTGTGCACTTTAGGTGAAAATGTCAAAATCTTAAAAATGAGCATAAGCACAATGAAATTAATTCTGGAATCATCTTCAGGATGCTAGAATACACTAAATACAGCAAAAATTTGGAGTCTACAACGTTTAGTTTAGGTGTGAGAGCCAAAATGAACTTTTTATTGCTTTAAACGCGTTTTCAGCCTGATTGTGCACTTTAGGTGAAAATGTCAAAATCTTAAAAATGAGCATAAGCACAATGAAATTAATGCTGGAATCATCTTCAGGATGCTAGAATACACTAAATACAGCAAAATTTTTGAGTCTACAACGTTTAGTTTAGGTGTGAGAGCCAAAATGAACTTTTTATTGCTTTAAACGCGTTTTCAGCCCCTGATTGTACACTTAAGGTGAAAATGTCAAAATCTTAAAAATGAGCATAAGCACAATGAAATTAATGCTGGAATCATCTTCAGGATGCTAGAATACACTAAATACAGCAAAAATGTTGAGTCTACAACGTTTAGTTTAGGTGTGAGAGCCAAAATGAACTTTTTATTGCTTTAAATGCGTTTTCAGCCTGATTGTGCACTTTAGGTGAAAATGTCAAAATCTTCAAAAAGCGCATAAGCACAATGAAATTAATGCTGGAATCATCTTCAGGATGCTAGAATACACTAAATACAGCAAAAATTTTGAGTCTACAACGTTTAGTTTAGGTGTGAGTGCCAAAATGAACTTTTTATTGCTTTAAACGCGTTTTCAGCCTGATTGTGCACTTTAGGTGAAAATGTCAAAATCTTAAAAATGAGCATAAGCACAATGAAATTAATGCTGGAATCATCTTCAGGATGCTAGAATACACTAAATACAGCAAAAATTTTGAGTCTACAACGTTTAGTTTAGGTGTGAGAGCCAAAATGAACTTTTTATTGCTTTAAACGCGTTTTCAGCCCCTGATTGTACACTTATGGTGAAAATGTCAAAATCTTCAAAATGAGCATAAGCACAATGAAATTAATGCTGGAATCATCTTCAGGATGCAAGAATACACTAAATACAGCAAAAATTTTGAGTCTACAACGTTTAGTTTAGGTGTGAGTGCCAAAATGAACTTTTTATTGCTTTAAACGCGTTTTCAGCCTGATTGTGCACTTTAGGTGAAAATGTCAAAATCTTAAAAATGAGCATAAGCACAATGAAATTAATGCTGGAATCATCTTCAGGATGCTAGAATACACTAAATACAGCAAAAATGTTGAGTCTACAACGTTTAGTTTAGGTGTGAGAGCCAAAATGAACTTTTTATTGCTTTAAATGCGTTTTCAGCCTGATTGTGCACTTTAGGTGAAAATGTCAAAATCTTCAAAATGCGCATAAGCACAATGAAATTAATGCTGGAATCATCTTCAGGATGCTAGAATACACTAAATACAGCAAAAATTTTGAGTCTACAACGTTTAGTTTAGGTGTGAGTGCCAAAATGAACTTTTTATTGCTTTAAACGCGTTTTCAGCCTGATTGTGCACTTTAGGTGAAAATGTCAAAATCTTAAAAATGAGCATAAGCACAATGAAATTAATGCTGGAATCATCTTCAGGATGCTAGAATACACTAAATACAGCAAAAATTTTGAGTCTACAACGTTTAGTTTAGGTGTGAGAGCCAAAATGAACTTTTTATTGCTTTAAACGCGTTTTCAGCCCCTGATTGTACACTTAAGGTGAAAATGTCAAAATCTTCAAAATGAGCATAAGCACAATGAAATTAATGCTGGAATCATCTTCAGGATGCTAGAATACACTAAATACAGCAAAAATTTTTAGTCTACAACGTTTAGTTTAGGTGTGAGAGCCAAAATGAACTTTTTATTGCTTTAAACGCGTTTTCAGCCTGATTGTGCACTTTAGGTGAAAATGTCAAAATCTTAAAAATGAGCATAAGCACAATGAAATTAATGCTGGAATCATCTTCAGGATGCTAGAATACACTAAATACAGCAAAAATTTTGAGTCTACAACGTTTAGTTTAGGTGTGAGAGCCAAAATGAACTTTTTATTGCTTTAAACGCGTTTTCAGCCCCTGATTGTACACTTAAGGTGAAAATGTCAAAATCTTCAAAATGAGCATAAGCACAATGAAATTAATGCTGGAATCATCTTCAGGATGCTAGAATACACTAAATACAGCAAAAATGTTGAGTCTACAACGTTTAGTTTAGTTGTGAGAGCCAAAATGAACTTTTTATTGCTTTAAATGCGTTTTCAGCCTGATTGTGCACTTTAGGTGAAAATGTCAAAATCTTCAAAATGAGCATAAGCACAATGAAATTAATGCTGGAATCATCTTCAGGATGCTAGAATACACTAAATACAGCAAAAATTTTGAGTCTACAACGTTTAGTTTAGGTGTGAGTGCCAAAATGAACTTTTTATTGCTTTAAACGCGTTTTCAGCCTGATTGTGCACTTTAGGTGAAAATGTCAAAATCTTAAAAATGAGCATAAGCACAATGAAATTAATGCTGGAATCATCTTCAGGATGCTAGAATACACTAAATACAGCAAAAATTTTGAGTCTACAACGTTTAGTTTAGGTGTGAGAGCCAAAATGAACTTTTTATTGCTTTAAACGCGTTTTCAGCCCCTGATTGTACACTTAAGGTGAAAATGTCAAAATCTTCAAAATGAGCATAAGCACAATGAAATTAATGCTGGAATCATCTTCAGGATGCTAGAATACACTAAATACAGCAAAAATTTTGAGTCTACAACGTTTAGTTTAGGTGTGAGAGCCAAAATGAACTTTTTATTGCTTTAAACGCGTTTTCAGCCTGATTGTGCACTTTAGGTGAAAATGTCAAAATCTTAAAAATGAGCATAAGCACAATGAAATTAATGCTGGAATCATCTTCAGGATGCTAGAATACACTAAATACAGCAAAAATTTTGAGTCTACAACGTTTAGTTTAGGTGTGAGAGCCAAAATGAACTTTTTATTGCTTTAAACGCGTTTTCAGCCTGATTGTGCACTTTAGGTGAAAATGTCAAAATCTTAAAAATGAGCATAAGCACAATGAAATTAATGCTGGAATCATCTTCAGGATGCTAGAATACACTAAATACAGCAAAATTTTTGAGTCTACAACGTTTAGTTTAGGTGTGAGTGCCAAAATGAACTTTTTATTGCTTTAAACGCGTTTTCAGCCTGATTGTGCACTTTAGGTGAAAATGTCAAAATCTTAAAAATGAGCATAAGCACAATGAAATTAATGCTGGAATCATCTTCAGGATGCTAGAATACACGAAATACAGCAAAAATTTTGAGTCTACAACGTTTAGTTTAGGTGTGAGAGCCAAAATGAACTTTTTATTGCTTTAAACGCGTTTTCAGCCCCTGATTGTACACTTAAGGTGAAAATGTCAAAATCTTCAAAATGAGCATAAGCACAATGAAATTAATGCTGGAATCATCTTCAGGATGCTAGAATACACTAAATACAGCAAAAATTTTGAGTCTACAACGTTTAGTTTAGGTGTGAGAGCCAAAATGAACTTTTTATTGCTTTAAACGCGTTTTCAGCCCCTGATTGTACACTTAAGGTGAAAATGTCAAAATCTTCAAAATGAGCATAAGCACAATGAAATTAATGCTGGAATCATCTTCAGGATGCTAGAATACACTAAATACAGCAAAAATTTTGAGTCTACAACGTTTAGTTTAGGTGTGAGAGCCAAAATGAACTTTTTATTGCTTTAAACGCCTTTTCAGCCTGATTGTGCACTTTAGGTGAAAATGTCAAAATCTTAAAAATGAGCATAAGCACAATGAAATTAATGCTGGAATCATCTTCAGGATGCTAGAATACACTAAATACAGCAAAAATTTTGAGTCTACAACGTTTAGTTTAGGTGTGAGAGCCAAAATGAACTTTTTATTGCTTTAAACGCGTTTTCAGCCTGATTGTGCACTTTAGGTGAAAATGTCAAAATCTTAAAAATGAGCATAAGCACAATGAAATTAATGCTGGAATCATCTTCAGGATGCTAGAATACACTAAATACAGCAAAATTTTTGAGTCTACAACGTTTAGTTTAGGTGTGAGAGCCAAAATGAACTTTTTATTGCTTTAAACGCGTTTTCAGCCCCTGATTGTACACTTAAGGTGAAAATGTCAAAATCTTAAAAATGAGCATAAGCACAATGAAATTAATGCTGGAATCATCTTCAGGATGCTAGAATACACTAAATACAGCAAAAATGTTGAGTCTACAACGTTTATTAGGTGTGAGAGCCAAAATGAACTTTTTATTGCTTTAAATGCGTTTTCAGCCTGATTGTGCACTTTAGGTGAAAATGTCAAAATCTTTAAAATGAGCATAAGCACAATGAAATTAATGCTGGAGTCATCTTCAGGATGCTAGAATACACTAAATACAGCAAAAATTTTGAGTCTACAACGTTTAGTTTAGGTGTGAGTGCCAAAATGAACTTTTTATTGCTTTAAACGCGTTTTCAGCCTGATTGTGCACTTTAGGTGAAAATGTCAAAATCTTCAAAATGAGCATAAGCACAATGAAATTAATGCTGGAATCATCTTCAGGATGCTAGAATACACTAAATACAGCAAAAATTTGGAGTCTACAACGTTTAGTTTAGGTGTGAGAGCCAAAATGAACTTTTTATTGCTTTAAACGCGTTTTCAGCCTGATTGTGCACTTTAGGTGAAAATGTCAAAATCTTAAAAATGAGCATAAGCACAATGAAATTAATGCTGGAATCATCTTCAGGATGCTAGAATACACTAAATACAGCAAAAATTTTGAGTCTACAACGTTTAGTTTAGGTGTGAGAGCCAAAATGAACTTTTTATTGCTTTAAACGCGTTTTCAGCCCCTGATTGTACACTTAAGGTGAAAATGTCAAAATCTTCAAAATGAGCATAAGCACAATGAAATTAATGCTGGAATCATCTTCAGGATGCTAGAATACACTAAATACAGCAAAAATGTTGAGTCTACAACGTTTAGTTTAGGTGTGAGTGCCAAAATGAACTTTTTATTGCTTTAAACGCGTTTTCAGCCTGATTGTGCACTTTAGGTGAAAATGTCAAAATCTTAAAAATGAGCATAAGCACAATGAAATTAATGCTGGAATCATCTTCAGGATGCTAGAATACACTAAATACAGCAAAAATTTTGAGTCTACAACGTTTAGTTTAGGTGTGAGAGCCAAAATGAACTTTTTATTGCTTTAAACGCGTTTTCAGCCCCTGATTGTACACTTAAGGTGAAAATGTCAAAATCTTCAAAATGAGCATAAGCACAATGAAATTAATGCTGGAATCATCTTCAGGATGCTAGAATACACTAAATACAGCAAAAATTTTGAGTCTACAACGTTTAGTTTAGGTGTGAGAGCCAAAATGAACTTTTTATTGCTTTAAACGCGTTTTCAGCCTGATTGTGCACTTTAGGTGAAAATGTCAAAATCTTAAAAATGAGCATAAGCACAATGAAATTAATGCTGGAATCATCTTCAGGATGCTAGAATACACTAAATACAGCAAAAATTTTGAGTCTACAACGTTTAGTTTAGGTGTGAGAGCCAAAATGAACTTTTTATTGCTTTAAACGCGTTTTCAGCCTGATTGTGCACTTTAGGTGAAAATGTCAAAATCTTAAAAATGAGCATAAGCACAATGAAATTAATGCTGGAATCATCTTCAGGATGCTAGAATACACTAAATACAGCAAAATTTTTGAGTCTACAACGTTTAGTTTAGGTGTGAGTGCCAAAATGAACTTTTTATTGCTTTAAACGCGTTTTCAGCCTGATTGTGCACTTTAGGTGAAAATGTCAAAATCTTAAAAATGAGCATAAGCACAATGAAATTAATGCTGGAATCATCTTCAGGATGCTAGAATACACGAAATACAGCAAAAATTTTGAGTCTACAACGTTTAGTTTAGGTGTGAGAGCCAAAATGAACTTTTTATTGCTTTAAACGCGTTTTCAGCCCCTGATTGTACACTTAAGGTGAAAATGTCAAAATCTTCAAAATGAGCATAAGCACAATGAAATTAATGCTGGAATCATCTTCAGGATGCTAGAATACACTAAATACAGCAAAAATTTTGAGTCTACAACGTTTAGTTTAGGTGTGAGAGCCAAAATGAACTTTTTATTGCTTTAAACGCGTTTTCAGCCCCTGATTGTACACTTAAGGTGAAAATGTCAAAATCTTCAAAATGAGCATAAGCACAATGAAATTAATGCTGGAATCATCTTCAGGATGCTAGAATACACTAAATACAGCAAAAATTTTGAGTCTACAACGTTTAGTTTAGGTGTGAGAGCCAAAATGAACTTTTTATTGCTTTAAACGCCTTTTCAGCCTGATTGTGCACTTTAGGTGAAAATGTCAAAATCTTAAAAATGAGCATAAGCACAATGAAATTAATGCTGGAATCATCTTCAGGATGCTAGAATACACTAAATACAGCAAAAATTTTGAGTCTACAACGTTTAGTTTAGGTGTGAGAGCCAAAATGAACTTTTTATTGCTTTAAACGCGTTTTCAGCCTGATTGTGCACTTTAGGTGAAAATGTCAAAATCTTAAAAATGAGCATAAGCACAATGAAATTAATGCTGGAATCATCTTCAGGATGCTAGAATACACTAAATACAGCAAAATTTTTGAGTCTACAACGTTTAGTTTAGGTGTGAGAGCCAAAATGAACTTTTTATTGCTTTAAACGCGTTTTCAGCCCCTGATTGTACACTTAAGGTGAAAATGTCAAAATCTTAAAAATGAGCATAAGCACAATGAAATTAATGCTGGAATCATCTTCAGGATGCTAGAATACACTAAATACAGCAAAAATGTTGAGTCTACAACGTTTAGTTTAGGTGTGAGAGCCAAAATAAACTTTTTATTGCTTTAAATGCGTTTTCAGCCTGATTGTGCACTTTAGGTGAAAATGTCAAAATCTTCAAAATGCGCATAAGCACAATGAAATTAATGCTGGAATCATCTTCAGGATGCTAGAATACACTAAATACAGCAAAAATTTTGAGTCTACAACGTTTAGTTTAGGTGTGAGTGCCAAAATGAACTTTTTATTGCTTTAAACGCGTTTTCAGCCTGATTGTGCACTTTAGGTGAAAATGTCAAAATCTTAAAAATGAGCATAAGCACAATGAAATTAATGCTGGAATCATCTTCAGGATGCTAGAATACACTAAATACAGCAAAAATTTTGAGTCTACAACGTTTAGTTTAGGTGTGAGAGCCAAAATGAACTTTTTATTGCTTTAAATGCGTTTTCAGCCTGATTGTGCACTTTAGGTGAAAATGTCAAAATCTTCAAAATGAGCATAAGCACAATGAAATTAATGCTGGAATCATCTTCAGGATGCTAGAATACACTAAATACAGCAAAAATTTTGAGTCTACAACGTTTAGTTTAGGTGTGAGAGCCAAAATGAATTTTTTATTGCTTTAAACGCGTTTTCAGCCCCTGATTGTACACTTAAGGTGAAAATGTCAAAATCTTCAAAATGAGCATAAGCACAATGAAATTAATGCTGGAATCATCTTCAGGATGCTAGAATACACTAAATACAGCAAAAATTTTGAGTCTACAACGTTTAGTTTAGGTTTGTGAGCCAAAATGAACTTTTTATTGCTTTAAATGCGTTTTCAGCCTGATTGTGCACTTTAGGTGAAAATGTCAAAATCTTCAAAATGAGCATAAGCACGATGAAATTAATGCTGGAATCATCTTCAGGATGCTAGAATACACTAAATACAGCAAAAATGTTGAGTCTACAACGTTTATTAGGTGTGAGAGCCAAAATAAACTTTTTATTGCTTTAAATGCGTTTTCAGCCTGATTGTGCACTTTAGGTGAAAATGTCAAAATCTTTAAAATGAGCATAAGCACAATGAAATTAATGCTGGAATCATCTTCAGGATGCTAGAATACACTAAATACAGCAAAAATTTTGAGTCTACAACGTTTTGTTTAGGTGTGAGTGCCAAAATGAACTTTTTATTGCTTTAAACGTGTTTTCAGCCTGGTTGTGCACTTTAGGTGAAAATGTCAAAATCTTAAAAATGAGCATAAGCACAATGAAATTAATGCTGGAATCATCTTCAGGATGCTAGAATACACTAAATACAGCAAAAATTTTGAGTCTACAACGTTTAGTTTAGGTGTGAGAGCCAAAATGAACTTTTTATTGCTTTAAACGCGTTTTCAGCCCCTGATTGTACACTTATGGTGAAAATGTCAAAATCTTCAAAATGAGCATAAGCACAATGAAATTAATGCTGGAATCATCTTCAGGATGCAAGAATACACTAAATACAGCAAAAATTTTGAGTCTACAACGTTTAGTTTAGGTGTGAGTGCCAAAATGAACTTTTTATTGCTTTAAACGCGTTTTCAGCCTGATTGTGCACTTTAGGTGAAAATGTCAAAATCTTAAAAATGAGCATAAGCACAATGAAATTAATGCTGGAATCATCTTCAGGATGCTAGAATACACTAAATACAGCAAAAATGTTGAGTCTACAACGTTTAGTTTAGGTGTGAGAGCCAAAATGAACTTTTTATTGCTTTAAATGCGTTTTCAGCCTGATTGTGCACTTTAGGTGAAAATGTCAAAATCTTCAAAATGCGCATAAGCACAATGAAATTAATGCTGGAATCATCTTCAGGATGCTAGAATACACTAAATACAGCAAAAATTTTGAGTCTACAACGTTTAGTTTAGGTGTGAGTGCCAAAATGAACTTTTTATTGCTTTAAACGCGTTTTTAGCCTGATTGTGCACTTTAGGTGAAAATGTCAAAATCTTAAAAATGAGCATAAGCACAATGAAATTAATGCTGGAATCATCTTCAGGATGCTAGAATACACTAAATACAGCAAAAATTTTGAGTCTACAACGTTTAGTTTAGGTGTGAGAGCCAAAATGAACTTTTTATTGCTTTAAACGCGTTTTCAGCCCCTGATTGTACACTTAAGGTGAAAATGTCAAAATCTTCAAAATGAGCATAAGCACAATGAAATTAATGCTGGAATCATCTTCAGGATGCTAGAATACACTAAATACAGCAAAAATTTTGAGTCTACAACGTTTAGTTTAGGTGTGAGAGCCAAAATGAACTTTTTATTGCTTTAAACGCGTTTTCAGCCTGATTGTGCACTTTAGGTGAAAATGTCAAAATCTTAAAAATGAGCATAAGCACAATGAAATTAATGCTGGAATCATCTTCAGGATGCTAGAATACACTAAATACAGCAAAAATTTTGAGTCTACAACGTTTAGTTTAGGTGTGAGAGCCAAAATGAACTTTTTATTGCTTTAAACGCGTTTTCAGCCTGATTGTGCACTTTAGGTGAAAATGTCAAAATCTTAAAAATGAGCATAAGCACAATGAAATTAATGCTGGAATCATCTTCAGGATGCTAGAATACACTAAATACAGCAAAATTTTTGAGTCTACAACGTTTAGTTTAGGTGTGAGTGCCAAAATGAACTTTTTATTGCTTTAAACGCGTTTTCAGCCTGATTGTGCACTTTAGGTGAAAATGTCAAAATCTTAAAAATGAGCATAAGCACAATGAAATTAATGCTGGAATCATCTTCAGGATGCTAGAATACACGAAATACAGCAAAAATTTTGAGTCTACAACGTTTAGTTTAGGTGTGAGAGCCAAAATGAACTTTTTATTGCTTTAAACGCGTTTTCAGCCCCTGATTGTACACTTAAGGTGAAAATGTCAAAATCTTCAAAATGAGCATAAGCACAATGAAATTAATGCTGGAATCATCTTCAGGATGCTAGAATACACTAAATACAGCAAAAATTTTGAGTCTACAACGTTTAGTTTAGGTGTGAGAGCCAAAATGAACTTTTTATTGCTTTAAACGCGTTTTCAGCCCCTGATTGTACACTTAAGGTGAAAATGTCAAAATCTTCAAAATGAGCATAAGCACAATGAAATTAATGCTGGAATCATCTTCAGGATTGCTAGAATACACTAAATACAGCAAAAATTTTGAGTCTACAACGTTTAGTTTAGGTGTGAGAGCCAAAATGAACTTTTTATTGCTTTAAACGCCTTTTCAGCCTGATTGTGCACTTTAGGTGAAAATGTCAAAATCTTAAAAATGAGCATAAGCACAATGAAATTAATGCTGGAATCATCTTCAGGATGCTAGAATACACTAAATACAGCAAAAATTTTGAGTCTACAACGTTTACTTTAGGTGTGAGAGCCAAAATGAACTTTTTATTGCTTTAAACGCGTTTTCAGCCTGATTGTGCACTTTAGGTGAAAATGTCAAAATCTTAAAAATGAGCATAAGCACAATGAAATTAATGCTGGAATCATCTTCAGGATGCTAGAATACACTAAATACAGCAAAATTTTTGAGTCTACAACGTTTAGTTTAGGTGTGAGAGCCAAAATGAACTTTTTATTGCTTTAAACGCGTTTTCAGCCCCTGATTGTACACTTAAGGTGAAAATGTCAAAATCTTAAAAATGAGCATAAGCACAATGAAATTAATGCTGGAATCATCTTCAGGATGCTAGAATACACTAAATACAGCAAAAATGTTGAGTCTACAACGTTTATTAGGTGTGAGAGCCAAAATGAACTTTTTATTGCTTTAAATGCGTTTTCAGCCTGATTGTGCACTTTAGGTGAAAATGTCAAAATCTTTAAAATGAGCATAAGCACAATGAAATTAATGCTGGAGTCATCTTCAGGATGCTAGAATACACTAAATACAGCAAAAATTTTGAGTCTACAACGTTTAGTTTAGGTGTGAGTGCCAAAATGAACTTTTTATTGCTTTAAACGCGTTTTCAGCCTGATTGTGCACTTTAGGTGAAAATGTCAAAATCTTCAAAATGAGCATAAGCACAATGAAATTAATGCTGGAATCATCTTCAGGATGCTAGAATACACTAAATACAGCAAAAATTTTGAGTCTACAACGTTTAGTTTAGGTGTGAGAGCCAAAATGAACTTTTTATTGCTTTAAATGCGTTTTCAGCCTGATTGTGCACTTTAGGTGAAAATGTCAAAATCTTCAAAATGAGCATAAGCACGATGAAATTAATGCTAGAATCATCTTCAGGATGCTAGAATACACTGAATACAGCAAAAATTTTGAGTCTACAACGTTTAGTTTAGGTGTGAGAGCCAAAATGAACTTTTTATTGCTTTAAACGCGTTTTCAGCCCCTGATTGTACACTTAAGGTGAAAATGTCAAAATCTTAAAAATGAGCATAAGCACAATGAAATTAATGCTGGAATCATCTTCAGGATGCTAGAATACACTAAATACAGCAAAAATGTTGAGTCTACAACGTTTAGTTTAGGTGTGAGAGCCAAAATGAACTTTTTATTGCTTTAAATGCGTTTTCAGCCTGATTGTGCACTTTAGGTGAAAATGTCAAAATCTTCAAAATGAGCATAAGCACAATGAAATTAATGCTGGAATCATCTTCAGGATGCTAGAATACACTAAATACAGCAAAAATTTTGAGTCTACAACGTTTAGTTTAGGTTTGAGTGCCAAAATGAACTTTTTATTGCTTTAAACGCGTTTTCAGCCTGATTGTGCACTTTAGGTGAAAATGTCAAAATCTTAAAAATGAGCATAAGCACAATGAAATTAATGCTGGAATCATCTTCAGGATGCTAGAATACACTAAATACAGCAAAAATTTTGAGTCTACAACGTTTAGTTTAGGTGTGAGAGCCAAAATGAACTTTTTATTGCTTTAAACGCGTTTTCAGCCCCTGATTGTACACTTAAGGTGAAAATGTCAAAATCTTAAAAATGAGCACAAGCACAATGAAATTAATGCTGGAATCATCTTCAGGATGCTAGAATACACTAAATACAGCAAAAATGTTGAGTCTACAACGTTTAGTTTAGGTGTGAGAGCCAAAATGAACTTTTTATTGCTTTAAATGCGTTTTCAGCCTGATTGTGCACTTTAGGTGAAAATGTCAAAATCTTCAAAATGAGCATAAGCACAATGAAATTAATGCTGGAATCATCTTCAGGATGCTAGAATACACTAAATACAGCAAAAATTTTGAGTCTACAACGTTTAGTTTAGGTGTGAGTGCCAAAATGAACTTTTTATTGCTTTAAACGCGTTTTCAGCCTGATTGTGCACTTTAGGTGAAAATGTCAAAATCTTAAAAATGAGCATAAGCACAATGAAATTAATGCTGGAATCATCTTTAGGATGCTAGAATACACTAAATACAGCAAAAATTTTGTGTCTACAACGTTTAGTTTAGGTGTGAGAGCCAAAATGAACTTTTTATTGCTTTAAACGCGTTTTCAGCCCCTGATTGTACACTTAAGGTGAAAATGTCAAAATCTTCAAAATGAGCATAAGCACAATGAAATTAATGCTGGAATCATCTTTAGGATGCTAGAATACACTAAATACAGCAAAAATTTTGAGTCTACAACGTTTAGTTTAGGTGTGAGAGCCAAAATGAACTTTTTATTGCTTTAAACGCGTTTTCAGCCTGATTGTGCACTTTAGGTGAAAATGTCAAAATCTTAAAAATGAGCATAAGCACAATGAAATTAATGCTGGAATCATCTTCAGGATGCTAGAATACACTAAATACAGCAAAAATTTTGAGTCTACAACGTTTAGTTTAGGTGTGAGAGCCAAAATGAACTTTTTATTGCTTTAAACGCGTTTTCAGCCCCTGATTGTACACTTAAGGTGAAAATGTCAAAATCTTCAAAATGAGCATAAGCACAATGAAATTAATGCTGGAATCATCTTCAGGATGCTAGAATACACTAATTACAGCAAAAATTTTGAGTCTACAACGTTTAGTTTAGGTGTGAGAGCCAAAATGAACTTTTTATTGCTTTAAACGCGTTTTCAGCCTGATTGTGCACTTTAGGTGAAAATGTCAAAATCTTAAAAATGAGCATAAACACAATGAAATTAATGCTGGAATCATCTTCAGGATGCTAGAATACACTAAATACAGCAAAAATTTTGAGTCTACAACGTTTAGTTTAGGTGTGAGAGCCAAAATGAACTTTTTATTGCTTTAAACGCGTTTTCAGCCCCTGATTGTACACTTAAGGTGAAAATGTCAAAATCTTCAAAATGAGCATAAGCACAATGAAATTAATGCTGGAATCATCTTCAGGATGCTAGAATACACTAAATACAGCAAAAATTTTGAGTCTACAACGTTTAGTTTAGGTGTGAGAGCCAAAATGAACTTTTTATTGCTTTAAACACGTTTTCAGCCCCTGATTGTACACTTAAGGTGAAAATGTCAAAATCTTAAAAATGAGCATAAGCACAATGAAATTAATGCTGGAATCATCTTCAGGATGCTAGAATACACTAAATACAGCAAAAATGTTGAGTCTACAACGTTTAGTTTAGGTGTGAGAGCCAAAATGAACTTTTTATTGCTTTAAATGCGTTTTCAGCCTGATTGTGCACTTTAGGTGAAAATGTCAAAATCTTCAAAATGAGCATAAGCACAATGAAATTAATGCTGGAATCATCTTCAGGATGCTAGAATACACTAAATACAGCAAAAATGTTGAGTCTACAACGTTTAGTTTAGGTGTGAGTGCCAAAATGAACTTTTTATTGCTTTAAACGCGTTTTCAGCCTGATTGTGCACTTTAGGTGAAAATGTCAAAATCTTAAAAATGAGCATAAGCACAATGAAATTAATGCTAGAATCATCTTCAGGATGCTAGAATACACATAATACAGCAAAAATTTTGAGTCTACAACGTTTAGTTTAGGTGTGAGAGCCAAAATGAACTTTTTATTGCTTTAAACGCGTTTTCAGCCCCTGATTGTACACTTAAGGTGAAAATGTCAAAATCTTCAAAATGAGCATAAGCACAATGAAATTAATGCTGGAATCATCTTCAGGATGCTAGAATACACTAAATACAGCAAAAATTTTGAGTCTACAACGTTTAGTTTAGGTGTGAGAGCCAAAATGAACTTTTTATTGCTTTAAACGCGTTTTCAGCCTGATTGTGCACTTTAGGTGAAAATGTCAAAATCTTAAAAATGAGCATAAGCACTATGAAATTAATGCTGGAATCATCTTCAGGATGCTAGAATACACTGAATACAGCAAAAATTTTGAGTCTATTACGTTTAGTTTAGGTGTGAGATTCAAAATGAACTTTTTATTGCTTTAAACGCGTTTTCAGCCCCTGATTGTACACTTAAGGTGAAAATGTCAAAATCTTCAAAATGAGCATAAGAACAATGAAATTAATGCTGGAATCATCTTCAGGATGCTAGAATACACTAAATACAGCAAAAATTTTGAGTCTACAACGTTTAGTTTAGGTGTGAGTGCCAAAATGAACTTTTTATTGCTTTAAACGCGTTTTCAGCCTGATTGTGCACTTTAGGTGAAAATGTCAAAATCTTAAAAATGAGCATAAGCACAATGAAATTAATGCTGGAATCATCTTCAGGATGCTAGAATACACTAAATACAGCAAAAATTTTGAGTCTACAACGTTTAGTTTAGGTGTGAGAGCCAAAATGAACTTTTTATTGCTTTAAACGCGTTTTCAGCCCCTGATTGTACACTTAAGGTGAAAATGTCAAAATCTTCAAAATGAGCATAAGCACAATGAAATTAATGCTGGAATCATCTTCAGGATGCTAGAATACACTAAATACAGCAAAAATTTTGAGTCTACAACGTTTAGTTTAGGTGTGAGAGCCAAAATGAACTTTTTATTGCTTTAAACGCGTTTTCAGCCTGATTGTGCACTTTAGGTGAAAATGTCAAAATCTTAAAAATGAGCATAAGCACAATGAAATTAATTCTGGAATCATCTTCAGGATGCTAGAATACACTAAATACAGCAAAAATTTGGAGTCTACAACGTTTAGTTTAGGTGTGAGAGCCAAAATGAACTTTTTATTGCTTTAAACGCGTTTTCAGCCTGATTGTGCACTTTAGGTGAAAATGTCAGAATCTTAAAAATGAGCATAAGCACAATGAAATTAATGCTGGAATCATCTTCAGGATGCTAGAATACACTAAATACAGCAAAATTTTTGAGTCTACAACGTTTAGTTTAGGTGTGAGAGCCAAAATGAACTTTTTATTGCTTTAAACGCGTTTTCAGCCCCTGATTGTACACTTAAGGTGAAAATGTCAAAATCTTAAAAATGAGCATAAGCACAATGAAATTAATGCTGGAATCATCTTCAGGATGCTAGAATACACTAAATACAGCAAAAATGTTGAGTCTACAACGTTTAGTTTAGGTGTGAGAGCCAAAATGAACTTTTTATTGCTTTAAATGCGTTTTCAGCCTGATTGTGCACTTTAGGTGAAAATGTCAAAATCTTCAAAATGCGCATAAGCACAATGAAATTAATGCTGGAATCATCTTCAGGATGCTAGAATACACTAAATACAGCAAAAATTTTGAGTCTACAACGTTTAGTTTAGGTGTGAGTGCCAAAATGAACTTTTTATTGCTTTAAACGCGTTTTCAGCCTGATTGTGCACTTTAGGTGAAAATGTCAAAATCTTAAAAATGAGCATAAGCACAATGAAATTAATGCTGGAATCATCTTCAGGATGCTAGAATACACTAAATACAGCAAAAATTTTGAGTCTACAACGTTTAGTTTAGGTGTGAGAGCCAAAATGAACTTTTTATTGCTTTAAACGCGTTTTCAGCCCCTGATTGTACACTTATGGTGAAAATGTCAAAATCTTCAAAATGAGCATAAGCACAATGAAATTAATGCTGGAATCATCTTCAGGATGCAAGAATACACTAAATACAGCAAAAATTTTGAGTCTACAACGTTTAGTTTAGGTGTGAGTGCCAAAATGAACTTTTTATTGCTTTAAACGCGTTTTCAGCCTGATTGTGCACTTTAGGTGAAAATGTCAAAATCTTAAAAATGAGCATAAGCACAATGAAATTAATGCTGGAATCATCTTCAGGATGCTAGAATACACTAAATACAGCAAAAATGTTGAGTCTACAACGTTTAGTTTAGGTGTGAGAGCCAAAATGAACTTTTTATTGCTTTAAATGCGTTTTCAGCCTGATTGTGCACTTTAGGTGAAAATGTCAAAATCTTCAAAATGCGCATAAGCACAATGAAATTAATGCTGGAATCATCTTCAGGATGCTAGAATACACTAAATACAGCAAAAATTTTGAGTCTACAACGTTTAGTTTAGGTGTGAGTGCCAAAATGAACTTTTTATTGCTTTAAACGCGTTTTCAGCCTGATTGTGCACTTTAGGTGAAAATGTCAAAATCTTAAAAATGAGCATAAGCACAATGAAATTAATGCTGGAATCATCTTCAGGATGCTAGAATACACTAAATACAGCAAAAATTTTGAGTCTACAACGTTTAGTTTAGGTGTGAGAGCCAAAATGAACTTTTTATTGCTTTAAACGCGTTTTCAGCCCCTGATTGTACACTTAAGGTGAAAATGTCAAAATCTTCAAAATGAGCATAAGCACAATGAAATTAATGCTGGAATCATCTTCAGGATGCTAGAATACACTAAATACAGCAAAAATTTTTAGTCTACAACGTTTAGTTTAGGTGTGAGAGCCAAAATGAACTTTTTATTGCTTTAAACGCGTTTTCAGCCTGATTGTGCACTTTAGGTGAAAATGTCAAAATCTTAAAAATGAGCATAAGCACAATGAAATTAATGCTGGAATCATCTTCAGGATGCTAGAATACACTAAATACAGCAAAAATTTTGAGTCTACAACGTTTAGTTTAGGTGTGAGAGCCAAAATGAACTTTTTATTGCTTTAAACGCGTTTTCAGCCCCTGATTGTACACTTAAGGTGAAAATGTCAAAATCTTAAAAATGAGCATAAGCACAATGAAATTAATGCTGGAATCATCTTTAGGATGCTAGAATACACTAAATACAGCAAAAATTTTGTGTCTACAACGTTTAGTTTAGGTGTGAGAGCCAAAATGAACTTTTTATTGCTTTAAACGCGTTTTCAGCCCCTGATTGTACACTTAAGGTGAAAATGTCAAAATCTTCAAAATGAGCATAAGCACAATGAAATTAATGCTGGAATCATCTTTAGGATGCTAGAATACACTAAATACAGCAAAAATTTTGAGTCTACAACGTTTAGTTTAGGTGTGAGAGCCAAAATGAACTTTTTATTGCTTTAAACGCGTTTTCAGCCTGATTGTGCACTTTAGGTGAAAATGTCAAAATCTTAAAAATGAGCATAAGCACAATGAAATTAATGCTGGAATCATCTTCAGGACGCTAGAATACACTAAATACAGCAAAAATTTTGAGTCTACAACGTTTAGTTTAGGTGTGAGAGCCAAAATGAACTTTTTATTGCTTTAAACGCGTTTTCAGCCCCTGATTGTACACTTAAGGTGAAAATGTCAAAATCTTCAAAATGAGCATAAGCACAATGAAATTAATGCTGGAATCATCTTCAGGATGCTAGAATACACTAATTACAGCAAAAATTTTGAGTCTACAACGTTTAGTTTAGGTGTGAGAGCCAAAATGAACTTTTTATTGCTTTAAACGCGTTTTCAGCCTGATTGTGCACTTTAGGTGAAAATGTCAAAATCTTAAAAATGAGCATAAACACAATGAAATTAATGCTGGAATCATCTTCAGGATGCTAGAATACACTAAATACAGCAAAAATTTTGAGTCTACAACGTTTAGTTTAGGTGTGAGAGCCAAAATGAACTTTTTATTGCTTTAAACGCGTTTTCAGCCCCTGATTGTACACTTAAGGTGAAAATGTCAAAATCTTCAAAATGAGCATAAGCACAATGAAATTAATGCTGGAATCATCTTCAGGATGCTAGAATACACTAAATACAGCAAAAATTTTGAGTCTACAACGTTTAGTTTAGGTGTGAGAGCCAAAATGAACTTTTTATTGCTTTAAACACGTTTTCAGCCCCTGATTGTACACTTAAGGTGAAAATGTCAAAATCTTAAAAATGAGCATAAGCACAATGAAATTAATGCTGGAATCATCTTCAGGATGCTAGAATACACTAAATACAGCAAAAATGTTGAGTCTACAACGTTTAGTTTAGGTGTGAGAGCCAAAATGAACTTTTTATTGCTTTAAATGCGTTTTCAGCCTGATTGTGCACTTTAGGTGAAAATGTCAAAATCTTCAAAATGAGCATAAGCACAATGAAATTAATGCTGGAATCATCTTCAGGATGCTAGAATACACTAAATACAGCAAAAATGTTGAGTCTACAACGTTTAGTTTAGGTGTGAGTGCCAAAATGAACTTTTTATTGCTTTAAACGCGTTTTCAGCCTGATTGTGCACTTTAGGTGAAAATGTCAAAATCTTAAAAATGAGCATAAGCACAATGAAATTAATGCTAGAATCATCTTCAGGATGCTAGAATACACATAATACAGCAAAAATTTTGAGTCTACAACGTTTAGTTTAGGTGTGAGAGCCAAAATTAACTTTTTATTGCTTTAAACGCGTTTTCAGCCCCTGATTGTACACTTAAGGTGAAAATGTCAAAATCTTCAAAATGAGCATAAGCACAATGAAATTAATGCTGGAATCATCTTCAGGATGCTAGAATACACTAAATACAGCAAAAATTTTGAGTCTACAACGTTTAGTTTAGGTGTGAGAGCCAAAATGAACTTTTTATTGCTTTAAACGCGTTTTCAGCCTGATTGTGCACTTTAGGTGAAAATGTCAAAATCTTAAAAATGAGCATAAGCACTATGAAATTAATGCTGGAATCATCTTCAGGATGCTAGAATACACTGAATACAGCAAAAATTTTGAGTCTATTACGTTTAGTTTAGGTGTGAGATTCAAAATGAACTTTTTATTGCTTTAAACGCGTTTTCAGCCCCTGATTGTACACTTAAGGTGAAAATGTCAAAATCTTCAAAATGAGCATAAGAACAATGAAATTAATGCTGGAATCATCTTCAGGATGCTAGAATACACTAAATACAGCAAAAATTTTGAGTCTACAACGTTTAGTTTAGGTGTGAGTGCCAAAATGAACTTTTTATTGCTTTAAACGCGTTTTCAGCCTGATTGTGCACTTTAGGTGAAAATGTCAAAATCTTAAAAATGAGCATAAGCACAATGAAATTAATGCTGGAATCATCTTCAGGATGCTAGAATACACTAAATACAGAAAAAAATTTGAGTCTACAACGTTTAGTTTAGGTGTGAGAGCCAAAATGAACTTTTTATTGCTTTAAACGCGTTTTCAGCCCCTGATTGTACACTTAAGGTGAAAATGTCAAAATCTTCAAAATGAGCATAAGCACAATGAAATTAATGCTGGAATCATCTTCAGGATGCTAGAATACACTAAATACAGCAAAAATTTTGAGTCTACAACGTTTAGTTTAGGTGTGAGAGCCAAAATGAACTTTTTATTGCTTTAAACGCGTTTTCAGCCTGATTGTGCACTTTAGGTGAAAATGTCAAAATCTTAAAAATGAGCATAAGCACAATGAAATTAATTCTGGAATCATCTTCAGGATGCTAGAATACACTAAATACAGCAAAAATTTGGAGTCTACAACGTTTAGTTTAGGTGTGAGAGCCAAAATGAACTTTTTATTGCTTTAAACGCGTTTTCAGCCTGATTGTGCACTTTAGGTGAAAATGTCAAAATCTTAAAAATGAGCATAAGCACAATGAAATTAATGCTGGAATCATCTTCAGGATGCTAGAATACACTAAATACAGCAAAAATGTTGAGTCTACAACGTTTAGTTTAGTTGTGAGAGCCAAAATGAACTTTTTATTGCTTTAAATGCGTTTTCAGCCTGATTGTGCACTTTAGGTGAAAATGTCAAAATCTTCAAAATGAGCATAAGCACAATGAAATTAATGCTGGAATCATCTTCAGGATGCTAGAATACACTAAATACAGCAAAAATTTTGAGTCTACAACGTTTAGTTTAGGTGTGAGTGCCAAAATGAACTTTTTATTGCTTTAAACGCGTTTTCAGCCTGATTGTGCACTTTAGGTGAAAATGTCAAAATCTTAAAAATGAGCATAAGCACAATGAAATTAATGCTGGAATCATCTTCAGGATGCTAGAATACACTAAATACAGCAAAAATTTTGAGTCTACAACGTTTAGTTTAGGTGTGAGAGCCAAAATGAACTTTTTATTGCTTTAAACGCGTTTTCAGCCCCTGATTGTACACTTAAGGTGAAAATGTCAAAATCTTCAAAATGAGCATAAGCACAATGAAATTAATGCTGGAATCATCTTCAGGATGCTAGAATACACTAAATACAGCAAAAATTTTGAGTCTACAACGTTTAGTTTAGGTGTGAGAGCCAAAATGAACTTTTTATTGCTTTAAACGCGTTTTCAGCCTGATTGTGCACTTTAGGTGAAAATGTCAAAATCTTAAAAATGAGCATAAGCACAATGAAATTAATGCTGGAATCATCTTCAGGATGCTAGAATACACTAAATACAGCAAAAATTTTGAGTCTACAACGTTTAGTTTAGGTGTGAGAGCCAAAATGAACTTTTTATTGCTTTAAACGCGTTTTCAGCCTGATTGTGCACTTTAGGTGAAAATGTCAAAATCTTAAAAATGAGCATAAGCACAATGAAATTAATGCTGGAATCATCTTCAGGATGCTAGAATACACTAAATACAGCAAAATTTTTGAGTCTACAACGTTTAGTTTAGGTGTGAGTGCCAAAATGAACTTTTTATTGCTTTAAACGCGTTTTCAGCCTGATTGTGCACTTTAGGTGAAAATGTCAAAATCTTAAAAATGAGCATAAGCACAATGAAATTAATGCTGGAATCATCTTCAGGATGCTAGAATACACGAAATACAGCAAAAATTTTGAGTCTACAACGTTTAGTTTAGGTGTGAGAGCCAAAATGAACTTTTTATTGCTTTAAACGCGTTTTCAGCCCCTGATTGTACACTTAAGGTGAAAATGTCAAAATCTTCAAAATGAGCATAAGCACAATGAAATTAATGCTGGAATCATCTTCAGGATGCTAGAATACACTAAATACAGCAAAAATTTTGAGTCTACAACGTTTAGTTTAGGTGTGAGAGCCAAAATGAACTTTTTATTGCTTTAAACGCGTTTTCAGCCCCTGATTGTACACTTAAGGTGAAAATGTCAAAATCTTCAAAATGAGCATAAGCACAATGAAATTAATGCTGGAATCATCTTCAGGATGCTAGAATACACTAAATACAGCAAAAATTTTGAGTCTACAACGTTTAGTTTAGGTGTGAGAGCCAAAATGAACTTTTTATTGCTTTAAACGCCTTTTCAGCCTGATTGTGCACTTTAGGTGAAAATGTCAAAATCTTAAAAATGAGCATAAGCACAATGAAATTAATGCTGGAATCATCTTCAGGATGCTAGAATACACTAAATACAGCAAAAATTTTGAGTCTACAACGTTTAGTTTAGGTGTGAGAGCCAAAATGAACTTTTTATTGCTTTAAACGCGTTTTCAGCCTGATTGTGCACTTTAGGTGAAAATGTCAAAATCTTAAAAATGAGCATAAGCACAATGAAATTAATGCTGGAATCATCTTCAGGATGCTAGAATACACTAAATACAGCAAAATTTTTGAGTCTACAACGTTTAGTTTAGGTGTGAGAGCCAAAATGAACTTTTTATTGCTTTAAACGCGTTTTCAGCCCCTGATTGTACACTTAAGGTGAAAATGTCAAAATCTTAAAAATGAGCATAAGCACAATGAAATTAATGCTGGAATCATCTTCAGGATGCTAGAATACACTAAATACAGCAAAAATGTTGAGTCTACAACGTTTATTAGGTGTGAGAGCCAAAATGAACTTTTTATTGCTTTAAATGCGTTTTCAGCCTGATTGTGCACTTTAGGTGAAAATGTCAAAATCTTTAAAATGAGCATAAGCACAATGAAATTAATGCTGGAGTCATCTTCAGGATGCTAGAATACACTAAATACAGCAAAAATTTTGAGTCTACAACGTTTAGTTTAGGTGTGAGAGCCAAAATGAACTTTTTATTGCTTTAAATGCGTTTTCAGCCTGATTGTGCACTTTAGGTGAAAATGTCAAAATCTTCAAAATGAGCATAAGCACAATGAAATTAATGCTGGAATCATCTTCAGGATGCTAGAATACACTAAATACAGCAAAAATTTTGAGTCTACAACGTTTAGTTTAGGTGTGAGTGCCAAAATGAACTTTTTATTGCTTTAAACGCGTTTTCAGCCTGATTGTGCACTTTAGGTGAAAATGTCAAAATCTTAAAAATGAGCATAAGCACAATGAAATTAATGCTGGAATCATCTTTAGGATGCTAGAATACACTAAATACAGCAGAAATTTTGTGTCTACAACGTTTAGTTTAGGTGTGAGAGCCAAAATGAACTTTTTATTGCTTTAAACGCGTTTTCAGCCCCTGATTGTACACTTAAGGTGAAAATGTCAAAATCTTCAAAATGAGCATAAGCACAATGAAATTAATGCTGGAATCATCTTTAGGATGCTAGAATACACTAAATACAGCAAAAATTTTGAGTCTACAACGTTTAGTTTAGGTGTGAGAGCCAAAATGAACTTTTTATTGCTTTAAACGCGTTTTCAGCCTGATTGTGCACTTTAGGTGAAAATGTCAAAATCTTAAAAATGAGCATAAGCACAATGAAATTAATGCTGGAATCATCTTCAGGATGCTAGAATACACTAAATACAGCAAAAATTTTGAGTCTACAACGTTTAGTTTAGGTGTGAGAGCCAAAATGAACTTTTTATTGCTTTAAACGCGTTTTCAGCCCCTGATTGTACACTTAAGGTGAAAATGTCAAAATCTTCAAAATGAGCATAAGCACAATGAAATTAATGCTGGAATCATCTTCAGGATGCTAGAATACACTAATTACAGCAAAAATTTTGAGTCTACAACGTTTAGTTTAGGTGTGAGAGCCAAAATGAACTTTTTATTGCTTTAAACGCGTTTTCAGCCTGATTGTGCACTTTAGGTGAAAATGTCAAAATCTTAAAAATGAGCATAAACACAATGAAATTAATGCTGGAATCATCTTCAGGATGCTAGAATACACTAAATACAGCAAAAATTTTGAGTCTACAACGTTTAGTTTAGGTGTGAGAGCCAAAATGAACTTTTTATTGCTTTAAACACGTTTTCAGCCCCTGATTGTACACTTAAGGTGAAAATGTCAAAATCTTCAAAATGAGCATAAGCACAATGAAATTAATGCTGGAATCATCTTCAGGATGCTAGAATACACTAAATACAGCAAAAATTTTGAGTCTACAACGTTTAGTTTAGGTGTGAGAGCCAAAATGAACTTTTTATTGCTTTAAACACGTTTTCAGCCCCTGATTGTACACTTAAGGTGAAAATGTCAAAATCTTAAAAATGAGCATAAGCACAATGAAATTAATGCTGGAATCATCTTCAGGATGCTAGAATACACTAAATACAGCAAAAATGTTGAGTCTACAACGTTTAGTTTAGGTGTGAGAGCCAAAATGAACTTTTTATTGCTTTAAATGCGTTTTCAGCCTGATTGTGCACTTTAGGTGAAAATGTCAAAATCTTCAAAATGAGCATAAGCACAATGAAATTAATGCTGGAATCATCTTCAGGATGCTAGAATACACTAAATACAGCAAAAATGTTGAGTCTACAACGTTTAGTTTAGGTGTGAGTGCCAAAATGAACTTTTTATTGCTTTAAACGCGTTTTCAGCCTGATTGTGCACTTTAGGTGAAAATGTCAAAATCTTAAAAATGAGCATAAGCACAATGAAATTAATGCTGGAATCATCTTCAGGATGCTAGAATACACATAATACAGCAAAAATTTTGAGTCTACAACGTTTAGTTTAGGTGTGAGAGCCAAAATGAACTTTTTATTGCTTTAAACGCGTTTTCAGCCCCTGATTGTACACTTAAGGTGAAAATGTCAAAATCTTCAAAATGAGCATAAGCACAATGAAATTAATGCTGGAATCATCTTCAGGATGCTAGAATACACTAAATACAGCAAAAATTTTGAGTCTACAACGTTTAGTTTAGGTGTGAGAGCCAAAATGAACTTTTTATTGCTTTAAACGCGTTTTCAGCCTGATTGTGCACTTTAGGTGAAAATGTCAAAATCTTAAAAATGAGCATAAGCACTATGAAATTAATGCTGGAATCATCTTCAGGATGCTAGAATACACTGAATACAGCAAAAATTTTGAGTCTATTACGTTTAGTTTAGGTGTGAGATTCAAAATGAACTTTTTATTGCTTTAAACGCGTTTTCAGCCCCTGATTGTACACTTAAGGTGAAAATGTCAAAATCTTCAAAATGAGCATAAGAACAATGAAATTAATGCTGGAATCATCTTCAGGATGCTAGAATACACTAAATACAGCAAAAATTTTGAGTCTACAACGTTTAGTTTAGGTGTGAGTGCCAAAATGAACTTTTTATTGCTTTAAACGCGTTTTCAGCCTGATTGTGCACTTTAGGTGAAAATGTCAAAATCTTAAAAATGAGCATAAGCACAATGAAGTTAATGCTGGAATCATCTTCAGGATGCTAGAATACACTAAATACAGCAAAAATTTTGAGTCTACAACGTTTAGTTTAGGTGTGAGAGCCAAAATGAACTTTTTATTGCTTTAAACGCGTTTTCAGCCCCTGATTGTACACTTAAGGTGAAAATGTCAAAATCTTCAAAATGAGCATAAGCACAATGAAATTAATGCTGGAATCATCTTCAGGATGCTAGAATACACTAAATACAGCAAAAATTTTGAGTCTACAACGTTTAGTTTAGGTGTGAGAGCCAAAATAAACTTTTTATTGCTTTAAACGCGTTTTCAGCCTGATTGTGCACTTTAGGTGAAAATGTCAAAATCTTAAAAATGAGCATAAGCACAATGAAATTAATGCTGGAATCATCTTCAGGATGCTAGAATACACTAAATACAGCAAAAATTTTGAGTCTACAACGTTTAGTTTAGGTTTGTGAGCCAAAATGAACTTTTTATTGCTTTAAATGCGTTTTCAGCCTGATTGTGCACTTTAGGTGAAAATGTCAAAATCTTCAAAATGAGCATAAGCACGATGAAATTAATGCTGGAATCATCTTCAGGATGCTAGAATACACTGAATACAGCAAAAATTTTGAGTCTACAACGTTTAGTTTAGGTGTGAGAGCCAAAATGAACTTTTTATTGCTTTAAACGCGTTTTCAGCCTGATTGTACACTTAAGGTGAAAATGTCAAAATCTTCAAAATGAGCATAAGAACAATGAAATTAATGCTGGAATCATCTTCAGGATGCTAGAATACACTAAATACAGCAAAAATTTTGAGTCTACAACGTTTAGTTTAGGTGTGAGTGCCAAAATGAACTTTTTATTGCTTTAAACGCGTTTTCAGCCTGATTGTGCACTTTAGGTGAAAATGTCAAAATCTTAAAAATGAGCATAAGCACAATGAAATTAATGCTGGAATCATCTTCAGGATGCTAGAATACACTAAATACAGCAAAAATTTTGAGTCTACAACGTTTAGTTTAGGTGTGAGAGCCAAAATGAACTTTTTATTGCTTTAAACGCGTTTTCAGCCCCTGATTGTACACTTAAGGTGAAAATGTCAAAATCTTCAAAATGAGCATAAGCACAATGAAATTAATGCTGGAATCATCTTCAGGATGCTAGAATACACTAAATACAGCAAAAATTTTGACTCTACAACGTTTAGTTTAGGTGTGAGAGCCAAAATGAACTTTTTATTGCTTTAAACGCGTTTTCAGCCTGATTGTGCACTTTAGGTGAAAATGTCAAAATCTTAAAAATGAGCATAAGCACAATGAAATTAATGCTGGAATCATCTTCAGGATGCTAGAATACACTAAATACAGCAAAAATTTTGAGTCTACAACGTTTAGTTTAGGTTTGTGAGCCAAAATGAACTTTTTATTGCTTTAAATGCGTTTTCAGCCTGATTGTGCACTTTAGGTGAAAATGTCAAAATCTTCAAAATGAGCATAAGCACGATGAAATTAATGCTGGAATCATCTTCAGGATGCTAGAATACACTGAATACAGCAAAAATTTTGAGTCTACAACGTTTAGTTTAGGTGTGAGAGCCAAAATGAACTTTTTATTGCTTTAAACGCGTTTTCAGCCCCTGATTGTACACTTAAGGTGAAAATGTCAAAATCTTAAAAATGAGCATAAGCACAATGAAATTAATGCTGGAATCATCTTCAGGATGCTAGAATACACTAAATACAGCAAAAATGTTGAGTCTACAACGTTTAGTTTAGGTGTGAGAGCCAAAATGAACTTTTTATTGCTTTAAATGCGTTTTCAGCCTGATTGTGCACTTTAGGTGAAAATGTCAAAATCTTAAAAATGAGCATAAGCACAATGAAATTAATGCTGGAATCATCTTCAGGATGCTAGAATACACTAAATACAGCAAAAATTTTGAGTCTACAACGTTTAGTTTAGGTGTGAGAGCCAAAATGAACTTTTTATTGCTTTAAACGCGTTTTCAGCCCCTGATTGTACACTTAAGGTGAAAATGTCAAAATCTTCAAAATGAGCATAAGCACAATGAAATTAATGCTGGAATCATCTTCAGGATGCTAGAATACACTAAATACAGCAAAAATTTTGAGTCTACAACGTTTAGTTTAGGTGTGAGAGCCAAAATGAACTTTTTATTGCTTTAAACGCGTTTTCAGCCTGATTGTGCACTTTAGGTGAAAATGTCAAAATCTTAAAAATGAGCATAAGCACAATGAAATTAATGCTGGAATCATCTTCAGGATGCTAGAATACACTAAATACAGCAAAAATTTTGAGTCTACAACGTTTAGTTTAGGTTTGTGAGCCAAAATGAACTTTTTATTGCTTTAAATGCGTTTTCAGCCTGATTGTGCACTTTAGGTGAAAATGTCAAAATCTTCAAAATGAGCATAAGCACGATGAAATTAATGCTGGAATCATCTTCAGGATGCTAGAATACACTGAATACAGCAAAAATTTTGAGTCTACAACGTTTAGTTTAGGTGTGAGAGCCAAAATGAACTTTTTATTGCTTTAAACGCGTTTTCAGCCCCTGATTGTACACTTAAGGTGAAAATGTCAAAATCTTAAAAATGAGCATAAGCACAATGAAATTAATGCTGGAATCATCTTCAGGATGCTAGAATACACTAAATACAGCAAAAATGTTGAGTCTACAACGTTTAGTTTAGGTGTGAGAGCCAAAATGAACTTTTTATTGCTTTAAATGCGTTTTCAGCCTGATTGTGCACTTTAGGTGAAAATGTCAAAATCTTCAAAATGAGCATAAGCACAATGAAATTAATGCTGGAATCATCTTCAGGATGCTAGAATACACTAAATACAGCAAAAATTTTGAGTCTACAACGTTTAGTTTAGGTGTGAGAGCCAAAATGAATTTTTTATTGCTTTAAACGCGTTTTCAGCCCCTGATTGTACACTTAAGGTGAAAATGTCAAAATCTTCAAAATGAGCATAAGCACAATGAAATTAATGCTGGAATCATCTTCAGGATGCAAGAATACACTAAATACAGCAAAAATTTTGAGTCTACAACGTTTAGTTTAGGTGTGAGTGCCAAAATGAACTTTTTATTGCTTTAAACGCGTTTTCAGCCTGATTGTGCACTTTAGGTGAAAATGTCAAAATCTTAAAAATGAGCATAAGCACAATGAAATTAATGCTGGAATCATCTTCAGGATGCTAGAATACACTAAATACAGCAAAAATGTTGAGTCTACAACGTTTAGTTTAGGTGTGAGAGCCAAAATGAACTTTTTATTGCTTTAAACGCGTTTTCAGCCCCTGATTGTACACTTAAGGTGAAAATGTCAAAATCTTCAAAATGAGCATAAGCACAATGAAATTAATGCTGGAATCATCTTCAGGATGCTAGAATACACTAAATACAGCAAAAATTTTTAGTCTACAACGTTTAGTTTAGGTGTGAGAGCCAAAATGAACTTTTTATTGCTTTAAACGCGTTTTCAGCCTGATTGTGCACTTTAGGTGAAAATGTCAAAATCTTAAAAATGAGCATAAGCACAATGAAATTAATACTGGAATCATCTTCAGGATGCTAGAATACACTAAATACAGCAAAAATTTTGAGTCTACAACGTTTAGTTTAGGTGTGAGAGCCAAAATGAACTTTTTATTGCTTTAAACGCGTTTTCAGCCCCTGATTGTACACTTAAGGTGAAAATGTCAAAATCTTCAAAATGAGCATAAGCACAATGAAATTAATGCTGGAATCATCTTCAGGATGCTAGAATACACTAAATACAGCAAAAATTTTGAGTCTACAACGTTTAGTTTAGGTGTGAGTGCCAAAATGAACTTTTTATTGCTTTAAACGCGTTTTCAGCCTGATTGTGCACTTTAGGTGAAAATGTCAAAATCTTAAAAATGAGCATAAGCACAATGAAATTAATGCTGGAATCATCTTCAGGATGCTAGAATACACTAAATACAGCAAAAATGTTGAGTCTACAACGTTTAGTTTAGTTGTGAGAGCCAAAATGAACTTTTTATTGCTTTAAATGCGTTTTCAGCCTGATTGTGCACTTTAGGTGAAAATGTCAAAATCTTCAAAATGAGCATAAGCACAATGAAATTAATGCTGGAATCATCTTCAGGATGCTAGAATACACTAAATACAGCAAAAATTTTGAGTCTACAACGTTTAGTTTAGGTGTGAGTGCCAAAATGAACTTTTTATTGCTTTAAACGCGTTTTCAGCCTGATTGTGCACTTTAGGTGAAAATGTCAAAATCTTAAAAATGAGCATAAGCACAATGAAATTAATGCTGGAATCATCTTCAGGATGCTAGAATACACTAAATACAGCAAAAATTTTGAGTCTACAACGTTTAGTTTAGGTGTGAGAGCCAAAATCAACTTTTTATTGCTTTAAACGCGTTTTCAGCCCCTGATTGTACACTTAAGGTGAAAATGTCAAAATCTTCAAAATGAGCATAAGCACAATGAAATTAATGCTGGAATCATCTTCAGGATGCTAGAATACACTAAATACAGCAAAAATTTTGAGTCTACAACGTTTAGTTTAGGTGTGAGAGCCAAAATGAACTTTTTATTGCTTTAAACGCGTTTTCAGCCTGATTGTGCACTTTAGGTGAAAATGTCAAAATCTTAAAAATGAGCATAAGCACAATGAAATTAATTCTGGAATCATCTTCAGGATGCTAGAATACACTAAATACAGCAAAAATTTGGAGTCTACAACGTTTAGTTTAGGTGTGAGAGCCAAAATGAACTTTTTATTGCTTTAAACGCGTTTTCAGCCTGATTGTGCACTTTAGGTGAAAATGTCAAAATCTTAAAAATGAGCATAAGCACAATGAAATTAATGCTGGAATCATCTTCAGGATGCTAGAATACACTAAATACAGCAAAATTTTTGAGTCTACAACGTTTAGTTTAGGTGTGAGAGCCAAAATGAACTTTTTATTGCTTTAAACGCGTTTTCAGCCCCTGATTGTACACTTAAGGTGAAAATGTCAAAATCTTAAAAATGAGCATAAGCACAATGAAATTAATGCTGGAATCATCTTCAGGATGCTAGAATACACTAAATACAGCAAAAATGTTGAGTCTACAACGTTTATTAGGTGTGAGAGCCAAAATGAACTTTTTATTGCTTTAAATGCGTTTTCAGCCTGATTGTGCACTTTAGGTGAAAATGTCAAAATCTTTAAAATGAGCATAAGCACAATGAAATTAATGCTGGAGTCATCTTCAGGATGCTAGAATACACTAAATACAGCAAAAATTTTGAGTCTACAACGTTTAGTTTAGGTGTGAGAGCCAAAATGAACTTTTTATTGCTTTAAATGCGTTTTCAGCCTGATTGTGCACTTTAGGTGAAAATGTCAAAATCTTCAAAATGAGCATAAGCACAATGAAATTAATGCTGGAATCATCTTCAGGATGCTAGAATACACTAAATACAGCAAAAATTTTGAGTCTACAACGTTTAGTTTAGGTGTGAGTGCCAAAATGAACTTTTTATTGCTTTAAACGCGTTTTCAGCCTGATTGTGCACTTTAGGTCAAAATGTCAAAATCTTAAAAATGAGCATAAGCACAATGAAATTAATGCTGGAATCATCTTCAGGATGCTAGAATACACTAAATACAGCAAAAATTTTGAGTCTACAACGTTTAGTTTAGGTGTGAGAGCCAAAATGAACTTTTTATTGCTTTAAACGCGTTTTCAGCCTGATTGTGCACTTTAGGTGAAAATGTCAAAATCTTAAAAATGAGCATAAGCACAATGAAATTAATTCTGGAATCATCTTCAGGATGCTAGAATACACTAAATACAGCAAAAATTTGGAGTCTACAACGTTTAGTTTAGGTGTGAGAGCCAAAATGAACTTTTTATTGCTTTAAACGCGTTTTCAGCCTGATTGTGCACTTTAGGTGAAAATGTCAAAATCTTAAAAATGAGCATAAGCACAATGAAATTAATGCTGGAATCATCTTCAGGATGCTAGAATACACTAAATACAGCAAAATTTTTGAGTCTACAACGTTTAGTTTAGGTGTGAGAGCCAAAATGAACTTTTTATTGCTTTAAACGCGTTTTCAGCCCCTGATTGTACACTTAAGGTGAAAATGTCAAAATCTTAAAAATGAGCATAAGCACAATGAAATTAATGCTGGAATCATCTTCAGGATGCTAGAATACACTAAATACAGCAAAAATGTTGAGTCTACAACGTTTATTAGGTGTGAGAGCCAAAATGAACTTTTTATTGCTTTAAATGCGTTTTCAGCCTGATTGTGCACTTTAGGTGAAAATGTCAAAATCTTTAAAATGAGCATAAGCACAATGAAATTAATGCTGGAGTCATCTTCAGGATGCTAGAATACACTAAATACAGCAAAAATTTTGAGTCTACAACGTTTAGTTTAGGTGTGAGTGCCAAAATGAACTTTTTATTGCTTTAAACGCGTTTTCAGCCTGATTGTGCACTTTAGGTGAAAATGTCAAAATCTTCAAAATGAGCATAAGCACAATGAAATTAATGCTGGAATCATCTTCAGGATGCTAGAATACACTAAATACAGCAAAAATTTTGAGTCTACAACGTTTAGTTTAGGTGTGAGAGCCAAAATGAACTTTTTATTGCTTTAAATGCGTTTTCAGCCTGATTGTGCACTTTAGGTGAAAATGTCAAAATCTTCAAAATGAGCATAAGCACAATGAAATTAATGCTGGAATCATCTTCAGGATGCTAGAATACACTAAATACAGCAAAAATTTTGAGTCTACAACGTTTAGTTTAGGTGTGAGTGCCAAAATGAACTTTTTATTGCTTTAAACGCGTTTTCAGCCTGATTGTGCACTTTAGGTCAAAATGTCAAAATCTTAAAAATGAGCATAAGCACAATGAAATTAATGCTGGAATCATCTTCAGGATGCTAGAATACACTAAATACAGCAAAAATTTTGAGTCTACAACGTTTAGTTTAGGTGTGAGAGCCAAAATGAACTTTTTATTGCTTTAAACGCGTTTTCAGCCCCTGATTGTACACTTAAGGTGAAAATGTCAAAATCTTCAAAATGAGCATAAGCACAATGAAATTAATGCTGGAATCATCTTCAGGATGCTAGAATACACTAAATACAGCAAAAATTTTGAGTCTACAACGTTTAGTTTAGGTGTGAGTGCCAAAATGAACTTTTTATTGCTTTAAACGCGTTTTCAGCCTGATTGTGCACTTTAAGTGAAAATGTCAAAATCTTAAAAATGAGCATAAGCACAATGAAATTAATGCTGGAATCATCTTCAGGATGCTAGAATACACTAAATACAGCAAAAATTTTGAGTCTACAACGTTTAGTTTAGGTGTGAGAGCCAAATTGAACTTTTTATTGCTTTAAACGCGTTTTCAGCCCCTGATTGTACACTTAAGGTGAAAATGTCAAAATCTTCAAAATGAGCATAAGCACAATGAAATTAATGATGGAATCATCTTCAGGATGCTAGAATACACTAAATACAGCAAAAATTTTGAGTCTACAACGTTTAGTTTAGGTGTGAGAGCCAAAATGAACTTTTTATTGCTTTAAACGCGTTTTCAGCCTGATTGTGCACTTTAGGTGAAAATGTCAAAATCTTAAAAATGAGCATAAGCACAATGAAATTAATGCTGGAATCATCTTCAGGATGCTAGAATACACTAAATACAGCAAAAATTTTGAGTCTACAACGTTTAGTTTAGGTTTGTGAGCCAAAATGAACTTTTTATTGCTTTAAATGCGTTTTCAGCCTGATTGTGCACTTTAGGTGAAAATGTCAAAATCTTCAAAATGAGCATAAGCACTATGAAATTAATGCTGGAATCATCTTCAGGATGCTAGAATACACTGAATACAGCAAAAATTTTGAGTCTACAACGTTTAGTTTAGGTGTGAGAGCCAAAATGAACTTTTTATTGCTTTAAACGCGTTTTCAGCCCCTGATTGTACACTTAAGGTGAAAATGTCAAAATCTTAAAAATGAGCATAAGCACAATGAAATTAATGCTAGAATCATCTTCAGGATGCTAGAATACACTAAATACAGCAAAAATGTTGAGTGTACAACGTTTAGTTTAGGTGTGAGAGCCAAAATGAACTTTTTATTGCTTTAAATGCGTTTTCAGCCTGATTGTGCACTTTAGGTGAAAATGTCAAAATCTTCAAAATGAGCATAAGCACAATGAAATTAATGCTGGAATCATCTTCAGGATGCTAGAATACACTAAATACAGCAAAAATTTTGAGTGTACAACGTTTAGTTTAGGTGTGAGTGCCAAAATGAACTTTTTATTGCTTTAAACGCGTTTTCAGCCTGATTGTGCACTTAAGGTGAAAATGTCAAAATCTTAAAAATGAGCATAAGCACTATGAAATTAATGCTGGAATCATCTTCAGGATGCTAGAATACACTGAATACAGCAAAAATTTTGAGTCTACAACGTTTAGTTTAGGTGTGAGATTCAAAATGAACTTTTTATTGCTTTAAACGCGTTTTCAGCCCCTGATTGTACACTTAAGGTGAAAATGTCAAAATCTTAAAAATGAGCATAAGCACAATGAAATTAATGCTAGAATCATCTTCAGGATGCTAGAATACACTAAATACAGCAAAAATGTTGAGTGTACAACGTTTAGTTTAGGTGTGAGAGCCAAAATGAACTTTTTATTGCTTTAAATGCGTTTTCAGCCTGATTGTGCACTTTGGGTGAAAATGTCAAAATCTTCAAAATGAGCATAAGCACAATGAAATTAATGCTGGAATCATCTTCAGGATGCTAGAATACACTAAATACAGCAAAAATTTTGAGTCTACAACGTTTAGTTTAGGTGTGAGAGCCAAAATGAACTTTTTATTGCTTTAAATGCGTTTTCAGCCTGATTGTGCACTTTAGGTGAAAATGTCAAAATCTTCAAAATGAGCATAAGCACAATGAAATTATTGCTGGAATCATCTTCAGGATGCTAGAATACACTAAATACAGCAAAAATTTTGAGTCTACAACGTTTAGTTTAGGTGTGAGAGCCAAAATGAACTTTTTATTGCTTTAAATGCGTTTTCAGCCTGATTGTGCACTTTAGGTGAAAATGTCAAAATCTTCAAAATGAGCATAAGCACAATGAAATTATTGCTGGAATCATCTTCAGGATGCTAGAATACACTAAATACAGCAAAAATTTTGAGTCTACAACGTTTAGTTTAGGTGTGAGAGCCAAAATGAACTTTTTATTGCTTTAAACGCGTTTTCAGCCTGATTGTGCACTTTAGGTGAAAATGTCAAAATCTTAAAAATGAGCATAAGCACAATGAAATTAATGCTGGAATCATCTTCAGGATGCTAGAATACACTAAATACAGCAAAATTTTTGAGTCTACAACGTTTAGTTTAGGTGTGAGAGCCAAAATGAACTTTTTATTGCTTTAAACGCGTTTTCAGCCCCTGATTGTACACTTAAGGTGAAAATGTCAAAATATTCAAAATGAGCATAAGCACAATGAAATTAATGCTGGAATCATCTTCAGGATGCTAGAATACACTAAATACAGCAAAAATTTTGAGTCTACAACGTTTAGTTTAGGTGTGAGTGCCAAAATGAACTTTTTATTGCTTTAAACGCGTTTTCAGCCTGATTGTGCACTTTAGGTGAAAATGTCAAAATCTTAAAAATGAGCATAAGCACAATGAAATTAATGCTGGAATCATCTTCAGGATGCTAGAATACACTAAATACAGCAAAAATTTTGAGTCTACAATGTTTAGTTTAGGTGTGAGAGCCAAAATCAACTTTTTATTGCTTTAAACGCGTTTTCAGCCCCTGATTGTACACTTAAGGTGAAAATGTCAAAATCTTCAAAATGAGCATAAGCACAATGAAATTAATGCTGGAATCATCTTCAGGATGCTAGAATACACTAAATACAGCAAAAATTTTGAGTCTACAACGTTTAGTTTAGGTGTGAGAGCCAAAATGAACTTTTTATTGCTTTAAACGCGTTTTCAGCCTGATTGTGCACTTTAGGTGAAAATGTCAAAATCTTAAAAATGAGCATAAGCACAATGAAATTAATTCTGGAATCATCTTCAGGATGCTAGAATACACTAAATACAGCAAAAATTTCGAGTCTACAACGTTTAGTTTAGGTGTGAGAGCCAAAATGAACTTTTTATTGCTTTAAACGCGTTTTCAGCCTGATTGTGCACTTTAGGTGAAAATGTCAAAATCTTAAAAATGAGCATAAGCACAATGAAATTAATGCTGGAATCATCTTCAGGATGCTAGAATACACTAAATACAGCAAAATTTTTGAGTCTACAACGTTTAGTTTAGGTGTGAGAGCCAAAATGAACTTTTTATTGCTTTAAACGCGTTTTCAGCCCCTGATTGTACACTTAAGGTGAAAATGTCAAAATCTTAAAAATGAGCATAAGCACAATGAAATTAATGCTGGAATCATCTTCAGGATGCTAGAATACACTAAATACAGCAAAAATGTTGAGTCTACAACGTTTATTAGGTGTGAGAGCCAAAATGAACTTTTTATTGCTTTAAATGCGTTTTCAGCCTGATTGTGCACTTTAGGTGAAAATGTCAAAATCTTTAAAATGAGCATAAGCACAATGAAATTAATGCTGGAGTCATCTTCAGGATGCTAGAATACACTAAATACAGCAAAAATTTTGAGTCTACAACGTTTAGTTTAGGTGTGAGTGCCAAAATGAACTTTTTATTGCTTTAAACGCGTTTTCAGCCTGATTGTGCACTTTAGGTGAAAATGTCAAAATCTTCAAAATGAGCATAAGCACAATGAAATTAATGCTGGAATCATCTTCAGGATGCTAGAATACACTAAATACAGCAAAAATTTTGAGTCTACAACGTTTAGTTTAGGTGTGAGAGCCAAAATGAACTTTTTATTGCTTTAAATGCGTTTTCAGCCTGATTGTGCACTTTAGGTGAAAATGTCAAAATCTTCAAAATGAGCATAAGCACGATGAAATTAATGCTAGAATCATCTTCAGGATGCTAGAATACACTGAATACAGCAAAAATTTTGAGTCTACAACGTTTAGTTTAGGTGTGAGAGCCAAAATGAACTTTTTATTGCTTTAAACGCGTTTTCAGCCCCTGATTGTACACTTAAGGTGAAAATGTCAAAATCTTAAAAATGAGCATAAGCACAATGAAATTAATGCTGGAATCATCTTCAGGATGCTAGAATACACTAAATACAGCAAAAATGTTGAGTCTACAACGTTTAGTTTAGGTGTGAGAGCCAAAATGAACTTTTTATTGCTTTAAATGCGTTTTCAGCCTGATTGTGCACTTTAGGTGAAAATGTCAAAATCTTCAAAATGAGCATAAGCACAATGAAATTAATGCTGGAATCATCTTCAGGATGCTAGAATACACTAAATACAGCAAAAATTTTGAGTCTACAACGTTTAGTTTAGGTGTGAGTGCCAAAATGAACTTTTTATTGCTTTAAACGCGTTTTCAGCCTGATTGTGCACTTTAGGTGAAAATGTCAAAATCTTAAAAATGAGCATAAGCACAATGAAATTAATGCTGGAATCATCTTCAGGATGCTAGAATACACTAAATACAGCAAAAATTTTGAGTCTACAACGTTTAGTTTAGGTGTGAGAGCCAAAATGAACTTTTTATTGCTTTAAACGCGTTTTCAGCCCCTGATTGTACACTTAAGGTGAAAATGTCAAAATCTTAAAAATGAGCATAAGCACAATGAAATTAATGCTGGAATCATCTTTAGGATGCTAGAATACACTAAATACAGCAAAAATTTTGAGTCTACAACGTTTAGTTTAGGTGTGAGTGCCAAAATGAACTTTTTATTGCTTTAAACGCGTTTTCAGCCTGATTGTGCACTTTAGGTGAAAATGTCAAAATCTTAAAAATGAGCATAAGCACAATGAAATTAATGCTGGAATCATCTTCAGGATGCTAGAATACACTAAATACAGCAAAAATTTTGAGTGTACAACGTTTAGTTTAGGTGTGAGTGCCAAAATGAACTTTTTATTGCTTTAAACGCGTTTTCAGCCTGATTGTGCACTTAAGGTGAAAATGTCAAAATCTTAAAAATGAGCATAAGCACTATGAAATTAATGCTGGAATCATCTTCAGGATGCTAGAATACACTGAATACAGCAAAAATTTTGAGTCTACAACGTTTAGTTTAGGTGTGAGATTCAAAATGAACTTTTTATTGCTTTAAACGCGTTTTCAGCCCCTGATTGTACACTTAAGGTGAAAATGTCAAAATCTTAAAAATGAGCATAAGCACAATGAAATTAATGCTAGAATCATCTTCAGGATGCTAGAATACACTAAATACAGCAAAAATGTTGAGTGTACAACGTTTAGTTTAGGTGTGAGAGCCAAAATGAACTTTTTATTGCTTTAAATGCGTTTTCAGCCTGATTGTGCACTTTGGGTGAAAATGTCAAAATCTTCAAAATGAGCATAAGCACAATGAAATTAATGCTGGAATCATCTTCAGGATGCTAGAATACACTAAATACAGCAAAAATTTTGAGTCTACAACGTTTAGTTTAGGTGTGAGAGCCAAAATGAACTTTTTATTGCTTTAAATGCGTTTTCAGCCTGATTGTGCACTTTAGGTGAAAATGTCAAAATCTTCAAAATGAGCATAAGCACAATGAAATTATTGCTGGAATCATCTTCAGGATGCTAGAATACACTAAATACAGCAAAAATTTTGAGTCTACAACGTTTAGTTTAGGTGTGAGAGCCAAAATGAACTTTTTATTGCTTTAAATGCGTTTTCAGCCTGATTGTGCACTTTAGGTGAAAATGTCAAAATCTTCAAAATGAGCATAAGCACAATGAAATTATTGCTGGAATCATCTTCAGGATGCTAGAATACACTAAATACAGCAAAAATTTTGAGTCTACAACGTTTAGTTTAGGTGTGAGAGCCAAAATGAACTTTTTATTGCTTTAAACGCGTTTTCAGCCTGATTGTGCACTTTAGGTGAAAATGTCAAAATCTTAAAAATGAGCATAAGCACAATGAAATTAATGCTGGAATCATCTTCAGGATGCTAGAATACACTAAATACAGCAAAATTTTTGAGTCTACAACGTTTAGTTTAGGTGTGAGAGCCAAAATGAACTTTTTATTGCTTTTAACGCGTTTTCAGCCCCTGATTGTACACTTAAGGTGAAAATGTCAAAATATTCAAAATGAGCATAAGCACAATGAAATTAATGCTGGAATCATCTTCAGGATGCTAGAATACACTAAATACAGCAAAAATTTTGAGTCTACAACGTTTAGTTTAGGTGTGAGTGCCAAAATGAACTTTTTATTGCTTTAAACGCGTTTTCAGCCTGATTGTGCACTTTAGGTGAAAATGTCAAAATCTTAAAAATGAGCATAAGCACAATGAAATTAATGCTGGAATCATCTTCAGGATGCTAGAATACACTAAATACAGCAAAAATTTTGAGTCTACAATGTTTAGTTTAGGTGTGAGAGCCAAAATCAACTTTTTATTGCTTTAAACGCGTTTTCAGCCCCTGATTGTACACTTAAGGTGAAAATGTCAAAATCTTCAAAATGAGCATAAGCACAATGAAATTAATGCTGGAATCATCTTCAGGATGCTAGAATACACTAAATACAGCAAAAATTTTGAGTCTACAACGTTTAGTTTAGGTGTGAGAGCCAAAATGAACTTTTTATTGCTTTAAACGCGTTTTCAGCCTGATTGTGCACTTTAGGTGAAAATGTCAAAATCTTAAAAATGAGCATAAGCACAATGAAATTAATTCTGGAATCATCTTCAGGATGCTAGAATACACTAAATACAGCAAAAATTTCGAGTCTACAACGTTTAGTTTAGGTGTGAGAGCCAAAATGAACTTTTTATTGCTTTAAACGCGTTTTCAGCCCCTGATTGTACACTTAAGGTGAAAATGTCAAAATCTTAAAAATGATTATAAGCACAATGAAATTAATGCTGGAATCATCTTCAGGATGCTAGAATACACTAAATACAGCAAAAATGTTGAGTCTACAACGTTTATTAGGTGTGAGAGCCAAAATGAACTTTTTATTGCTTTAAATGCGTTTTCAGCCTGATTGTGCACTTTAGGTGAAAATGTCAAAATCTTTAAAATGAGCATAAGCACAATGAAATTAATGCTGGAGTCATCTTCAGGATGCTAGAATACACTAAATACAGCAAAAATTTTGAGTCTACAACGTTTAGTTTAGGTGTGAGTGCCAAAATGAACTTTTTATTGCTTTAAACGCGTTTTCAGCCTGATTGTGCACTTTAGGTGAAAATGTCAAAATCTTCAAAATGAGCATAAGCACAATGAAATTAATGCTGGAATCATCTTCAGGATGCTAGAATACACTAAATACAGCAAAAATTTTGAGTCTACAACGTTTAGTTTAGGTGTGAGAGCCAAAATGAACTTTTTATTGCTTTAAATGCGTTTTCAGCCTGATTGTGCACTTTAGGTGAAAATGTCAAAATCTTCAAAATGAGCATAAGCACGATGAAATTAATGCTAGAATCATCTTCAGGATGCTAGAATACACTGAATACAGCAAAAATTTTGAGTCTACAACGTTTAGTTTAGGTGTGAGAGCCAAAATGAACTTTTTATTGCTTTAAACGCGTTTTCAGCCCCTGATTGTACACTTAAGGTGAAAATGTCAAAATCTTAAAAATGAGCATAAGCACAATGAAATTAATGCTGGAATCATCTTCAGGATGCTAGAATACACTAAATACAGCAAAAATGTTGAGTCTACAACGTTTAGTTTAGGTGTGAGAGCCAAAATGAACTTTTTATTGCTTTAAATGCGTTTTCAGCCTGATTGTGCACTTTAGGTGAAAATGTCAAAATCTTCAAAATGAGCATAAGCACAATGAAATTAATGCTGGAATCATCTTCAGGATGCTAGAATACACTAAATACAGCAAAAATTTTGAGTCTACAACGTTTAGTTTAGGTGTGAGTGCCAAAATGAACTTTTTATTGCTTTAAACGCGTTTTCAGCCTGATTGTGCACTTTAGGTGAAAATGTCAAAATCTTAAAAATGAGCATAAGCACAATGAAATTAATGCTGGAATCATCTTCAGGATGCTAGAATACACTAAATACAGCAAAAATTTTGAGTCTACAACGTTTAGTTTAGGTGTGAGAGCCAAAATGAACTTTTTATTGCTTTAAACGCGTTTTCAGCCCCTGATTGTACACTTAAGGTGAAAATGTCAAAATCTTAAAAATGAGCACAAGCACAATGAAATTAATGCTGGAATCATCTTCAGGATGCTAGAATACACTAAATACAGCAAAAATGTTGAGTCTACAACGTTTAGTTTAGGTGTGAGAGCCAAAATGAACTTTTTATTGCTTTAAATGCGTTTTCAGCCTGATTGTGCACTTTAGGTGAAAATGTCAAAATCTTCAAAATGAGCATAAGCACAATGAAATTAATGCTGGAATCATCTTCAGGATGCTAGAATACACTAAATACAGCAAAAATTTTGAGTCTACAACGTTTAGTTTAGGTGTGGGTGCCAAAATGAACTTTTTATTGCTTTAAACGCGTTTTCAGCCTGATTGTGCACTTTAGGTGAAAATGTCAAAATCTTAAAAATGAGCATAAGCACAATGAAATTAATGCTGGAATCATCTTCAGGATGCTAGAATACACTAAATACAGCAAAAATTTTGAGTCTACAACGTTTAGTTTAGGTGTGAGAGCCAAAATGAACTTTTTATTGCTTTAAATGCGTTTTCAGCCTGATTGTGCACTTTAGGTGAAAATGTCAAAATCTTCAAAATGAGCATAAGCACAATGAAATTAATGCTGGAATCATCTTCAGGATGCTAGAATACACTAAATACAGCAAAAATTTTGAGTCTACAACGTTTAGTTTAGGTGTGAGTGCCAAAATGAACTTTTTATTGCTTTAAACGCGTTTTCAGCCTGATTGTGCACTTTAGGTGAAAATGTCAAAATCTTAAAAATGAGCATAAGCACAATGAAATTAATGCTGGAATCATCTTTAGGATGCTAGAATACACTAAATACAGCAAAAATTTTGAGTCTACAACGTTTAGTTTAGGTGTGAGAGCCAAAATGAACTTTTTATTGCTTTAAACGCGTTTTCAGCCCCTGATTGTACACTTAAGGTGAAAATGTCAAAATCTTCAAAATGAGCATAAGCACAATGAAATTAATGCTGGAATCATCTTTAGGATGCTAGAATACACTAAATACAGCAAAAATTTTGAGTCTACAACGTTTAGTTTAGGTGTGAGAGCCAAAATGAACTTTTTATTGCTTTAAACGCGTTTTCAGCCTGATTGTGCACTTTAGGTGAAAATGTCAAAATCTTAAAAATGAGCATAAGCACAATGAAATTAATGCTGGAATCATCTTCAGGATGCTAGAATACACTAAATACAGCAAAAATTTTGAGTCTACAACGTTTAGTTTAGGTGTGAGAGCCAAAATGAACTTTTTATTGCTTTAAACGCGTTTTCAGCCCCTGATTGTACACTTAAGGTGAAAATGTCAAAATCTTCAAAATGAGCATAAGCACAATGAAATTAATGCTGGAATCATCTTCAGGATGCTAGAATACACTAATTACAGCAAAAATTTTGAGTCTACAACGTTTAGTTTAGGTGTGAGAGCCAAAATGAACTTTTTATTGCTTTAAACGCGTTTTCAGCCTGATTGTGCACTTTAGGTGAAAATGTCAAAATCATAAAAATGAGCATAAACACAATGAAATTAATGCTGGAATCATCTTCAGGATGCTAGAATACACTAAATACAGCAAAAATTTTGAGTCTACAACGTTTAGTTTAGGTGTGAGAGCCAAAATGAACTTTTTATTGCTTTAAACGCGTTTTCAGCCCCTGATTGTACACTTAAGGTGAAAATGTCAAAATCTTCAAAATGAGCATAAGCACAATGAAATTAATGCTGGAATCATCTTCAGGATGCTAGAATACACTAAATACAGCAAAAATTTTGAGTCTACAACGTTTAGTTTAGGTGTGAGAGCCAAAATGAACTTTTTATTGCTTTAAACACGTTTCCAGCCCCTGATTGTACACTTAAGGTGAAAATGTCAAAATCTTAAAAATGAGCATAAGCACAATGAAATTAATGCTGGAATCATCTTCAGGATGCTAGAATACACTAAATACAGCAAAAATGTTGAGTCTACAACGTTTAGTTTAGGTGTGAGAGCCAAAATGAACTTTTTATTGCTTTAAATGCGTTTTCAGCCCCTGATTGTGCACTTTAGGTGAAAATGTCAAAATCTTCAAAATGAGCATAAGCACAATGAAATTAATGCTGGAATCATCTTCAGGATGCTAGAATACACTAAATACAGCAAAAATGTTGAGTCTACAACGTTTAGTTTAGGTGTGAGTGCCAAAATGAACTTTTTATTGCTTTAAACGCGTTTTCAGCCTGATTGTGCACTTTAGGTGAAAATGTCAAAATCTTAAAAATGAGCATAAGCACAATGAAATTAATGCTGGAATCATCTTCAGGATGCTAGAATACACATAATACAGCAAAAATTTTGAGTCTACAACGTTTAGTTTAGGTGTGAGAGCCAAAATGAACTTTTTATTGCTTTAAACGCGTTTTCAGCCCCTGATTGTACACTTAAGGTGAAAATGTCAAAATCTTCAAAATGAGCATAAGCACAATGAAATTAATGCTGGAATCATCTTCAGGATGCTAGAATACACTAAATACAGCAAAAATTTTGAGTCTACAACGTTTAGTTTAGGTGTGAGAGCCAAAATGAACTTTTTATTGCTTTAAACGCGTTTTCAGCCTGATTGTGCACTTTAGGTGAAAATGTCAAAATCTTAAAAATGAGCATAAGCACTATGAAATTAATGCTGGAATCATCTTCAGGATGCTAGAATACACTGAATACAGCAAAAATTTTGAGTCTACAACGTTTAGTTTAGGTGTGAGATTCAAAATGAACTTTTTATTGCTTTAAACGCGTTTTCAGCCCCTGATTGTACACTTAAGGTGAAAATGTCAAAATCTTAAAAATGAGCATAAGCACAATGAAATTAATGCTAGAATCATCTTCAGGATGCTAGAATACACTAAATACAGCAAAAATGTTGAGTGTACAACGTTTAGTTTAGGTGTGAGAGCCAAAATGAACTTTTTATTGCTTTAAATGCGTTTTCAGCCTGATTGTGCACTTTAGGTGAAAATGTCAAAATCTTCAAAATGAGCATAAGCACAATGAAATTAATGCTGGAATCATCTTCAGGATGCTAGAATACACATAATACAGCAAAAATTTTGAGTCTACAACGTTTAGTTTAGGTGTGAGAGCCAAAATGAACTTTTTATTGCTTTAAACGCGTTTTCAGCCCCTGATTGTACACTTAAGGTGAAAATGTCAAAATCTTCAAAATGAGCATAAGCACAATGAAATTAATGCTGGAATCATCTTCAGGATGCTAGAATACACTAAATACAGCAAAAATTTTGAGTCTACAACGTTTAGTTTAGGTGTGAGAGCCAAAATGAACTTTTTATTGCTTTAAACGCGTTTTCAGCCTGATTGTGCACTTTAGGTGAAAATGTCAAAATCTTAAAAATGAGCATAAGCACTATGAAATTAATGCTGGAATCATCTTCAGGATGCTAGAATACACTGAATACAGCAAAAATTTTGAGTCTACAACGTTTAGTTTAGGTGTGAGATTCAAAATGAACTTTTTATTGCTTTAAACGCGTTTTCAGCCCCTGATTGTACACTTAAGGTGAAAATGTCAAAATCTTAAAAATGAGCATAAGCACAATGAAATTAATGCTAGAATCATCTTCAGGATGCTAGAATACACTAAATACAGCAAAAATGTTGAGTGTACAACGTTTAGTTTAGGTGTGAGAGCCAAAATGAACTTTTTATTGCTTTAAATGCGTTTTCAGCCTGATTGTGCACTTTAGGTGAAAATGTCAAAATCTTCAAAATGAGCATAAGCACAATGAAATTAATGCTGGAATCATCTTCAGGATGCTAGAATACACTAAATACAGCAAAAATTTTGAGTCTACAACGTTTAGTTGGGTGTGAGTGCCAAAATGAACTTTTTATTGCTTTAAACGCGTTTTCAGCCTGATTGTGCACTTTAGGTGAAAATGTCAAAATCTTAAAAATGAGCATAAGCACAATGAAATTAATGCTGGAATCATCTTCAGGATGCTAGAATACACTAAATACAGCAAAAATGTTGAGTCTACAACGTTTAGTTTAGGTGTGAGAGCCAAAATGAACTTTTTATTGCTTTAAATGCGTTTTCAGCCTGATTGTGCACTTTAGGTGAAAATGTCAAAATCTTCAAAATGAGCATAAGCACGATGAAAATAATGCTAGAATCATCTTCAGGATGCTAGAATACACTGAATACAGCAAAAATTTTGAGTCTACAACGTTTAGTTTAGGTGTGAGAGCCAAAATGAACTTTTTACTGCTTTAAACGCGTTTTCAGCCCCTGATTGTACACTTAAGGTGAAAATGTCAAAATCTTAAAAATGAGCATAAGCACAATGAAATTAATGCTGGAATCATCTTCAGGATGCTAGAATACACTAAATACAGCAAAAATGTTGAGTCTACAACGTTTAGTTTAGGTGTGAGAGCCAAAATGAACTTTTTATTGCTTTAAACGCGTTTTCAGCCCCTGATTGTACACTTAAGGTGAAAATGTCAAAATCTTCAAAATGAGCATAAGCACAATGAAATTAATGCTGGAATCATCTTCAGGATGCTAGAATACACTAATTACAGCAAAAATTTTGAGTCTACAACGTTTAGTTTAGGTGTGAGAGCCAAAATGAACTTTTTATTGCTTTAAACGCGTTTTCAGCCTGATTGTGCACTTTAGGTGAAAATGTCAAAATCATAAAAATGAGCATAAACACAATGAAATTAATGCTGGAATCATCTTCAGGATGCTAGAATACACTAAATACAGCAAAAATTTTGAGTCTACAACGTTTAGTTTAGGTGTGAGAGCCAAAATGAACTTTTTATTGCTTTAAACGCGTTTTCAGCCCCTGATTGTACACTTAAGGTGAAAATGTCAAAATCTTTAAAATGAGCATAAGCACAATGAAATTAATGCTGGAATCATCTTCAGGATGCTAGAATACACTAAATACAGCAAAAATTTTGAGTCTACAACGTTTAGTTTAGGTGTGAGAGCCAAAATGAACTTTTTATTGCTTTAAACACGTTTCCAGCCCCTGATTGTACACTTAAGGTGAAAATGTCAAAATCTTAAAAATGAGCATAAGCACAATGAAATTAATGCTGGAATCATCTTCAGGATGCTAGAATACACTAAATACAGCAAAAATGTTGAGTCTACAACGTTTAGTTTAGGTGTGAGAGCCAAAATGAACTTTTTATTGCTTTAAATGCGTTTTCAGCCCCTGATTGTGCACTTTAGGTGAAAATGTCAAAATCTTCAAAATGAGCATAAGCACAATGAAATTAATGCTGGAATCATCTTCAGGATGCTAGAATACACTAAATACAGCAAAAATGTTGAGTCTACAACGTTTAGTTTAGGTGTGAGTGCCAAAATGAACTTTTTATTGCTTTAAACGCGTTTTCAGCCTGATTGTGCACTTTAGGTGAAAATGTCAAAATCTTAAAAATGAGCATAAGCACAATGAAATTAATGCTGGAATCATCTTCAGGATGCTAGAATACACATAATACAGCAAAAATTTTGAGTCTACAACGTTTAGTTTAGGTGTGAGAGCCAAAATGAACTTTTTATTGCTTTAAACGCGTTTTCAGCCCCTGATTGTACACTTAAGGTGAAAATGTCAAAATCTTCAAAATGAGCATAAGCACAATGAAATTAATGCTGGAATCATCTTCAGGATGCTAGAATACACTAAATACAGCAAAAATTTTGAGTCTACAACGTTTAGTTTAGGTGTGAGAGCCAAAATGAACTTTTTATTGCTTTAAACGCGTTTTCAGCCTGATTGTGCACTTTAGGTGAAAATGTCAAAATCTTAAAAATGAGCATAAGCACTATGAAATTAATGCTGGAATCATCTTCAGGATGCTAGAATACACTGAATACAGCAAAAATTTTGAGTCTACAACGTTTAGTTTAGGTGTGAGATTCAAAATGAACTTTTTATTGCTTTAAACGCGTTTTCAGCCCCTGATTGTACACTTAAGGTGAAAATGTCAAAATCTTAAAAATGAGCATAAGCACAATGAAATTAATGCTAGAATCATCTTCAGGATGCTAGAATACACTAAATACAGCAAAAATGTTGAGTGTACAACGTTTAGTTTAGGTGTGAGAGCCAAAATGAACTTTTTATTGCTTTAAATGCGTTTTCAGCCTGATTGTGCACTTTAGGTGAAAATGTCAAAATCTTCAAAATGAGCATAAGCACAATGAAATTAATGCTGGAATCATCTTCAGGATGCTAGAATACACTAAATACAGCAAAAATTTTGAGTCTACAACGTTTAGTTTAGGTGTGAGTGCCAAAATGAACTTTTTATTGCTTTAAACGCGTTTTCAGCCTGATTGTGCACTTTAGGTGAAAATGTCAAAATCTTAAAAATGAGCATAAGCACAATGAAATTAATGCTGGAATCATCTTCAGGATGCTAGAATACACTAAATACAGCAAAAATGTTGAGTCTACAACGTTTAGTTTAGGTGTGAGAGCCAAAATGAACTTTTTATTGCTTTAAATGCGTTTTCAGCCTGATTGTGCACTTTAGGTGAAAATGTCAAAATCTTCAAAATGAGCATAAGCACGATGAAAATAATGCTAGAATCATCTTCAGGATGCTAGAATACACTGAATACAGCAAAAATTTTGAGTCTACAACGTTTAGTTTAGGTGTGAGAGCCAAAATGAACTTTTTACTGCTTTAAACGCGTTTTCAGCCCCTGATTGTACACTTAAGGTGAAAATGTCAAAATCTTAAAAATGAGCATAAGCACAATGAAATTAATGCTGGAATCATCTTCAGGATGCTAGAATACACTAAATACAGCAAAAATGTTGAGTCTACAACGTTTAGTTTAGGTGTGAGAGCCAAAATGAACTTTTTATTGCTTTAAATGCGTTTTCAGCCTGATTGTGCACTTTAGGTGAAAATGTCAAAATCTTCAAAATGAGCATAAGCACAATGAAATTAATGCTGGAATCATCTTCAGGATGCTAGAATACACTAAATACAGCAAAAATTTTGAGTCTACAACGTTTAGTTTAGGTGTGAGTGCCAAAATGAACTTTTTATTGCTTTAAACGCGTTTTCAGCCTGATTGTGCACTTTAGGTGAAAATGTCAAAATCTTAAAAATGAGCATAAGCACAATGAAATTAATGCTGGAATCATCTTCAGGATGCTAGAATACACTAAATACAGCAAAAATTTTGAGTCTACAACGTTTAGTTTAGGTGTGAGAGCCAAAATGAACTTTTTATTGCTTTAAACGCGTTTTCAGCCCCTGATTGTACACTTAAGGTGAAAATGTCAAAATCTTAAAAATGAGCACAAGCACAATGAAATTAATGCTGGAATCATCTTCAGGATGCTAGAATACACTAAATACAGCAAAAATGTTGAGTCTACAACGTTTAGTTTAGGTGTGAGAGCCAAAATGAACTTTTTATTGCTTTAAATGCGTTTTCAGCCTGATTGTGCACTTTAGGTGAAAATGTCAAAATCTTAAAAATGAGCATAAGCACAATGAAATTAATGCTGGAATCATCTTCAGGATGCTATAATACACTAAATACAGCAAAAATTTTGAGTCTACAACGTTTAGTTTAGGTGTGAGAGCCAAAATGAACTTTTTATTGCTTTAAACGCGTTTTCAGCCTGATTGTGCACTTTAGGTGAAAATGTCAAAATCTTCAAAATGAGCATAAGCACAATGAAATTAATGCTGGAATCATCTTCAGGATGCTAGAATACACATAATACAGCAAAAATTTTGAGTCTACAACGTTTAGTTTAGGTGTGAGAGCCAAAATGAACTTTTTATTGCTTTAAACGCGTTTTCAGCCCCTGATTGTACACTTAAGGTGAAAATGTCAAAATCTTCAAAATGAGCATAAGCACAATGAAATTAATGCTGGAATCATCTTCAGGATGCTAGAATACACTAAATACAGCAAAAATTTTGAGTCTACAACGTTTAGTTTAGGTGTGAGAGCCAAAATGAACTTTTTATTGCTTTAAACGCGTTTTCAGCCTGATTGTGCACTTTAGGTGAAAATGTCAAAATCTTAAAAATGAGCATAAGCACTATGAAATTAATGCTGGAATCATCTTCAGGATGCTAGAATACACTGAATACAGCAAAAATTTTGAGACTACAACGTTTAGTTTAGGTGTGAGATTCAAAATGAACTTTTTATTGCTTTAAACGCGTTTTCAGCCCCTGATTGTACACTTAAGGTGAAAATGTCAAAATCTTAAAAATGAGCATAAGCACAATGAAATTAATGCTAGAATCATCTTCAGGATGCTAGAATACACTAAATACAGCAAAAATGTTGAGTGTACAACGTTTAGTTTAGGTGTGAGAGCCAAAATGAACTTTTTATTGCTTTAAATGCGTTTTCAGCCTGATTGTGCACTTTAGGTGAAAATGTCAAAATCTTCAAAATGAGCATAAGCACAATGAAATTAATGCTGGAATCATCTTCAGGATGCTAGAATACACTAAATACAGCAAAAATTTTGAGTCTACAACGTTTAGTTGGGTGTGAGTGCCAAAATGAACTTTTTATTGCTTTAAACGCGTTTTCAGCCTGATTGTGCACTTTAGGTGAAAATGTCAAAATCTTAAAAATGAGCATAAGCACAATGAAATTAATGCTGGAATCATCTTCAGGATGCTAGAATACACTAAATACAGCAAAAATGTTGAGTCTACAACGTTTAGTTTAGGTGTGAGAGCCAAAATGAACTTTTTATTGCTTTAAATGCGTTTTCAGCCTGATTGTGCACTTTAGGTGAAAATGTCAAAATCTTCAAAATGAGCATAAGCACGATGAAAATAATGCTAGAATCATCTTCAGGATGCTAGAATACACTGAATACAGCAAAAATTTTGAGTCTACAACGTTTAGTTTAGGTGTGAGAGCCAAAATGAACTTTTTCCTGCTTTAAACGCGTTTTCAGCCCCTGATTGTACACTTAAGGTGAAAATGTCAAAATCTTAAAAATGAGCATAAGCACAATGAAATTAATGCTGGAATCATCTTCAGGATGCTAGAATACACTAAATACAGCAAAAATGTTGAGTCTACAACGTTTAGTTTAGGTGTGAGAGCCAAAATGAACTTTTTATTGCTTTAAACGCGTTTTCAGCCCCTGATTGTACACTTAAGGTGAAAATGTCAAAATCTTCAAAATGAGCATAAGCACAATGAAATTAATGCTGGAATCATCTTCAGGATGCTAGAATACACTAATTACAGCAAAAATTTTGAGTCTACAACGTTTAGTTTAGGTGTGAGAGCCAAAATGAACTTTTTATTGCTTTAAACGCGTTTTCAGCCTGATTGTGCACTTTAGGTGAAAATGTCAAAATCTTAAAAATGAGCATAAGCACAATGAAATTAATGCTGGAATCATCTTCAGGATGCTATAATACACTAAATACAGCAAAAATTTTGAGTCTACAACGTTTAGTTTAGGTGTGAGAGCCAAAATGAACTTTTTATTGCTTTAAACGCGTTTTCAGCCTGATTGTGCACTTTAGGTGAAAATGTCAAAATCTTCAAAATGAGCATAAGCACAATGAAATTAATGCTGGAATCATCTTCAGGATGCTAGAATACACATAATACAGCAAAAATTTTGAGTCTACAACGTTTAGTTTAGGTGTGAGAGCCAAAATGAACTTTTTATTGCTTTAAACGCGTTTTCAGCCCCTGATTGTACACTTAAGGTGAAAATGTCAAAATCTTCAAAATGAGCATAAGCACAATGAAATTAATGCTGGAATCATCTTCAGGATGCTAGAATACACTAAATACAGCAAAAATTTTGAGTCTACAACGTTTAGGTTAGGTGTGAGAGCCAAAATGAACTTTTTATTGCTTTAAACGCGTTTTCAGCCTGATTGTGCACTTTAGGTGAAAATGTCAAAATCTTAAAAATGAGCATAAGCACTATGAAATTAATGCTGGAATCATCTTCAGGATGCTAGAATACACTGAATACAGCAAAAATTTTGAGTCTACAACGTTTAGTTTAGGTGTGAGATTCAAAATGAACTTTTTATTGCTTTAAACGCGTTTTCAGCCCCTGATTGTACACTTAAGGTGAAAATGTCAAAATCTTAAAAATGAGCATAAGCACAATGAAATTAATGCTAGAATCATCTTCAGGATGCTAGAATACACTAAATACAGCAAAAATGTTGAGTGTACAACGTTTAGTTTAGGTGTGAGAGCCAAAATGAACTTTTTATTGCTTTAAATGCGTTTTCAGCCTGATTGTGCACTTTAGGTGAAAATGTCAAAATCTTCAAAATGAGCATAAGCACAATGAAATTAATGCTGGAATCATCTTCAGGATGCTAGAATACACTAAATACAGCAAAAATTTTGAGTCTACAACGTTTAGTTGGGTGTGAGTGCCAAAATGAACTTTTTATTGCTTTAAACGCGTTTTCAGCCTGATTGTGCACTTTAGGTGAAAATGTCAAAATCTTAAAAATGAGCATAAGCACAATGAAATTAATGCTGGAATCATCTTCAGGATGCTAGAATACACTAAATACAGCAAAAATGTTGAGTCTACAACGTTTAGTTTAGGTGTGAGAGCCAAAATGAACTTTTTATTGCTTTAAATGCGTTTTCAGCCTGATTGTGCACTTTAGGTGAAAATGTCAAAATCTTCAAAATGAGCATAAGCACGATGAAAATAATGCTAGAATCATCTTCAGGATGCTAGAATACACTGAATACAGCAAAAATTTTGAGTCTACAACGTTTAGTTTAGGTGTGAGAGCCAAAATGAACTTTTTACTGCTTTAAACGCGTTTTCAGCCCCTGATTGTACACTTAAGGTGAAAATGTCAAAATCTTAAAAATGAGCATAAGCACAATGAAATTAATGCTGGAATCATCTTCAGGATGCTAGAATACACTAAATACAGCAAAAATGTTGAGTCTACAACGTTTAGTTTAGGTGTGAGAGCCAAAATGAACTTTTTATTGCTTTAAACGCGTTTTCAGCCCCTGATTGTACACTTAAGGTGAAAATGTCAAAATCTTCAAAATGAGCATAAGCACAATGAAATTAATGCTGGAATCATCTTCAGGATGCTAGAATACACTAATTACAGCAAAAATTTTGAGTCTACAACGTTTAGTTTAGGTGTGAGAGCCAAAATGAACTTTTTATTGCTTTAAACGCGTTTTCAGCCTGATTGTGCACTTTAGGTGAAAATGTCAAAATCATAAAAATGAGCATAAACACAATGAAATTAATGCTGGAATCATCTTCAGGATGCTAGAATACACTAAATACAGCAAAAATTTTGAGTCTACAACGTTTAGTTTAGGTGTGAGAGCCAAAATGAACTTTTTATTGCTTTAAACGCGTTTTCAGCCCCTGATTGTACACTTAAGGTGAAAATGTCAAAATCTTCAAAATGAGCATAAGCACAATGAAATTAATGCTGGAATCATCTTCAGGATGCTAGAATACACTAAATACAGCAAAAATTTTGAGTCTACAACGTTTAGTTTAGGTGTGAGAGCCAAAATGAACTTTTTATTGCTTTAAACACGTTTCCAGCCCCTGATTGTACACTTAAGGTGAAAATGTCAAAATCTTAAAAATGAGCATAAGCACAATGAAATTAATGCTGGAATCATCTTCAGGATGCTAGAATACACTAAATACAGCAAAAATGTTGAGTCTACAACGTTTAGTTTAGGTGTGAGAGCCAAAATGAACTTTTTATTGCTTTAAATGCGTTTTCAGCCCCTGATTGTGCACTTTAGGTGAAAATGTCAAAATCTTCAAAATGAGCATAAGCACAATGAAATTAATGCTGGAATCATCTTCAGGATGCTAGAATACACTAAATACAGCAAAAATGTTGAGTCTACAACGTTTAGTTTAGGTGTGAGTGCCAAAATGAACTTTTTATTGCTTTAAACGCGTTTTCAGCCTGATTGTGCACTTTAGGTGAAAATGTCAAAATCTTAAAAATGAGCATAAGCACAATGAAATTAATGCTGGAATCATCTTCAGGATGCTAGAATACACATAATACAGCAAAAATTTTGAGTCTACAACGTTTAGTTTAGGTGTGAGAGCCAAAATGAACTTTTTATTGCTTTAAACGCGTTTTCAGCCCCTGATTGTACACTTAAGGTGAAAATGTCAAAATCTTCAAAATGAGCATAAGCACAATGAAATTAATGCTGGAATCATCTTCAGGATGCTAGAATACACTAAATACAGCAAAAATTTTGAGTCTACAACGTTTAGTTTAGGTGTGAGAGCCAAAATGAACTTTTTATTGCTTTAAACGCGTTTTCAGCCTGATTGTGCACTTTAGGTGAAAATGTCAAAATCTTAAAAATGAGCATAAGCACTATGAAATTAATGCTGGAATCATCTTCAGGATGCTAGAATACACTGAATACAGCAAAAATTTTGAGTCTACAACGTTTAGTTTAGGTGTGAGATTCAAAATGAACTTTTTATTGCTTTAAACGCGTTTTCAGCCCCTGATTGTACACTTAAGGTGAAAATGTCAAAATCTTAAAAATGAGCATAAGCACAATGAAATTAATGCTAGAATCATCTTCAGGATGCTAGAATACACTAAATACAGCAAAAATGTTGAGTGTACAACGTTTAGTTTAGGTGTGAGAGCCAAAATGAACTTTTTATTGCTTTAAATGCGTTTTCAGCCTGATTGTGCACTTTAGGTGAAAATGTCAAAATCTTCAAAATGAGCATAAGCACAATGAAATTAATGCTGGAATCATCTTCAGGATGCTAGAATACACTAAATACAGCAAAAATTTTGAGTCTACAACGTTTAGTTTAGGTGTGAGTGCCAAAATGAACTTTTTATTGCTTTAAACGCGTTTTCAGCCTGATTGTGCACTTTAGGTGAAAATGTCAAAATCTTAAAAATGAGCATAAGCACAATGAAATTAATGCTGGAATCATCTTCAGGATGCTAGAATACACTAAATACAGCAAAAATGTTGAGTCTACAACGTTTAGTTTAGGTGTGAGAGCCAAAATGAACTTTTTATTGCTTTAAATGCGTTTTCAGCCTGATTGTGCACTTTAGGTGAAAATGTCAAAATCTTCAAAATGAGCATAAGCACGATGAAAATAATGCTAGAATCATCTTCAGGATGCTAGAATACACTGAATACAGCAAAAATTTTGAGTCTACAACGTTTAGTTTAGGTGTGAGAGCCAAAATGAACTTTTTACTGCTTTAAACGCGTTTTCAGCCCCTGATTGTACACTTAAGGTGAAAATGTCAAAATCTTAAAAATGAGCATAAGCACAATGAAATTAATGCTGGAATCATCTTCAGGATGCTAGAATACACTAAATACAGCAAAAATGTTGAGTCTACAACGTTTAGTTTAGGTGTGAGAGCCAAAATGAACTTTTTATTGCTTTAAATGCGTTTTCAGCCTGATTGTGCACTTTAGGTGAAAATGTCAAAATCTTCAAAATGAGCATAAGCACAATGAAATTAATGCTGGAATCATCTTCAGGATGCTAGAATACACTAAATACAGCAAAAATTTTGAGTCTACAACGTTTAGTTTAGGTGTGAGTGCCAAAATGAACTTTTTATTGCTTTAAACGCGTTTTCAGCCTGATTGTGCACTTTAGGTGAAAATGTCAAAATCTTAAAAATGAGCATAAGCACAATGAAATTAATGCTGGAATCATCTTCAGGATGCTAGAATACACTAAATACAGCAAAAATTTTGAGTCTACAACGTTTAGTTGGGTGTGAGTGCCAAAATGAACTTTTTATTGCTTTAAACGCGTTTTCAGCCTGATTGTGCACTTTAGGTGAAAATGTCAAAATCTTAAAAATGAGCATAAGCACAATGAAATTAATGCTGGAATCATCTTCAGGATGCTAGAATACACTAAATACAGCAAAAATGTTGAGTCTACAACGTTTAGTTTAGGTGTGAGAGCCAAAATGAACTTTTTATTGCTTTAAATGCGTTTTCAGCCTGATTGTGCACTTTAGGTGAAAATGTCAAAATCTTCAAAATGAGCATAAGCACGATGAAAATAATGCTAGAATCATCTTCAGGATGCTAGAATACACTGAATACAGCAAAAATTTTGAGTCTACAACGTTTAGTTTAGGTGTGAGAGCCAAAATGAACTTTTTATTGCTTTAAACGCGTTTTCAGCCTGATTGTGCACTTTAGGTGAAAATGTCAAAATCTTCAAAATGAGCATAAGCACAATGAAATTAATGCTGGAATCATCTTCAGGATGCTAGAATACACATAATACAGCAAAAATTTTGAGTCTACAACGTTTAGTTTAGGTGTGAGAGCCAAAATGAACTTTTTATTGCTTTAAACGCGTTTTCAGCCCCTGATTGTACACTTAAGGTGAAAATGTCAAAATCTTCAAAATGAGCATAAGCACAATGAAATTAATGCTGGAATCATCTTCAGGATGCTAGAATACACTAAATACAGCAAAAATTTTGAGTCTACAACGTTTAGTTTAGGTGTGAGAGCCAAAATGAACTTTTTATTGCTTTAAACGCGTTTTCAGCCTGATTGTGCACTTTAGGTGAAAATGTCAAAATCTTAAAAATGAGCATAAGCACTATGAAATTAATGCTGGAATCATCTTCAGGATGCTAGAATACACTGAATACAGCAAAAATTTTGAGTCTACAACGTTTAGTTTAGGTGTGAGATTCAAAATGAACTTTTTATTGCTTTAAACGCGTTTTCAGCCCCTGATTGTACACTTAAGGTGAAAATGTCAAAATCTTAAAAATGAGCATAAGCACAATGAAATTAATGCTAGAATCATCTTCAGGATGCTAGAATACACTAAATACAGCAAAAATGTTGAGTGTACAACGTTTAGTTTAGGTGTGAGAGCCAAAATGAACTTTTTATTGCTTTAAATGCGTTTTCAGCCTGATTGTGCACTTTAGGTGAAAATGTCAAAATCTTCAAAATGAGCATAAGCACAATGAAATTAATGCTGGAATCATCTTCAGGATGCTAGAATACACTAAATACAGCAAAAATTTTGAGTCTACAACGTTTAGTTGGGTGTGAGTGCCAAAATGAACTTTTTATTGCTTTAAACGCGTTTTCAGCCTGATTGTGCACTTTAGGTGAAAATGTCAAAATCTTAAAAATGAGCATAAGCACAATGAAATTAATGCTGGAATCATCTTCAGGATGCTAGAATACACTAAATACAGCAAAAATGTTGAGTCTACAACGTTTAGTTTAGGTGTGAGAGCCAAAATGAACTTTTTATTGCTTTAAATGCGTTTTCAGCCTGATTGTGCACTTTAGGTGAAAATGTCAAAATCTTCAAAATGAGCATAAGCACGATGAAAATAATGCTAGAATCATCTTCAGGATGCTAGAATACACTGAATACAGCAAAAATTTTGAGTCTACAACGTTTAGTTTAGGTGTGAGAGCCAAAATGAACTTTTTACTGCTTTAAACGCGTTTTCAGCCCCTGATTGTACACTTAAGGTGAAAATGTCAAAATCTTAAAAATGAGCATAAGCACAATGAAATTAATGCTGGAATCATCTTCAGGATGCTAGAATACACTAAATACAGCAAAAATGTTGAGTCTACAACGTTTAGTTTAGGTGTGAGAGCCAAAATGAACTTTTTATTGCTTTAAACGCGTTTTCAGCCCCTGATTGTACACTTAAGGTGAAAATGTCAAAATCTTCAAAATGAGCATAAGCACAATGAAATTAATGCTGGAATCATCTTCAGGATGCTAGAATACACTAATTACAGCAAAAATTTTGAGTCTACAACGTTTAGTTTAGGTGTGAGAGCCAAAATGAACTTTTTATTGCTTTAAACGCGTTTTCAGCCTGATTGTGCACTTTAGGTGAAAATGTCAAAATCATAAAAATGAGCATAAACACAATGAAATTAATGCTGGAATCATCTTCAGGATGCTAGAATACACTAAATACAGCAAAAATTTTGAGTCTACAACGTTTAGTTTAGGTGTGAGAGCCAAAATGAACTTTTTATTGCTTTAAACGCGTTTTCAGCCCCTGATTGTACACTTAAGGTGAAAATGTCAAAATCTTCAAAATGAGCATAAGCACAATGAAATTAATGCTGGAATCATCTTCAGGATGCTAGAATACACTAAATACAGCAAAAATTTTGAGTCTACAACGTTTAGTTTAGGTGTGAGAGCCAAAATGAACTTTTTATTGCTTTAAACACGTTTCCAGCCCCTGATTGTACACTTAAGGTGAAAATGTCAAAATCTTAAAAATGAGCATAAGCACAATGAAATTAATGCTGGAATCATCTTCAGGATGCTAGAATACACTAAATACAGCAAAAATGTTGAGTCTACAACGTTTAGTTTAGGTGTGAGAGCCAAAATGAACTTTTTATTGCTTTAAACGCGTTTTCAGCCTGATTGTGCACTTTAGGTGAAAATGTCAAAATCTTAAAAATGAGCATAAGCACAATGAAATTAATGCTGGAATCATCTTCAGGATGCTAGAATACACTAAATACAGCAAAAATTTTGAGTCTACAACGTTTAGTTTAGGTGTGAGAGCCAAAATGAACTTTTTATTGCTTTAAACGCGTTTTCAGCCCCTGATTGTACACTTAAGGTGAAAATGTCAAAATCTTAAAAATGAGCACAAGCACAATGAAATTAATGCTGGAATCATCTTCAGGATGCTAGAATACACTAAATACAGCAAAAATTTTGAGTCTACAACGTTTAGTTTAGGTGTGAGTGCCAAAATGAACTTTTTATTGCTTTAAACGCGTTTTCAGCCTGATTGTGCACTTTAGGTGAAAATGTCAAAATCTTCAAAATGAGCATAAGCACAATGAAATTAATGCTGGAATCATCTTCAGGATGCTAGAATACACTAAATACAGCAAAAATTTTGAGTCTACAACGTTTAGTTTAGGTTTGTGAGCCAAAATGAACTTTTTATTGCTTTAAATGCGTTTTCAGCCTGATTGTGCACTTTAGGTGAAAATGTCAAAATCTTCAAAATGAGCATAAGCACGATGAAATTAATGCTGGAATCATCTTCAGGATGCTAGAATACACTGAATACAGCAAAAATTTTGAGTCTACAACGTTTAGTTTAGGTGTGAGAGCCAAAATGAACTTTTTATTGCTTTAAACGCGTTTTCAGCCCCTGATTGTACACTTAAGGTGAAAATGTCAAAATCTTAAAAATGAGCATAAGCACAATGAAATTAATGCTGGAATCATCTTCAGGATGCTAGAATACACTAAATACAGCAAAAATGTTGAGTCTACAACGTTTAGTTTAGGTGTGAGAGCCAAAATGAATTTTTTATTGCTTTAAACGCGTTTTCAGCCCCTGATTGTACACTTAAGGTGAAAATGTCAAAATCTTCAAAATGAGCATAAGCACAATGAAATTAATGCTGGAATCATCTTCAGGATGCAAGAATACACTAAATACAGCAAAAATTTTGAGTCTACAACGTTTAGTTTAGGTGTGAGTGCCAAAATGAACTTTTTATTGCTTTAAACGCGTTTTCAGCCTGATTGTGCACTTTAGGTGAAAATGTCAAAATCTTAAAAATGAGCATAAGCACAATGAAATTAATGCTGGAATCATCTTCAGGATGCTAGAATACACTAACTACAGCAAAAATGTTGAGTCTACAACGTTTAGTTTAGGTGTGAGAGCCAAAATGAACTTTTTATTGCTTTAAATGCGTTTTCAGCCTGATTGTGCACTTTAGGTGAAAATGTCAAAATCTTCAAAATGCGCATAAGCACAATGAAATTAATGCTGGAATCATCTTCAGGATGCTAGAATACACTAAATACAGCAAAAATTTTGAGTCTACAACGTTTAGTTTAGGTGTGAGAGCCAAAATGAACTTTTTATTGCTTTAAACGCGTTTTCAGCCTGATTGTGCACTTTAGGTGAAAATGTCAAAATCTTAAAAATGAGCATAAGCACTATGAAATTAATGCTGGAATCATCTTCAGGATGCTAGAATACACTGAATACAGCAAAAATTTTGAGTCTACAACGTTTAGTTTAGGTGTGAGATTCAAAATGAACTTTTTATTGCTTTAAACGCGTTTTCAGCCCCTGATTGTACACTTAAGGTGAAAATGTCAAAATCTTAAAAATGAGCATAAGCACAATGAAATTAATGCTAGAATCATCTTCAGGATGCTAGAATACACTAAATACAGCAAAAATGTTGAGTGTACAACGTTTAGTTTAGGTGTGAGAGCCAAAATGAACTTTTTATTGCTTTAAATGCGTTTTCAGCCTGATTGTGCACTTTAGGTGAAAATGTCAAAATCTTCAAAATGAGCATAAGCACAATGAAATTAATGCTGGAATCATCTTCAGGATGCTAGAATACACTAAATACAGCAAAAATTTTGAGTCTACAACGTTTAGTTGGGTGTGAGTGCCAAAATGAACTTTTTATTGCTTTAAACGCGTTTTCAGCCTGATTGTGCACTTTAGGTGAAAATGTCAAAATCTTAAAAATGAGCATAAGCACAATGAAATTAATGCTGGAATCATCTTCAGGATGCTAGAATACACTAAATACAGCAAAAATGTTGAGTCTACAACGTTTAGTTTAGGTGTGAGAGCCAAAATGAACTTTTTATTGCTTTAAATGCGTTTTCAGCCTGATTGTGCACTTTAGGTGAAAATGTCAAAATCTTCAAAATGAGCATAAGCACGATGAAAATAATGCTAGAATCATCTTCAGGATGCTAGAATACACTGAATACAGCAAAAATTTTGAGTCTACAACGTTTAGTTTAGGTGTGAGAGCCAAAATGAACTTTTTACTGCTTTAAACGCGTTTTCAGCCCCTGATTGTACACTTAAGGTGAAAATGTCAAAATCTTAAAAATGAGCATAAGCACAATGAAATTAATGCTGGAATCATCTTCAGGATGCTAGAATACACTAAATACAGCAAAAATGTTGAGTCTACAACGTTTAGTTTAGGTGTGAGAGACAAAATGAACTTTTTATTGCTTTAAACGCGTTTTCAGCCCCTGATTGTACACTTAAGGTGAAAATGTCAAAATCTTCAAAATGAGCATAAGCACAATGAAATTAATGCTGGAATCATCTTCAGGATGCTAGAATACACTAATTACAGCAAAAATTTTGAGTCTACAACGTTTAGTTTAGGTGTGAGAGCCAAAATGAACTTTTTATTGCTTTAAACGCGTTTTCAGCCTGATTGTGCACTTTAGGTGAAAATGTCAAAATCTTAAAAATGAGCATAAGCACAATGAAATTAATGCTGGAATCATCTTCAGGATGCTATAATACACTAAATACAGCAAAAATTTTGAGTCTACAACGTTTAGTTTAGGTGTGAGAGCCAAAATGAACTTTTTATTGCTTTAAACGCGTTTTCAGCCTGATTGTGCACTTTAGGTGAAAATGTCAAAATCTTCAAAATGAGCATAAGCACAATGAAATTAATGCTGGAATCATCTTCAGGATGCTAGAATACACATAATACAGCAAAAATTTTGAGTCTACAACGTTTAGTTTAGGTGTGAGAGCCAAAATGAACTTTTTATTGCTTTAAACGCGTTTTCAGCCCCTGATTGTACACTTAAGGTGAAAATGTCAAAATCTTCAAAATGAGCATAAGCACAATGAAATTAATGCTGGAATCATCTTCAGGATGCTAGAATACACTAAATACAGCAAAAATTTTGAGTCTACAACGTTTAGTTTAGGTGTGAGAGCCAAAATGAACTTTTTATTGCTTTAAACGCGTTTTCAGCCTGATTGTGCACTTTAGGTGAAAATGTCAAAATCTTAAAAATGAGCATAAGCACTATGAAATTAATGCTGGAATCATCTTCAGGATGCTAGAATACACTGAATACAGCAAAAATTTTGAGTCTACAACGTTTAGTTTAGGTGTGAGATTCAAAATGAACTTTTTATTGCTTTAAACGCGTTTTCAGCCCCTGATTGTACACTTAAGGTGAAAATGTCAAAATCTTAAAAATGAGCATAAGCACAATGAAATTAATGCTAGAATCATCTTCAGGATGCTAGAATACACTAAATACAGCAAAAATGTTGAGTGTACAACGTTTAGTTTAGGTGTGAGAGCCAAAATGAACTTTTTATTGCTTTAAATGCGTTTTCAGCCTGATTGTGCACTTTAGGTGAAAATGTCAAAATCTTCAAAATGAGCATAAGCACAATGAAATTAATGCTGGAATCATCTTCAGGATGCTAGAATACACTAAATACAGCAAAAATTTTGAGTCTACAACGTTTAGTTGGGTGTGAGTGCCAAAATGAACTTTTTATTGCTTTAAACGCGTTTTCAGCCTGATTGTGCACTTTAGGTGAAAATGTCAAAATCTTAAAAATGAGCATAAGCACAATGAAATTAATGCTGGAATCATCTTCAGGATGCTAGAATACACTAAATACAGCAAAAATGTTGAGTCTACAACGTTTAGTTTAGGTGTGAGAGCCAAAATGAACTTTTTATTGCTTTAAATGCGTTTTCAGCCTGATTGTGCACTTTAGGTGAAAATGTCAAAATCTTCAAAATGAGCATAAGCACGATGAAAATAATGCTAGAATCATCTTCAGGATGCTAGAATACACTGAATACAGCAAAAATTTTGAGTCTACAACGTTTAGTTTAGGTGTGAGAGCCAAAATGAACTTTTTACTGCTTTAAACGCGTTTTCAGCCCCTGATTGTACACTTAAGGTGAAAATGTCAAAATCTTAAAAATGAGCATAAGCACAATGAAATTAATGCTGGAATCATCTTCAGGATGCTAGAATACACTAAATACAGCAAAAATGTTGAGTCTACAACGTTTAGTTTAGGTGTGAGAGCCAAAATGAACTTTTTATTGCTTTAAACGCGTTTTCAGCCCCTGATTGTACACTTAAGGTGAAAATGTCAAAATCTTCAAAATGAGCATAAGCACAATGAAATTAATGCTGGAATCATCTTCAGGATGCTAGAATACACTAATTACAGCAAAAATTTTGAGTCTACAACGTTTAGTTTAGGTGTGAGAGCCAAAATGAACTTTTTATTGCTTTAAACGCGTTTTCAGCCTGATTGTGCACTTTAGGTGAAAATGTCAAAATCATAAAAATGAGCATAAACACAATGAAATTAATGCTGGAATCATCTTCAGGATGCTAGAATACACTAAATACAGCAAAAATTTTGAGTCTACAACGTTTAGTTTAGGTGTGAGAGCCAAAATGAACTTTTTATTGCTTTAAACGCGTTTTCAGCCCCTGATTGTACACTTAAGGTGAAAATGTCAAAATCTTCAAAATGAGCATAAGCACAATGAAATTAATGCTGGAATCATCTTCAGGATGCTAGAATACACTAAATACAGCAAAAATTTTGAGTCTACAACGTTTAGTTTAGGTGTGAGAGCCAAAATGAACTTTTTATTGCTTTAAACACGTTTCCAGCCCCTGATTGTACACTTAAGGTGAAAATGTCAAAATCTTAAAAATGAGCATAAGCACAATGAAATTAATGCTGGAATCATCTTCAGGATGCTAGAATACACTAAATACAGCAAAAATGTTGAGTCTACAACGTTTAGTTTAGGTGTGAGAGCCAAAATGAACTTTTTATTGCTTTAAATGCGTTTTCAGCCCCTGATTGTGCACTTTAGGTGAAAATGTCAAAATCTTCAAAATGAGCATAAGCACAATGAAATTAATGCTGGAATCATCTTCAGGATGCTAGAATACACTAAATACAGCAAAAATGTTGAGTCTACAACGTTTAGTTTAGGTGTGAGTGCCAAAATGAACTTTTTATTGCTTTAAACGCGTTTTCAGCCTGATTGTGCACTTTAGGTGAAAATGTCAAAATCTTAAAAATGAGCATAAGCACAATGAAATTAATGCTGGAATCATCTTCAGGATGCTAGAATACACATAATACAGCAAAAATTTTGAGTCTACAACGTTTAGTTTAGGTGTGAGAGCCAAAATGAACTTTTTATTGCTTTAAACGCGTTTTCAGCCCCTGATTGTACACTTAAGGTGAAAATGTCAAAATCTTCAAAATGAGCATAAGCACAATGAAATTAATGCTGGAATCATCTTCAGGATGCTAGAATACACTAAATACAGCAAAAATTTTGAGTCTACAACGTTTAGTTTAGGTGTGAGAGCCAAAATGAACTTTTTATTGCTTTAAACGCGTTTTCAGCCTGATTGTGCACTTTAGGTGAAAATGTCAAAATCTTAAAAATGAGCATAAGCACTATGAAATTAATGCTGGAATCATCTTCAGGATGCTAGAATACACTGAATACAGCAAAAATTTTGAGTCTACAACGTTTAGTTTAGGTGTGAGATTCAAAATGAACTTTTTATTGCTTTAAACGCGTTTTCAGCCCCTGATTGTACACTTAAGGTGAAAATGTCAAAATCTTAAAAATGAGCATAAGCACAATGAAATTAATGCTAGAATCATCTTCAGGATGCTAGAATACACTAAATACAGCAAAAATGTTGAGTGTACAACGTTTAGTTTAGGTGTGAGAGCCAAAATGAACTTTTTATTGCTTTAAATGCGTTTTCAGCCTGATTGTGCACTTTAGGTGAAAATGTCAAAATCTTCAAAATGAGCATAAGCACAATGAAATTAATGCTGGAATCATCTTCAGGATGCTAGAATACACTAAATACAGCAAAAATTTTGAGTCTACAACGTTTAGTTTAGGTGTGAGTGCCAAAATGAACTTTTTATTGCTTTAAACGCGTTTTCAGCCTGATTGTGCACTTTAGGTGAAAATGTCAAAATCTTAAAAATGAGCATAAGCACAATGAAATTAATGCTGGAATCATCTTCAGGATGCTAGAATACACTAAATACAGCAAAAATGTTGAGTCTACAACGTTTAGTTTAGGTGTGAGAGCCAAAATGAACTTTTTATTGCTTTAAATGCGTTTTCAGCCTGATTGTGCACTTTAGGTGAAAATGTCAAAATCTTCAAAATGAGCATAAGCACGATGAAAATAATGCTAGAATCATCTTCAGGATGCTAGAATACACTGAATACAGCAAAAATTTTGAGTCTACAACGTTTAGTTTAGGTGTGAGAGCCAAAATGAACTTTTTACTGCTTTAAACGCGTTTTCAGCCCCTGATTGTACACTTAAGGTGAAAATGTCAAAATCTTAAAAATGAGCATAAGCACAATGAAATTAATGCTGGAATCATCTTCAGGATGCTAGAATACACTAAATACAGCAAAAATGTTGAGTCTACAACGTTTAGTTTAGGTGTGAGAGCCAAAATGAACTTTTTATTGCTTTAAATGCGTTTTCAGCCTGATTGTGCACTTTAGGTGAAAATGTCAAAATCTTCAAAATGAGCATAAGCACAATGAAATTAATGCTGGAATCATCTTCAGGATGCTAGAATACACTAAATACAGCAAAAATTTTGAGTCTACAACGTTTAGTTTAGGTGTGAGTGCCAAAATGAACTTTTTATTGCTTTAAACGCGTTTTCAGCCTGATTGTGCACTTTAGGTGAAAATGTCAAAATCTTAAAAATGAGCATAAGCACAATGAAATTAATGCTGGAATCATCTTCAGGATGCTAGAATACACTAAATACAGCAAAAATTTTGAGTCTACAACGTTTAGTTTAGGTGTGAGAGCCAAAATGAACTTTTTATTGCTTTAAACGCGTTTTCAGCCCCTGATTGTACACTTAAGGTGAAAATGTCAAAATCTTAAAAATGAGCACAAGCACAATGAAATTAATGCTGGAATCATCTTCAGGATGCTAGAATACACTAAATACAGCAAAAATGTTGAGTCTACAACGTTTAGTTTAGGTGTGAGAGCCAAAATGAACTTTTTATTGCTTTAAATGCGTTTTCAGCCTGATTGTGCACTTTAGGTGAAAATGTCAAAATCTTCAAAATGAGCATAAGCACAATGAAATTAATGCTGGAATCATCTTCAGGATGCTAGAATACACTAAATACAGCAAAAATTTTGAGTCTACAACGTTTAGTTTAGGTGTGAGTGCCAAAATGAACTTTTTATTGCTTTAAACGCGTTTTCAGCCTGATTGTGCACTTTAGGTGAAAATGTCAAAATCTTAAAAATGAGCATAAGCACAATGAAATTAATGCTGGAATCATCTTCAGGATGCTATAATACACTAAATACAGCAAAAATTTTGAGTCTACAACGTTTAGTTTAGGTGTGAGAGCCAAAATGAACTTTTTATTGCTTTAAACGCGTTTTCAGCCTGATTGTGCACTTTAGGTGAAAATGTCAAAATCTTCAAAATGAGCATAAGCACAATGAAATTAATGCTGGAATCATCTTCAGGATGCTAGAATACACTAAATACAGCAAAAATGTTGAGTGTACAACGTTTAGTTTAGGTGTGAGAGTTAAAATGAACTTTTTATTGCTTTAAATGCGTTTTCAGCCTGATTGTGCACTTTAGGTGAAAATGTCAAAATCTTCAAAATGAGCATAAGCACAATGAAATTAATGCTGGAATCATCTTCAGGATGCTAGAATACACTAAATACAGCAAAAATTTTGAGTCTACAACGTTTAGTTTAGGTGTGAGTGCCAAAATGAACTTTTTATTGCTTTAAACGCGTTTTCAGCCTGATTGTGCACTTTAGGTGAAAATGTCAAAATCTTAAAAATGAGCATAAGCACAATGAAATTAATGCTGGAATCATCTTCAGGATGCTAGAATACACTAAATACAGCAAAAATTTTGAGTCTACAACGTTTAGTTTAGGTGTGAGAGCCAAAATGAACTTTTTATTGCTTTAAACGCGTTTTCAGCCCCTGATTGTACACTTAAGGTGAAAATGTCAAAATCTTCAAAATGAGCATAAGCACAATGAAATTAATGCTGGAATCATCTTCAGGATGCTAGAATACACTAAATACAGCAAAAATTTTGAGTCTACAACGTTTAGTTTAGGTGTGAGAGCCAAAATGAACTTTTTATTGCTTTAAACGCGTTTTCAGCCTGATTGTGCACTTTAGGTGAAAATGTCAAAATCTTAAAAATGAGCATAAGCACAATGAAATTAATGCTGGAATCATCTTCAGGATGCTAGAATACACTAAATACAGCAAAAATTTTGAGTCTACAACGTTTAGTTTAGGTGTGAGAGCCAAAATGAACTTTTTATTGCTTTAAACGCGTTTTCAGCCCCTGATTGTACACTTAAGGTGAAAATGTCAAAATCTTAAAAATGAGCACAAGCACAATGAAATTAATGCTGGAATCATCTTCAGGATGCTAGAATACACTAAATACAGCAAAAATGTTGAGTCTACAACGTTTAGTTTAGGTGTGAGTGCCAAAATGAACTTTTTATTGCTTTAAACGCGTTTTCAGCCTGATTGTGCACTTTAGGTGAAAATGTCAAAATCTTCAAAATGAGCATAAGCACAATGAAATTAATGCTGGAATCATCTTCAGGATGCTAGAATACACTAAATACAGCAAAAATTTTGAGTCTACAACGTTTAGTTTAGGTTTGTGAGCCAAAATGAACTTTTTATTGCTTTAAATGCGTTTTCAGCCTGATTGTGCACTTTAGGTGAAAATGTCAAAATCTTCAAAATGAGCATAAGCACGATGAAATTAATGCTGGAATCATCTTCAGGATGCTAGAATACACTGAATACAGCAAAAATTTTGAGTCTACAACGTTTAGTTTAGGTGTGAGAGCCAAAATGAACTTTTTATTGCTTTAAACGCGTTTTCAGCCCCTGATTGTACACTTAAGGTGAAAATGTCAAAATCTTAAAAATGAGCATAAGCACAATGAAATTAATGCTGGAATCATCTTCAGGATGCTAGAATACACTAAATACAGCAAAAATGTTGAGTCTACAACGTTTAGTTTAGGTGTGAGAGCCAAAATGAATTTTTTATTGCTTTAAACGCGTTTTCAGCCCCTGATTGTACACTTAAGGTGAAAATGTCAAAATCTTCAAAATGAGCATAAGCACAATGAAATTAATGCTGGAATCATCTTCAGGATGCAAGAATACACTAAATACAGCAAAAATTTTGAGTCTACAACGTTTAGTTTAGGTGTGAGTGCCAAAATGAACTTTTTATTGCTTTAAACGCGTTTTCAGCCTGATTGTGCACTTTAGGTGAAAATGTCAAAATCTTAAAAATGAGCATAAGCACAATGAAATTAATGCTGGAATCATCTTCAGGATGCTAGAATACACTAAATACAGCAAAAATGTTGAGTCTACAACGTTTAGTTTAGGTGTGAGAGCCAAAATGAACTTTTTATTGCTTTAAATGCGTTTTCAGCCTGATTGTGCACTTTAGGTGAAAATGTCAAAATCTTCAAAATGCGCATAAGCACAATGAAATTAATGCTGGAATCATCTTCAGGATGCTAGAATACACTAAATACAGCAAAAATTTTGAGTCTACAACGTTTAGTTTAGGTGTGAGTGCCAAAATGAACTTTTTATTGCTTTAAACGCGTTTTCAGCCTGATTGTGCACTTTAGGTGAAAATGTCAAAATCTTAAAAATGAGCATAAGCACAATGAAATTAATGCTGGAATCATCTTCAGGATGCTAGAATACACTAAATACAGCAAAAATTTTGAGTCTACAACGTTTAGTTTAGGTGTGAGAGCCAAAATGAACTTTTTATTGCTTTAAACGCGTTTTCAGCCCCTGATTGTACACTTAAGGTGAAAATGTCAAAATCTTCAAAATGAGCATAAGCACAATGAAATTAATGCTGGAATCATCTTCAGGATGCTAGAATACACTAAATACAGCAAAAATTTTTAGTCTACAACGTTTAGTTTAGGTGTGAGAGCCAAAATGAACTTTTTATTGCTTTAAACGCGTTTTCAGGCTGATTGTGCACTTTAGGTGAAAATGTCAAAATCTTAAAAATGAGCATAAGCACAATGAAATTAATGCTGGAATCATCTTCAGGATGCTAGAATACACTAAATACAGCAAAAATTTTGAGTCTACAACGTTTAGTTTAGGTGTGAGAGCCAAAATGAACTTTTTATTGCTTTAAACGCGTTTTCAGCCCCTGATTGTACACTTAAGGTGAAAATGTCAAAATCTTCAAAATGAGCATAAGCACAATGAAATTAATGCTGGAATCATCTTCAGGATGCTAGAATACACTAAATACAGCAAAAATTTTGAGTCTACAACGTTTAGTTTAGGTGTGAGTGCCAAAATGAACTTTTTATTGCTTTAAACGCGTTTTCAGCCTGATTGTGCACTTTAGGTGAAAATGTCAAAATCTTAAAAATGAGCATAAGCACAATGAAATTAATGCTGGAATCATCTTCAGGATGCTAGAATACACTAAATACAGCAAAAATGTTGAGTCTACAACGTTTAGTTTAGTTGTGAGAGCCAAAATGAACTTTTTATTGCTTTAAATGCGTTTTCAGCCTGATTGTGCACTTTAGGTGAAAATGTCAAAATCTTCAAAATGAGCATAAGCACAATGAAATTAATGCTGGAATCATCTTCAGGATGCTAGAATACACTAAATACAGCAAAAATTTTTAGTCTACAACGTTTAGTTTAGGTGTGAGTGCCAAAATGAACTTTTTATTGCTTTAAACGCGTTTTCAGCCTGATTGTGCACTTTAGGTGAAAATGTCAAAATCTTAAAAATGAGCATAAGCACAATGAAATTAATGCTGGAATCATCTTCAGGATGCTAGAATACACTAAATACAGCAAAAAATTTGAGTCTACAACGTTTAGTTTAGGTGTGAGAGCCAAAATGAACTTTTTATTGCTTTAAACGCGTTTTCAGCCTGATTGTGCACTTTAGGTGAAAATGTCAAAATCTTAAAAATGAGCATAAGCACAATGAAATTAATGCTGGAATCATCTTCAGGATGCTAGAATACACTAAATACAGCAAAATTTTTGAGTCTACAACGTTTAGTTTAGGTGTGAGAGCCAAAATGAACTTTTTATTGCTTTAAACGCGTTTTCAGCCCCTGATTGTACACTTAAGGTGAAAATGTCAAAATCTTAAAAATGAGCATAAGCACAATGAAATTAATGCTGGAATCATCTTCAGGATGCTAGAATACACTAAATACAGCAAAAATGTTGAGTCTACAACGTTTATTAGGTGTGAGAGCCAAAATGAACTTTTTATTGCTTTAAATGCGTTTTCAGCCTGATTGTGCACTTTAGGTGAAAATGTCAAAATCTTTAAAATGAGCATAAGCACAATGAAATTAATGCTGGAGTCATCTTCAGGATGCTAGAATACACTAAATACAGCAAAAATTTTGAGTCTACAACGTTTAGTTTAGGTGTGAGTGCCAAAATGAACTTTTTATTGCTTTAAACGCGTTTTCAGCCTGATTGTGCACTTTAGGTGAAAATGTCAAAATCTTCAAAATGAGCATAAGCACAATGAAATTAATGCTGGAATCATCTTCAGGATGCTAGAATACACTAAATACAGCAAAAATTTTGAGTCTACAACGTTTAGTTTAGGTGTGAGAGCCAAAATGAACTTTTTATTGCTTTAAATGCGTTTTCAGCCTGATTGTGCACTTTAGGTGAAAATGTCAAAATCTTCAAAATGAGCATAAGCACAATGAAATTAATGCTGGAATCATCTTCAGGATGCTAGAATACACTAAATACAGCAAAAATTTTGAGTCTACAACGTTTAGTTTAGGTGTGAGTGCCAAAATGAACTTTTTATTGCTTTAAACGCGTTTTCAGCCTGATTGTGCACTTTAGGTGAAAATGTCAAAATCTTAAAAATGAGCATAAGCACAATGAAATTAATGCTGGAATCATCTTCAGGATGCTAGAATACACTAAATACAGCAAAAATTTTGAGTCTACAACGTTTAGTTTAGGTGTGAGAGCCAAAATGAACTTTTTATTGCTTTAAACGCGTTTTCATCCCCTGATTGTACACTTAAGGTGAAAATGTCAAAATCTTCAAAATGAGCATAAGCACAATGAAATTAATGCTGGAATCATCTTCAGGATGCTAGAATACACTAAATACAGCAAAAATTTTGAGTCTACAACGTTTAGTTTAGGTGTGAGAGCCAAATTGAACTTTTTATTGCTTTAAACGCGTTTTCAGCCCCTGATTGTACACTTAAGGTGAAAATGTCAAAATCTTCAAAATGAGCATAAGCACAATGAAATTAATGCTGGAATCATCTTCAGGATGCTAGAATACACTAAATACAGCAAAAATTTTGAGTCTACAACGTTTAGTTTAGGTGTGAGAGCCAAAATGAACTTTTTATTGCTTTAAACGCGTTTTCAGCCTGATTGTGCACTTTAGGTGAAAATGTCAAAATCTTAAAAATGAGCATAAGCACAATGAAATTAATGCTGGAATCATCTTCAGGATGCTAGAATACACTAAATACAGCAAAAATTTTGAGTCTACAACGTTTAGTTTAGGTTTGTGAGCCAAAATGAACTTTTTATTGCTTTAAATGCGTTTTCAGCCTGATTGTGCACTTTAGGTGAAAATGTCAAAATCTTCAAAATGAGCATAAGCACTATGAAATTAATGCTGGAATCATCTTCAGGATGCTAGAATACACTGAATACAGCAAATATTTTGAGTCTACAACGTTTAGTTTAGGTGTGAGAGCCAAAATGAACTTTTTATTGCTTTAAACGCGTTTTCAGCCCCTGATTGTACACTTAAGGTGAAAATGTCAAAATCTTAAAAATGAGCATAAGCACAATGAAATTAATGCTAGAATCATCTTCAGGATGCTAGAATACACTAAATACAGCAAAAATGTTGAGTGTACAACGTTTAGTTTAGGTGTGAGAGCCAAAATGAACTTTTTATTGCTTTTAATGCGTTTTCAGCCTGATTGTGCACTTTAGGTGAAAATGTCAAAATCTTAAAAATGAGCATAAGCACTATGAAATTAATGCTGGAATCATCTTCAGGATGCTAGAATACACTGAATACAGCAAAAATTTTGAGTCTACAACGTTTAGTTTAGGTGTGAGATTCAAAATGAACTTTTTATTGCTTTAAACGCGTTTTCAGCCCCTGATTGTACACTTAAGGTGAAAATGTCAAAATCTTAAAAATGAGCATAAGCACAATGAAATTAATGCTAGAATCATCTTCAGGATGCTAGAATACACTAAATACAGCAAAAATGTTGAGTGTACAACGTTTAGTTTAGGTGTGAGAGCCAAAATGAACTTTTTATTGCTTTAAATGCGTTTTCAGCCTGATTGTGCACTTTGGGTGAAAATGTCAAAATCTTCAAAATGAGCATAAGCACAATGAAATTAATGCTGGAATCATCTTCAGGATGCTAGAATACACTAAATACAGCAAAAATTTTGAGTCTACAACGTTTAGTTTAGGTGTGAGAGCCAAAATGAACTTTTTATTGCTTTAAATGCGTTTTCAGCCTGATTGTGCACTTTAGGTGAAAATGTCAAAATCTTCAAAATGAGCATAAGCACAATGAAATTATTGCTGGAATCATCTTCAGGATGCTAGAATACACTAAATACAGCAAAAATTTTGAGTCTACAACGTTTAGTTTAGGTGTGAGAGCCAAAATGAACTTTTTATTGCTTTAAATGCGTTTTCAGCCTGATTGTGCACTTTAGGTGAAAATGTCAAAATCTTCAAAATGAGCATAAGCACAATGAAATTATTGCTGGAATCATCTTCAGGATGCTAGAATACACTAAATACAGCAAAAATTTTGAGTCTACAACGTTTAGTTTAGGTGTGAGAGCCAAAATGAACTTTTTATTGCTTTAAACGCGTTTTCAGCCTGATTGTGCACTTTAGGTGAAAATGTCAAAATCTTAAAAATGAGCATAAGCACAATGAAATTAATGCTGGAATCATCTTCAGGATGCTAGAATACACTAAATACAGCAAAATTTTTGAGTCTACAACGTTTAGTTTAGGTGTGAGAGCCAAAATGAACTTTTTATTGCTTTAAACGCGTTTTCAGCCCCTGATTGTACACTTAAGGTGAAAATGTCAAAATCTTCAAAATGAGCATAAGCACAATGAAATTAATGCTGGAATCATCTTCAGGATGCTAGAATACACTAATTACAGCAAAAATTTTGAGTCTACAACGTTTAGTTTAGGTGTGAGAGCCAAAATGAACTTTTTATTGCTTTAAACGCGTTTTCAGCCTGATTGTGCACTTTAGGTGAAAATGTCAAAATCTTAAAAATGAGCATAAGCACAATGAAATTAATGCTGGAATCATCTTCAGGATGCTAGAATATACTATATACAGCAAAAATTTTGAGTCTACAACGTTTAGTTTAGGTGTGAGAGCCAAAATGAACTTTTTATTGCTTTAAACGCGTTTTCAGCCCCTGATTGTACACTTAAGGTGAAAATGTCAAAATCTTCAAAATGAGCATAAGCACAATGAAATTAATGCTGGAATCATCTTCAGGATGCTAGAATACACTAAATACAGCAAAAATTTTGAGTCTACAACGTTTAGTTTAGGTGTGAGAGCCAAAATGAACTTTTTATTGCTTTAAACACGTTTTCAGCCCCTGATTGTACACTTAAGGTGAAAATGTCAAAATCTTAAAAATGAGCATAAGCACAATGAAATTAATGCTGGAATCATCTTCAGGATGCTAGAATACACTAAATACAGCAAAAATGTTGAGTCTACAACGTTTAGTTTAGGTGTGAGAGCCAAAATGAACTTTTTATTGCTTTAAATGCGTTTTCAGCCTGATTGTGCACTTTAGGTGAAAATGTCAAAATCTTCAAAATGAGCATAAGCACAATGAAATTAATGCTGGAATCATCTTCAGGATGCTAGAATACACTAAATACAGCAAAAATTTTAAGTCTACAACGTTTAGTTTAGGTGTGAGTGCCAAAATGAACTTTTTATTGCTTTAAACGCGTTTTCAGCCTGATTGTGCACTTTAGGTGAAAATGTCAAAATCTTAAAAATGAGCATAAGCACAATGAAATTAATGCTGGAATCATCTTCAGGATGCTAGAATACACTAAATACAGCAAAAATTTTGAGTCTACAACGTTTAGTTTAGGTGTGAGAGCCAAAATGAACTTTTTATTGCTTTAAACGCGTTTTCAGCCCCTGATTGTACACTTAAGGTGAAAATGTCAAAATCTTCAAAATGAGCATAAGCACAATGAAATTAATGCTGGAATCATCTTCAGGATGCTAGAATACACTAAATACAGCAAAAATTTTGAGTCTACAACGTTTAGTTTAGGTGTGAGAGCCAAAATGAACTTTTTATTGCTTTAAACGCGTTTTCAGCCCCTGATTGTACACTTAAGGTGAAAATGTCAAAATCTTCAAAATGAGCATAAGCACAATGAAATTAATGCTGGAATCATCTTCAGGATGCTAGAATACACTAAATACAGCAAAAATTTTGAGTCTACAACGTTTAGTTTAGGTGTGAGAGCCAAAATGAACTTTTTATTGCTTTAAACGCGTTTTCAGCCTGATTGTGCACTTTAGGTGAAAATGTCAAAATCTTAAAAATGAGCATAAGCACAATGAAATTAATGCTGGAATCATCTTCAGGATGCTAGAATACACTAAATACAGCAAAAATTTTGAGTCTACAACGTTTAGTTTAGGTTTGTGAGCCAAAATGAACTTTTTATTGCTTTAAATGCGTTTTCAGCCTGATTGTGCACTTTAGGTGAAAATGTCAAAATCTTCAAAATGAGCATAAGCACTATGAAATTAATGCTGGAATCATCTTCAGGATGCTAGAATACACTGAATACAGCAAAATTTTTGAGTCTACAACGTTTAGTTTAGGTGTGAGAGCCAAAATGAACTTTTTATTGCTTTAAACGCGTTTTCAGCCCCTGATTGTACACTTAAGGTGAAAATGTCAAAATCTTAAAAATGAGCATAAGCACAATGAAATTAATGCTAGAATCATCTTCAGGATGCTAGAATACACTAAATACAGCAAAAATGTTGAGTGTACAACGTTTAGTTTAGGTGTGAGAGCCAAAATGAACTTTTTATTGCTTTAAATGCGTTTTCAGCCTGATTGTGCACTTTAGGTGAAAATGTCAAAATCTTCAAAATGAGCATATGCACAATGAAATTAATGCTGGAATCATCTTCAGGATGCTAGAATACACTAAATACAGCAAAAATTTTGAGTCTACAACGTTTAGTTTAGGTGTGAGTGCCAAAATGAACTTTTTATTGCTTTAAACGCGTTTTCAGCCTGATTGTGCACTTTAGGTGAAAATGTCAAAATCTTAAAAATGAGCATAAGCACAATGAAATTAATGCTGGAATCATCTTCAGGATGCTAGAATACACTGAATACAGCAAAAATTTTGAGTCTACAACGTTTAGTTTAGGTGTGAGATTCAAAATGAACTTTTTATTGCTTTAAACGCGTTTTCAGCCCCTGATTGTACACTTAAGGTGAAAATGTCAAAATCTTAAAAATGAGCATAAGCACAATGAAATTAATGCTAGAATCATCTTCAGGATGCTAGAATACACTAAATACAGCAAAAATGTTGAGTGTACAACGTTTAGTTTAGGTGTGAGAGCCAAAATGAACTTTTTATTGCTTTAAATGCGTTTTCAGCCTGATTGTGCACTTTAGGTGAAAATGTCAAAATCTTCAAAATGAGCATAAGCACAATGAAATTAATGCTGGAATCATCTTCCGGATGCTAGAATACACTAAATACAGCAAAAATTTTGAGACTACAACGTTTAGTTTAGGTGTGAGAGCCAAAATGAACTTTTTATTGCTTTAAACGCGTTTTCAGCCTGATTGTACACTTAAGGTGAAAATGTCAAAATCTTAAAAATGAGCATAAGCACAATGAAATTAATGCTAGAATCATCTTCAGGATGCTAGAATACACTAAATACAGCAAAAATGTTGAGTGTACAACGTTTAGTTTAGGTGTGAGAGCCAAAATGAACTTTTTATTGCTTTAAATGCGTTTTCAGCCTGATTGTGCACTTTGGGTGAAAATGTCAAAATCTTCAAAATGAGCATAAGCACAATGAAATTAATGCTGGAATCATCTTCAGGATGCTAGAATACACTAAATACAGCAAAAATTTTGAGTCTACAACGTTTAGTTTAGGTGTGAGAGCCAAAATGAACTTTTTATTGCTTTAAATGCGTTTTCAGCCTGATTGTGCACTTTAGGTGAAAATGTCAAAATCTTCAAAATGAGCATAAGCACAATGAAATTATTGCTGGAATCATCTTCAGGATGCTAGAATACACTAAATACAGCAAAAATTTTGAGTCTACAACGTTTAGTTTAGGTGTGAGAGCCAAAATGAACTTTTTATTGCTTTAAACGCGTTTTCAGCCTGATTGTGCACTTTAGGTGAAAATGTCAAAATCTTAAAAATGAGCATAAGCACAATGAAATTAATGCTGGAATCATCTTCAGGATGCTAGAATACACTAAATACAGCAAAATTTTTGAGTCTACAACGTTTAGTTTAGGTGTGAGAGCCAAAATGAACTTTTTATTGCTTTAAACGCGTTTTCAGCCCCTGATTGTACACTTAAGGTGAAAATGTCAAAATCTCCAAAATGAGCATAAGCACAATGAAATTAATGCTGGAATCATCTTCAGGATGCTAGAATACACTAAATACAGCAAAAATTTTGAGTCTACAACGTTTAGTTTAGGTGTGAGAGCCAAAATGAACTTTTTATTGCTTTAAACGCGTTTTCAGCCTGATTGTGCACTTTAGGTGAAAATGTCAAAATCTTAAAAATGAGCATAAGCACAATGAAATTAATTCTGGAATCATCTTCAGGATGCTAGAATACACTAAATACAGCAACAATTTTGAGTCTACAACGTTTAGTTTAGGTGTGAGAGCCAAAATGAACTTTTTATTGCTTTAAACGCGTTTTCAGCCTGATTGTGCACTTTAGGTGAAAATGTCAAAATCTTAAAAATGAGCATAAGCACAATGAAATTAATGCTGGAATCATCTTCAGGATGCTAGAATACACTAAATACAGCAAAATTTTTGAGTCTACAACGTTTAGTTTAGGTGTGAGAGCCAAAATGAACTTTTTATTGCTTTAAACGCGTTTTCAGCCCCTGATTGTACACTTAAGGTGAAAATGTCAAAATCTTAAAAATGAGCATAAGCACAATGAAATTAATGCTGGAATCATCTTCAGGATGCTAGAATACACTAAATACAGCAAAAATGTTGAGTCTACAACGTTTATTAGGTGTGAGAGCCAAAATGAACTTTTTATTGCTTTAAATGCGTTTTCAGCCTGATTGTGCACTTTAGGTGAAAATGTCAAAATCTTTAAAATGAGCATAAGCACAATGAAATTAATGCTGGAGTCATCTTCAGGATGCTAGAATACACTAAATACAGCAAAAATTTTGAGTCTACAACGTTTAGTTTAGGTGTGAGTGCCAAAATGAACTTTTTATTGCTTTAAACGCGTTTTCAGCCTGATTGTGCACTTTAGGTGAAAATGTCAAAATCTTCAAAATGAGCATAAGCACAATGAAATTAATGCTGGAATCATCTTCAGGATGCTAGAATACACTAAATACAGCAAAAATTTTGAGTCTACAACGTTTAGTTTAGGTGTGAGAGCCAAAATGAACTTTTTATTGCTTTAAATGCGTTTTCAGCCTGATTGTGCACTTTAGGTGAAAATGTCAAAATCTTCAAAATGAGCATAAGCACGATGAAATTAATGCTAGAATCATCTTCAGGATGCTAGAATACACTGAATACAGCAAAAATTTTGAGTCTACAACGTTTAGTTTAGGTGTGAGAGCCAAAATGAACTTTTTATTGCTTTAAACAAGTTTTCAGCCCCTGATTGTACACTTAAGGTGAAAATGTCAAAATCTTAAAAATGAGCATAAGCACAATGAAATTAATGCTGGAATCATCTTCAGGATGCTAGAATACACTAAATACAGCAAAAATGTTGAGTCTACAACGTTTAGTTTAGGTGTGAGAGCCAAAATGAACTTTTTATTGCTTTAAATGCGTTTTCAGCCTGATTGTGCACTTTAGGTGAAAATGTCAAAATCTTCAAAATGAGCATAAGCACAATGAAATTAATGCTGGAATCATCTTCAGGATGCTAGAATACACTAAATACAGCAAAAATTTTGAGTCTACAACGTTTAGTTTAGGTGTGAGTGCCAAAATGAACTTTTTATTGCTTTAAACGCGTTTTCAGCCTGATTGTGCACTTTAGGTGAAAATGTCAAAATCTTAAAAATGAGCATAAGCACAATGAAATTAATGCTGGAATCATCTTCAGGATGCTAGAATACACTAAATACAGCAAAAATTTTGAGTCTACAACGTTTAGTTTAGGTGTGAGAGCCAAAATGAACTTTTTATTGCTTTAAACGCGTTTTCAGCCCCTGATTGTACACTTAAGGTGAAAATGTCAAAATCTTAAAAATGAGCACAAGCACAATGAAATTAATGCTGGAATCATCTTCAGGATGCTAGAATACACTAAATACAGCAAAAATGTTGAGTCTACAACGTTTAGTTTAGGTGTGAGAGCCAAAATGAACTTTTTATTGCTTTAAATGCGTTTTCAGCCTGATTGTGCACTTTAGGTGAAAATGTCAAAATCTTCAAAATGAGCATAAGCACAATGAAATTAATGCTGGAATCATCTTCAGGATGCTAGAATACACTAAATACAGCAAAAATTTTGAGTCTACAACGTTTAGTTTAGGTGTGAGTGCCAAAATGAACTTTTTATTGCTTTAAACGCGTTTTCAGCCTGATTGTGCACTTTAGGTGAAAATGTCAAAATCTTAAAAATGAGCATAAGCACAATGAAATTAATGCTGGAATCATCTTTAGGATGCTAGAATACACTAAATACAGCAAAAATTTTGAGTCTACAACGTTTAGTTTAGGTGTGAGAGCCAAAATGAACTTTTTATTGCTTTAAACGCGTTTTCAGCCTGATTGTGCACTTTAGGTGAAAATGTCAAAATCTTAAAAATGAGCATAAGCACAATGAAATTAATGCTGGAATCATCTTCAGGATGCTAGAATACACTAAATACAGCAAAAATTTTGAGTCTACAACGTTTAGTTTAGGTGTGAGAGCCAAAATGAACTTTTTATTGCTTTAAACGCGTTTTCAGCCCCTGATTGTACACTTAAGGTGAAAATGTCAAAATCTTCAAAATGAGCATAAGCACAATGAAATTAATGCTGGAATCATCTTCAGGATGCTAGAATACACTAATTACAGCAAAAATTTTGAGTCTACAACGTTTAGTTTAGGTGTGAGAGCCAAAATGAACTTTTTATTGCTTTAAACGCGTTTTCAGCCTGATTGTGCACTTTAGGTGAAAATGTCAAAATCTTAAAAATGAGCATAAGCACAATGAAATTAATGCTGGAATCATCTTCAGGATGCTAGAATATACTAAATACAGCAAAAATTTTGAGTCTACAACGTTTAGTTTAGGTGTGAGAGCCAAAATGAACTTTTTATTGCTTTAAACGCGTTTTCAGCCCCTGATTGTACACTTAAGGTGAAAATGTCAAAATCTTCAAAATGAGCATAAGCACAATGAAATTAATGCTGGAATCATCTTCAGGATGCTAGAATACACTAAATACAGCAAAAATGTTGAGTCTACAACGTTTAGTTTAGGTGTGAGAGCCAAAATGAACTTTTTATTGCTTTAAATGCGTTTTCAGCCTGATTGTGCACTTTAGGTGAAAATGTCAAAATCTTAAAAATGAGCATAAGCACAATGAAATTAATGCTGGAATCATCTTCAGGATGCTAGAATACACTAAATACAGCAAAAATTTTGAGTCTACAACGTTTAGTTTAGGTGTGAGAGCCAAAATGAACTTTTTATTGCTTTAAACGCGTTTTCAGCCTGATTGTGCACTTTAGGTGAAAATGTCAAAATCTTAAAAATGAGCATAAGCACAATGAAATTAATTCTGGAATCATCTTCAGGATGCTAGAATACACTAAATACAGCAAAAATTTTGAGTCTACAACGTTTAGTTTAGGTGTGAGAGCCAAAATGAACTTTTTATTGCTTTAAACGCGTTTTCAGCCTGATTGTGCACTTTAGGTGAAAATGTCAAAATCTTAAAAATGAGCATAAGCACAATGAAATTAATGCTGGAATCATCTTCAGGATGCTAGAATACACTAAATACAGCAAAATTTTTGAGTCTACAACGTTTAGTTTAGGTGTGAGAGCCAAAATGAACTTTTTATTGCTTTAAACGCGTTTTCAGCCCCTGATTGTACACTTAAGGTGAAAATGTCAAAATCTTAAAAATGAGCATAAGCACAATGAAATTAATGCTGGAATCATCTTCAGGATGCTAGAATACACTAAATACAGCAAAAATGTTGAGTCTACAACGTTTATTAGGTGTGAGAGCCAAAATGAACTTTTTATTGCTTTAAATGCGTTTTCAGCCTGATTGTGCACTTTAGGTGAAAATGTCAAAATCTTTAAAATGAGCATAAGCACAATGAAATTAATGCTGGAGTCATCTTCAGGATGCTAGAATACACTAAATACAGCAAAAATTTTGAGTCTACAACGTTTAGTTTAGGTGTGAGTGCCAAAATGAACTTTTTATTGCTTTAAACGCGTTTTCAGCCTGATTGTGCACTTTAGGTGAAAATGTCAAAATCTTCAAAATGAGCATAAGCACAATGAAATTAATGCTGGAATCATCTTCAGGATGCTAGAATACACTAAATACAGCAAAAATTTTGAGTCTACAACGTTTAGTTTAGGTGTGAGAGCCAAAATGAACTTTTTATTGCTTTAAATGCGTTTTCAGCCTGATTGTGCACTTTAGGTGAAAATGTCAAAATCTTCAAAATGAGCATAAGCACGATGAAATTAATGCTAGAATCATCTTCAGGATGCTAGAATACACTGAATACAGCAAAAATTTTGAGTCTACAACGTTTAGTTTAGGTGTGAGAGCCAAAATGAACTTTTTATTGCTTTAAACGCGTTTTCAGCCCCTGATTGTACACTTAAGGTGAAAATGTCAAAATCTTAAAAATGAGCATAAGCACAATGAAATTAATGCTGGAATCATCTTCAGGATGCTAGAATACACTAAATACAGCAAAAATGTTGAGTCTACAACGTTTAGTTTAGGTGTGAGAGCCAAAATGAACTTTTTATTGCTTTAAATGCGTTTTCAGCCTGATTGTGCACTTTAGGTGAAAATGTCAAAATCTTCAAAATGAGCATAAGCACAATGAAATTAATGCTGGAATCATCTTCAGGATGCTAGAATACACTAAATACAGCAAAAATTTTGAGTCTACAACGTTTAGTTTAGGTGTGAGAGCCAAAATGAACTTTTTATTGCTTTAAACGCGTTTTCAGCCTGATTGTGCACTTTAGGTGAAAATGTCAAAATCTTAAAAATGAGCATAAGCACAATGAAATTAATGCTGGAATCATCTTCAGGATGCTAGAATACACTAAATACAGCAAAAATTTTGAGTCTACAACGTTTAGTTTAGGTGTGAGAGCCAAAATGAACTTTTTATTGCTTTAAACGCGTTTTCAGCCCCTGATTGTACACTTAAGGTGAAAATGTCAAAATCTTAAAAATGAGCACAAGCACAATGAAATTAATGCTGGAATCATCTTCAGGATGCTAGAATACACTAAATACAGCAAAAATGTTGAGTCTACAACGTTTAGTTTAGGTGTGAGAGCCAAAATGAACTTTTTATTGCTTTAAATGCGTTTTCAGCCTGATTGTGCACTTTAGGTGAAAATGTCAAAATCTTCAAAATGAGCATAAGCACAATGAAATTAATGCTGGAATCATCTTCAGGATGCTAGAATACACTAAATACAGCAAAAATTTTGAGTCTACAACGTTTAGTTTAGGTGTGAGAGCCAAAATGAACTTTTTATTGCTTTAAATGCGTTTTCAGCCTGATTGTGCACTTTAGGTGAAAATGTCAAAATCTTCAAAATGAGCATAAGCACGATGAAATTAATGCTAGAATCATCTTCAGGATGCTAGAATACACTGAATACAGCAAAAATTTTGAGTCTACAACGTTTAGTTTAGGTGTGAGAGCCAAAATGAACTTTTTATTGCTTTAAACAAGTTTTCAGCCCCTGATTGTACACTTAAGGTGAAAATGTCAAAATCTTAAAAATGAGCATAAGCACAATGAAATTAATGCTGGAATCATCTTCAGGATGCTAGAATACACTAAATACAGCAAAAATGTTGAGTCTACAACGTTTAGTTTAGGTGTGAGAGCCAAAATGAACTTTTTATTGCTTTAAATGCGTTTTCAGCCTGATTGTGCACTTTAGGTGAAAATGTCAAAATCTTCAAAATGAGCATAAGCACAATGAAATTAATGCTGGAATCATCTTCAGGATGCTAGAATACACTAAATACAGCAAAAATTTTGAGTCTACAACGTTTAGTTTAGGTGTGAGTGCCAAAATGAACTTTTTATTGCTTTAAACGCGTTTTCAGCCTGATTGTGCACTTTAGGTGAAAATGTCAAAATCTTAAAAATGAGCATAAGCACAATGAAATTAATGCTGGAATCATCTTCAGGATGCTAGAATACACTAAATACAGCAAAAATTTTGAGTCTACAACGTTTAGTTTAGGTGTGAGAGCCAAAATGAACTTTTTATTGCTTTAAACGCGTTTTCAGCCCCTGATTGTACACTTAAGGTGAAAATGTCAAAATCTTAAAAATGAGCACAAGCACAATGAAATTAATGCTGGAATCATCTTCAGGATGCTAGAATACACTAAATACAGCAAAAATGTTGAGTCTACAACGTTTAGTTTAGGTGTGAGAGCCAAAATGAACTTTTTATTGCTTTAAATGCGTTTTCAGCCTGATTGTGCACTTTAGGTGAAAATGTCAAAATCTTCAAAATGAGCATAAGCACAATGAAATTAATGCTGGAATCATCTTCAGGATGCTAGAATACACTAAATACAGCAAAAATTTTGAGTCTACAACGTTTAGTTTAGGTGTGAGTGCCAAAATGAACTTTTTATTGCTTTAAACGCGTTTTCAGCCTGATTGTGCACTTTAGGTGAAAATGTCAAAATCTTAAAAATGAGCATAAGCACAATGAAATTAATGCTGGAATCATCTTTAGGATGCTAGAATACACTAAATACAGCAAAAATTTTGAGTCTACAACGTTTAGTTTAGGTGTGAGAGCCAAAATGAACTTTTTATTGCTTTAAACGCGTTTTCAGCCTGATTGTGCACTTTAGGTGAAAATGTCAAAATCTTAAAAATGAGCATAAGCACAATGAAATTAATGCTGGAATCATCTTCAGGATGCTAGAATACACTAAATACAGCAAAAATTTTGAGTCTACAACGTTTAGTTTAGGTGTGAGAGCCAAAATGAACTTTTTATTGCTTTAAACGCGTTTTCAGCCCCTGATTGTACACTTAAGGTGAAAATGTCAAAATCTTCAAAATGAGCATAAGCACAATGAAATTAATGCTGGAATCATCTTCAGGATGCTAGAATACACTAATTACAGCAAAAATTTTGAGTCTACAACGTTTAGTTTAGGTGTGAGAGCCAAAATGAACTTTTTATTGCTTTAAACGCGTTTTCAGCCTGATTGTGCACTTTAGGTGAAAATGTCAAAATCTTAAAAATGAGCATAAGCACAATGAAATTAATGCTGGAATCATCTTCAGGATGCTAGAATATACTAAATACAGCAAAAATTTTGAGTCTACAACGTTTAGTTTAGGTGTGAGAGCCAAAATGAACTTTTTATTGCTTTAAACGCGTTTTCAGCCCCTGATTGTACACTTAAGGTGAAAATGTCAAAATCTTCAAAATGAGCATAAGCACAATGAAATTAATGCTGGAATCATCTTCAGGATGCTAGAATACACTAAATACAGCAAAAATGTTGAGTCTACAACGTTTAGTTTAGGTGTGAGAGCCAAAATGAACTTTTTATTGCTTTAAATGCGTTTTCAGCCTGATTGTGCACTTTAGGTGAAAATGTCAAAATCTTAAAAATGAGCATAAGCACAATGAAATTAATGCTGGAATCATCTTCAGGATGCTAGAATACACTAAATACAGCAAAAATTTTGAGTCTACAACGTTTAGTTTAGGTGTGAGAGCCAAAATGAACTTTTTATTGCTTTAAACGCGTTTTCAGCCCCTGATTGTACACTTAAGGTGAAAATGTCAAAATCTTAAAAATGAGCATAAGCACAATGAAATTAATGCTAGAATCATCTTCAGGATGCTAGAATACACTAAATACAGCAAAAATGTTGAGTGTACAACGTTTAGTTTAGGTGTGAGAGCCAAAATGAACTTTTTATTGCTTTAAATGCGTTTTCAGCCTGATTGTGCACTTAAGGTGAAAATGTCAAAATCTTCAAAATGAGCATAAGCACAATGAAATTAATGCTGGAATCATCTTCCGGATGCTAGAATACACTAAATACAGCAAAAATTTTGAGTCTACAACGTTTAGTTTAGGTGTGAGAGCCAAAATGAACTTTTTATTGCTTTAAACGCGTTTTCAGCCTGATTGTACACTTAAGGTGAAAATGTCAAAATCTTAAAAATGAGCATAAGCACAATGAAATTAATGCTAGAATCATCTTCAGGATGCTAGAATACACTAAATACAGCAAAAATGTTGAGTGTACAACGTTTAGTTTAGGTGTGAGAGCCAAAATGAACTTTTTATTGCTTTAAATGCGTTTTCAGCCTGATTGTGCACTTTGGGTGAAAATGTCAAAATCTTCAAAATGAGCATAAGCACAATGAAATTAATGCTGGAATCATCTTCAGGATGCTAGAATACACCAAATACAGCAAAAATTTTGAGTCTACAACGTTTAGTTTAGGTGTGAGAGCCAAAATGAACTTTTTATTGCTTTAAATGCGTTTTCAGCCTGATTGTGCACTTTAGGTGAAAATGTCAAAATCTTCAAAATGAGCATAAGCACAATGAAATTATTGCTGGAATCATCTTCAGGATGCTAGAATACACTAAATACAGCAAAAATTTTGAGTCTACAACGTTTAGTTTAGGTGTGAGAGCCAAAATGAACTTTTTATTGCTTTAAACGCGTTTTCAGCCTGATTGTGCACTTTAGGTGAAAATGTCAAAATCTTAAAAATGAGCATAAGCACAATGAAATTAATGCTGGAATCATCTTCAGGATGCTAGAATACACTAAATACAGCAAAATTTTTGAGTCTACAACGTTTAGTTTAGGTGTGAGAGCCAAAATGAACTTTTTATTGCTTTAAACGCGTTTTCAGCCCCTGATTGTACACTTAAGGTGAAAATGTCAAAATCTTAAAAATGAGCATAAGCACAATGAAATTAATGCTGGAATCATCTTCAGGATGCTAGAATACACTAAATACAGCAAAAATGTTGAGTCTACAACGTTTAGTTTAGGTGTGAGAGCCAAAATGAACTTTTTATTGCTTTAAATGCGTTTTCAGCCTGATTGTGCACTTTAGGTGAAAATGTCAAAATCTTTAAAATGAGCATAAGCACAATGAAATTAATGCTGGAGTCATCTTCAGGATGCTAGAATACACTAAATACAGCAAAAATTTTGAGTCTACAACGTTTAGTTTAGGTGTGAGTGCCAAAATGAACTTTTTATTGCTTTAAGCGCGTTTTCAGCCTGATTGTGCACTTTAGGTGAAAATGTCAAAATCTTTAAAATGAGCATAAGCACAATGACATTAATGCTGGAATCATCTTCAGGATGCTAGAATACACTGAATACAGCAAAAATTTTGAGTCTACAACGTTTAGTTTAGGTGTGAGAGCCAAAATGAACTTTTTATTGCTTTAAACGCGTTTTCAGCCCCTGATTGTACACTTAAGGTGAAAATGTCAAAATCTTAAAAATGAGCATAAGCACAATGAAATTAATGCTGGAATCATCTTCAGGATGCTAGAATACACTAAATACAGCAAAAATGTTGAGTCTACAACGTTTAGTTTAGGTGTGAGAGCCAAAATGAACTTTTTATTGCTTTAAATGCGTTTTCAGCCTGATTGTGCACTTTAGGTGAAAATGTCAAAATCTTCAAAATGAGCATAAGCACAATGAAATTAATGCTGGAATCATCTTCAGGATGCTAGAATACACTAAATACAGCAAAAATTTTGAGTCTACAACGTTTAGTTTAGGTGTGAGTGCCAAAATGAACTTTTTATTGCTTTAAACGCGTTTTCAGCCTGATTGTGCACTTTAGGTGAAAATGTCAAAATCTTCAAAATGAGCATAAGCACAATGAAATTAATGCTGGAATCATCTTCAGGATGCTAGAATACACTAAATACAGCAAAAATTTTGAGTCTACAACGTTTAGTTTAGGTGTGAGAGCCAAAATGAACTTTTTATTGCTTTAAACGCGTTTTCAGCCTGATTGTGCACTTTAGGTGAAAATGTCAAAATCTTAAAAATGAGCATAAGCACAATGAAATTAATGCTGGAATCATCTTCAGGATGCTAGAATACACATAATACAGCAAAAATTTTGAGTCTACAACGTTTAGTTTAGGTGTGAGAGCCAAAATGAACTTTTTATTGCTTTAAACGCGTTTTCAGCCCCTGATTGTACACTTAAGGTGAAAATGTCAAAATCTTCAAAATGAGCATAAGCACAATGAAATTAATGCTGGAATCATCTTCAGGATGCTAGAATACACTAAATACAGCAAAAATTTTGAGTCTACAACGTTTAGTTTAGGTGTGAGAGCCAAAATGAACTTTTTATTGCTTTAAACGCGTTTTCAGCCTGATTGTGCACTTTAGGTGAAAATGTCAAAATCTTAAAAATGAGCATAAGCACTATGAAATTAATGCTGGAATCATCTTCAGGATGCTAGAATACACTGAATACAGCAAAAATTTTGAGTCTACAACGTTTAGTTTAGGTGTGAGATTCAAAATGAACTTTTTATTGCTTTAAACGCGTTTTCAGCCCCTGATTGTACACTTAAGGTGAAAATGTCAAAATCTTAAAAATGAGCATAAGCACAATGAAATTAATGCTAGAATCATCTTCAGGATGCTAGAATACACTAAATACAGCAAAAATGTTGAGTGTACAACGTTTAGTTTAGGTGTGAGAGCCAAAATGAACTTTTTATTGCTTTAAATGCGTTTTCAGCCTGATTGTGCACTTAAGGTGAAAATGTCAAAATCTTCAAAATGAGCATAAGCACAATGAAATTAATGCTGGAATCATCTTCCGGATGCTAGAATACACTAAATACAGCAAAAATTTTGAGTCTACAACGTTTAGTTTAGGTGTGAGAGCCAAAATGAACTTTTTATTGCTTTAAACGCGTTTTCAGCCTGATTGTACACTTAAGGTGAAAATGTCAAAATCTTAAAAATGAGCATAAGCACAATGAAATTAATGCTAGAATCATCTTCAGGATGCTAGAATACACTAAATACAGCAAAAATGTTGAGTGTACAACGTTTAGTTTAGGTGTGAGAGCCAAAATGAACTTTTTATTGCTTTAAATGCGTTTTCAGCCTGATTGTGCACTTTGGGTGAAAATGTCAAAATCTTCAAAATGAGCATAAGCACAATGAAATTAATGCTGGAATCATCTTCAGGATGCTAGAATACACCAAATACAGCAAAAATTTTGAGTCTACAACGTTTAGTTTAGGTGTGAGAGCCAAAATGAACTTTTTATTGCTTTAAATGCGTTTTCAGCCTGATTGTGCACTTTAGGTGAAAATGTCAAAATCTTCAAAATGAGCATAAGCACAATGAAATTATTGCTGGAATCATCTTCAGGATGCTAGAATACACTAAATACAGCAAAAATTTTGAGTCTACAACGTTTAGTTTAGGTGTGAGAGCCAAAATGAACTTTTTATTGCTTTAAACGCGTTTTCAGCCTGATTGTGCACTTTAGGTGAAAATGTCAAAATCTTAAAAATGAGCATAAGCACAATGAAATTAATGCTGGAATCATCTTCAGGATGCTAGAATACACTAAATACAGCAAAATTTTTGAGTCTACAACGTTTAGTTTAGGTGTGAGAGCCAAAATGAACTTTTTATTGCTTTAAACGCGTTTTCAGCCCCTGATTGTACACTTAAGGTGAAAATGTCAAAATCTTCAAAATGAGCATAAGCACAATGAAATTAATGCTGGAATCATCTTCAGGATGCTAGAATACACTAAATACAGCAAAAATTTTGAGTCTACAACGTTTAGTTTAGGTGTGAGAGCCAAAATGAACTTTTTATTGCTTTAAACGCGTTTTCAGCCTGATTGTGCACTTTAGGTGAAAATGTCAAAATCTTAAAAATGAGCATAAGCACAATGAAATTAATTCTGGAATCATCTTCAGGATGCTAGAATACACTAAATACAGCAAAAATTTTGAGTCTACAACGTTTAGTTTAGGTGTGAGAGCCAAAATGAACTTTTTATTGCTTTAAACGCGTTTTCAGCCTGATTGTGCACTTTAGGTGAAAATGTCAAAATCTTAAAAATGAGCATAAGCACAATGAAATTAATGCTGGAATCATCTTCAGGATGCTAGAATACACTAAATACAGCAAAATTTTTGAGTCTACAACGTTTAGTTTAGGTGTGAGAGCCAAAATGAACTTTTTATTGCTTTAAACGCGTTTTCAGCCCCTGATTGTACACTTAAGGTGAAAATGTCAAAATCTTAAAAATGAGCATAAGCACAATGAAATTAATGCTAGAATCATCTTCAGGATGCTAGAATACACTAAATACAGCAAAAATGTTGAGTGTACAACGTTTAGTTTAGGTGTGAGAGCCAAAATGAACTTTTTATTGCTTTAAATGCGTTTTCAGCCTGATTGTGCACTTTAGGTGAAAATGTCAAAATCTTCAAAATGAGCATATGCACAATGAAATTAATGCTGGAATCATCTTCAGGATGCTAGAATACACTAAATACAGCAAAAATTTTGAGTCTACAACGTTTAGTTTAGGTGTGAGTGCCAAAATGAACTTTTTATTGCTTTAAACGCGTTTTCAGCCTGATTGTGCACTTTAGGTGAAAATGTCAAAATCTTAAAAATGAGCATAAGCACAATGAAATTAATGCTGGAATCATCTTCAGGATGCTAGAATATACTAAATACAGCAAAAATTTTGAGTCTACAACGTTTAGTTTAGGTGTGAGAGCCAAAATGAACTTTTTATTGCTTTAAACGCGTTTTCAGCCCCTGATTGTACACTTAAGGTGAAAATGTCAAAATCTTCAAAATGAGCATAAGCACAATGAAATTAATGCTGGAATCATCTTCAGGATGCTAGAATACACTAAATACAGCAAAAAATTTGAGTCTACAACGTTTAGTTTAGGTGTGAGAGCCAAAATGAACTTTTTATTGCTTTAAACACGTTTTCAGCCCCTGATTGTACACTTAAGGTGAAAATGTCAAAATCTTAAAAATGAGCATAAGCACAATGAAATTAATGCTGGAATCATCTTCAGGATGCTAGAATACACTAAATACAGCAAAAATGTTGAGTCTACAACGTTTAGTTTAGGTGTGAGAGCCAAAATGAACTTTTTATTGCTTTAAATGCGTTTTCAGCCTGATTGTGCACTTTAGGTGAAAATGTCAAAATCTTCAAAATGAGCATAAGCACAATGAAATTAATGCTGGAATCATCTTCAGGATGCTAGAATACACTAAATACAGCAAAAATTTTGAGTCTACAACGTTTAGTTTAGGTGTGAGTGCCAAAATGAACTTTTTATTGCTTTAAACGCGTTTTCAGCCTGATTGTGCACTTTAGGTGAAAATGTCAAAATCTTAAAAATGAGCATAAGCACAATGAAATTAATGCTGGAATCATCTTCAGGATGCTAGAATACACTAAATACAGCAAAAATTTTGAGTCTACAACGTTTAGTTTAGGTGTGAGAGCCAAAATGAACTTTTTATTGCTTTAAACGCGTTTTCAGCCCCTGATTGTACACTTAAGGTGAAAATGTCAAAATCTTCAAAATGAGCATAAGCACAATGAAATTAATGCTGGAATCATCTTCAGGATGCTAGAATACACTAAATACAGCAAAAATTTTGAGTCTACAACGTTTAGTTTAGGTGTGAGAGCCAAAATGAACTTTTTATTGCTTTAAACGCGTTTTCAGCCCCTGATTGTACACTTAAGGTGAAAATGTCAAAATCTTCAAAATGAGCATAAGCACAATGAAATTAATGCTGGAATCATCTTCAGGATGCTAGAATACACTAAATACAGCAAAAATTTTGAGTCTACAACGTTTAGTTTAGGTGTGAGAGCCAAAATGAACTTTTTATTGCTTTAAACGCGTTTTCAGCCTGATTGTGCACTTTAGGTGAAAATGTCAAAATCTTAAAAATGAACATAAGCACTATGAAATTAATGCTGGAATCATCTTCAGGATGCTAGAATACACTGAATACAGCAAAAATTTTGAGTCTACAACGTTTAGTTTAGGTGTGAGATTCAAAATGAACTTTTTATTGCTTTAAACGCGTTTTCAGCCCCTGATTGTACACTTAAGGTGAAAATGTCAAAATCTTAAAAATGAGCATAAGCACAATGAAATTAATGCTAGAATCATCTTCAGGATGCTAGAATACACTAAATACAGCAAAAATGTTGAGTGTACAACGTTTAGTTTAGGTGTGAGAGCCAAAATGAACTTTTTATTGCTTTAAATGCGTTTTCAGCCTGATTGTGCACTTTAGGTGAAAATGTCAAAATCTTCAAAATGAGCATAAGCACAATGAAATTAATGCTGGAATCATCTTCCGGATGCTAGAATACACTAAATACAGCAAAAATTTTGAGTCTACAACGTTTAGTTTAGGTGTGAGAGCCAAAATGAACTTTTTATTGCTTTAAACGCGTTTTCAGCCTGATTGTACACTTAAGGTGAAAATGTCAAAATCTTAAAAATGAGCATAAGCACAATGAAATTAATGCTAGAATCATCTTCAGGATGCTAGAATACACTAAATACAGCAAAAATGTTGAGTGTACAACGTTTAGTTTAGGTGTGAGAGCCAAAATGAACTTTTTATTGCTTTAAATGCGTTTTCAGCCTGATTGTGCACTTTGGGTGAAAATGTCAAAATCTTCAAAATGAGCATAAGCACAATGAAATTAATGCTGGAATCATCTTCAGGATGCTAGAATACACCAAATACAGCAAAAATTTTGAGTCTACAACGTTTAGTTTAGGTGTGAGAGCCAAAATGAACTTTTTATTGCTTTAAATGCGTTTTCAGCCTGATTGTGCACTTTAGGTGAAAATGTCAAAATCTTCAAAATGAGCATAAGCACAATGAAATTATTGCTGGAATCATCTTCAGGATGCTAGAATACACTAAATACAGCAAAAATTTTGAGTCTACAACGTTTAGTTTAGGTGTGAGAGCCAAAATGAACTTTTTATTGCTTTAAACGCGTTTTCAGCCTGATTGTGCACTTTAGGTGAAAATGTCAAAATCTTAAAAATGAGCATAAGCACAATGAAATTAATGCTGGAATCATCTTCAGGATGCTAGAATACACTAAATACAGCAACATTTTTGAGTCTACAACGTTTAGTTTAGGTGTGAGAGCCAAAATGAACTTTTTATTGCTTTAAACGCGTTTTCAGCCCCTGATTGTACACTTAAGGTGAAAATGTCAAAATCTTCAAAATGAGCATAAGCACAATGAAATTAATGCTGGAATCATCTTCAGGATGCTAGAATACACTAAATACAGCAAAAATGTTGAGTCTACAACGTTTATTAGGTGTGAGAGCCAAAATGAACTTTTTATTGCTTTAAATGCGTTTTCAGCCTGATTGTGCACTTTAGGTGAAAATGTCAAAATCTTTAAAATGAGCATAAGCACAATGAAATTAATGCTGGAGTCATCTTCAGGATGCTAGAATACACTAAATACAGCAAAAATTTTGAGTCTACAACGTTTAGTTTAGGTGTGAGTGCCAAAATGAACTTTTTATTGCTTTAAACGCGTTTTCAGCCTGATTGTGCACTTTAGGTGAAAATGTCAAAATCTTTAAAATGAGCATAAGCACAATGAAATTAATGCTGGAATCATCTTCAGGATGCTAGAATACACTGAATACAGCAAAAATTTTGAGTCTACAACGTTTAGTTTAGGTGTGAGAGCCAAAATGAACTTTTTATTGCTTTAAACGCGTTTTCAGCCCCTGATTGTACACTTAAGGTGAAAATGTCAAAATCTTAAAAATGAGCATAAGCACAATGAAATTAATGCTGGAATCATCTTCAGGATGCTAGAATACACTAAATACAGCAAAAATGTTGAGTCTACAACGTTTAGTTTAGGTGTGAGAGCCAAAATGAACTTTTTATTGCTTTAAATGCGTTTTCAGCCTGATTGTGCACTTTAGGTGAAAATGTCAAAATCTTCAAAATGAGCATAAGCACAATGAAATTAATGCTGGAATCATCTTCAGGATGCTAGAATACACTAAATACAGCAAAAATTTTGAGTCTACAACGTTTAGTTTAGGTGTGAGTGCCAAAATGAACTTTTTATTGCTTTAAACGCGTTTTCAGCCTGATTGTGCACTTTAGGTGAAAATGTCAAAATCTTAAAAATGAGCATAAGCACAATGAAATTAATGCTGGAATCATCTTCAGGATGCTAGAATACACTAAATACAGCAAAAATTTTGAGTCTACAACGTTTAGTTTAGGTGTGAGAGCCAAAATGAACTTTTTATTGCTTTAAACGCGTTTTCAGCCCCTGATTGTACACTTAAGGTGAAAATGTCAAAATCTTAAAAATGAGCACAAGCACAATGAAATTAATGCTGGAATCATCTTCAGGATGCTAGAATACACTAAATACAGCAAAAATGTTGAGTCTACAACGTTTAGTTTAGGTGTGAGAGCCAAAATGAACTTTTTATTGCTTTAAATGCGTTTTCAGCCTGATTGTGCACTTTAGGTGAAAATGTCAAAATCTTCAAAATGAGCATAAGCACAATGAAATTAATGCTGGAATCATCTTCAGGATGCTAGAATACACTAAATACAGCAAAAATTTTGAGTCTACAACGTTTAGTTTAGGTGTGAGTGCCAAAATGAACTTTTTATTGCTTTAAACGCGTTTTCAGCCTGATTGTGCACTTTAGGTGAAAATGTCAAAATCTTAAAAATGAGCATAAGCACAATGAAATTAATGCTGGAATCATCTTTAGGATGCTAGAATACACTATATACAGCAAAAATTTTGAGTCTACAACGTTTAGTTTAGGTGTGAGAGCCAAAATGAACTTTTTATTGCTTTAAACGCGTTTTCAGCCTGATTGTGCACTTTAGGTGAAAATGTCAAAATCTTAAAAATGAGCATAAGCACAATGAAATTAATGCTGGAATCATCTTCAGGATGCTAGAATACACTAAATACAGCAAAAATTTTGAGTCTACAACGTTTAGTTTAGGTGTGAGAGCCAAAATGAACTTTTTATTGCTTTAAACGCGTTTTCAGCCCCTGATTGTACACTTAAGGTGAAAATGTCAAAATCTTCAAAATGAGCATAAGCACAATGAAATTAATGCTGGAATCATCTTCAGGATGCTAGAATACACTAATTACAGCAAAAATTTTGAGTCTACAACGTTTAGTTTAGGTGTGAGAGCCAAAATGAACTTTTTATTGCTTTAAACGCGTTTTCAGCCTGATTGTGCACTTTAGGTGAAAATGTCAAAATCTTCAAAATGAGCATAAGCACAATGAAATTAATGCTGGAATCATCTTCAGGATGCTAGAATACACTAAATACAGCAAAAATTTTGAGTCTACAACGTTTAGTTTAGGTGTGAGAGCCAAAATGAACTTTTTATTGCTTTAAACACGTTTTCAGCCCCTGATTGTACACTTAAGGTGAAAATGTCAAAATCTTAAAAATGAGCATAAGCACAATGAAATTAATGCTGGAATCATCTTCAGGATGCTAGAATACACTAAATACAGCAAAAATGTTGAGTCTACAACGTTTAGTTTAGGTGTGAGAGCCAAAATGAACTTTTTATTGCTTTAAATGCGTTTTCAGCCTGATTGTGCACTTTAGGTGAAAATGTCAAAATCTTCAAAATGAGCATAAGCACAATGAAATTAATGCTGGAATCATCTTCAGGATGCTAGAATACACTAAATACAGCAAAAATTTTGAGTCTACAACGTTTAGTTTAGGTGTGAGTGCCAAAATGAACTTTTTATTGCTTTAAACGCGTTTTCAGCCTGATTGTGTACTTTAGGTGAAAATGTCAAAATCTTAAAAATGAGCATAAGCACAATGAAAGTAATGCTGGAATCATCTTCAGGATGCTAGAATACACTAAATACAGCAAAAATTTTGAGTCTACAACGTTTAGTTTAGGTGTGAGAGCCAAAATGAACTTTTTATTGCTTTAAACGCGTTTTCAGCCCCTGATTGTACACTTAAGGTGAAAATGTCAAAATCTTCAAAATGAGCATAAGCACAATGAAATCAATGCTGGAATCATCTTCAGGATGCTAGAATACACTAAATACAGCAAAAATTTTGAGTCTACAACGTTTAGTTTAGGTGTGAGAGCCAAAATGAACTTTTTATTGCTTTAAACGCGTTTTCAGCCTGATTGTGCACTTTAGGTGAAAATGTCAAAATCTTCAAAATGAGCATAAGCACAATGAAATTAATGCTGGAATCATCTTCAGGATGCTAGAATACACTAAATACAGCAAAAAATTTGAGTCTACAACGTTTAGTTTAGGTGTGAGAGCCAAAATGAACTTTTTATTGCTTTAAATGCGTTTTCAGCCTGATTGTGCACTTTAGGTGAAAATGTCAAAATCTTAAAAATGAGCATAAGCACAATGAAATTAATGCTGGAATCATCTTCAGGATGCTAGAATACACTAAATACAGCAAAAATTTTGAGTCTACAACGTTTAGTTTAGGTGTGAGAGCCAAAATGAACTTTTTATTGCTTTAAACGCGTTTTCAGCCCCTGATTGTACACTTAAGGTGAAAATGTCAAAATCTTAAAAATGAGCACAAGCACAATGAAATTAATGCTGGAATCATCTTCAGGATGCTAGAATACACTAAATACAGCAAAAATGTTGAGTCTACAACGTTTAGTTTAGGTGTGAGAGCCAAAATGAACTTTTTATTGCTTTAAATGCGTTTTCAGCCTGATTGTGCACTTTAGGTGAAAATGTCAAAATCTTCAAAATGAGCATAAGCACAATGAAATTAATGCTGGAATCATCTTCAGGATGCTAGAATACACTAAATACAGCAAAAATTTTGAGTCTACAACGTTTAGTTTAGGTGTGAGTGCCAAAATGAACTTTTTATTGCTTTAAACGCGTTTTCAGCCTGATTGTGCACTTTAGGTGAAAATGTCAAAATCTTAAAAATGAGCATAAGCACAATGAAATTAATGCTGGAATCATCTTTAGGATGCTAGAATACACTATATACAGCAAAAATTTTGAGTCTACAACGTTTAGTTTAGGTGTGAGAGCCAAAATGAACTTTTTATTGCTTTAAACGCGTTTTCAGCCTGATTGTGCACTTTAGGTGAAAATGTCAAAATCTTAAAAATGAGCATAAGCACAATGAAATTAATGCTGGAATCATCTTCAGGATGCTAGAATACACTAAATACAGCAAAAATTTTGAGTCTACAACGTTTAGTTTAGGTGTGAGAGCCAAAATGAACTTTTTATTGCTTTAAACGCGTTTTCAGCCCCTGATTGTACACTTAAGGTGAAAATGTCAAAATCTTCAAAATGAGCATAAGCACAATGAAATCAATGCTGGAATCATCTTCAGGATGCTAGAATACACTAAATACAGCAAAAATTTTGAGTCTACAACGTTTAGTTTAGGTGTGAGAGCCAAAATGAACTTTTTATTGCTTTAAACGCGTTTTCAGCCTGATTGTGCACTTTAGGTGAAAATGTCAAAATCTTCAAAATGAGCATAAGCACAATGAAATTAATGCTGGAATCATCTTCAGGATGCTAGAATACACTAAATACAGCAAAAAATTTGAGTCTACAACGTTTAGTTTAGGTGTGAGAGCCAAAATGAACTTTTTATTGCTTTAAATGCGTTTTCAGCCTGATTGTGCACTTTAGGTGAAAATGTCAAAATCTTCAAAATGACCATATGCACAATGAAATTAATGCTGGAATCATCTTCAGGATGCTAGAATACACTAAATACAGCAAAAATTTTGAGTCTACAACGTTTAGTTTAGGTGTGAGTGCCAAAATGAACTTTTTATTGCTTTAAACGCGTTTTCAGCCTGATTGTGCACTTTAGGTGAAAATGTCAAAATCTTAAAAATGAGCATAAGCACAATGAAATTAATGCTGGAATCATCTTCAGGATGCTAGAATACACTGAATACAGCAAAAATTTTGAGTCTACAACGTTTAGTTTAGGTGTGAGATTCAAAATGAACTTTTTATTGCTTTAAACGCGTTTTCAGCCCCTGATTGTACACTTAAGGTGAAAATGTCAAAATCTTAAAAATGAGCATAAGCACAATGAAATTAATGCTAGAATCATCTTCAGGATGCTAGAATACACTAAATACAGCAAAAATGTTGAGTGTACAACGTTTAGTTTAGGTGTGAGAGCCAAAATGAACTTTTTATTGCTTTAAATGCGTTTTCAGCCTGATTGTGCACTTTAGGTGAAAATGTCAAAATCTTCAAAATGAGCATAAGCACAATGAAATTAATGCTGGAATCATCTTCAGGATGCTAGAATACACTAAATACAGCAAAAATTTTGAGTCTACAACGTTTAGTTTAGGTGTGAGTGCCAAAATGAACTTTTTATTGCTTTAAACGCGTTTTCAGCCTGATTGTGCACTTTAGGTGAAAATGTCAAAATCTTAAAAATGAGCATAAGCACAATGAAATTAATGCTGGAATCATCTTCAGGATGCTAGAATACACTAAATACAGCAAAATTGTTGAGTCTACAACGTTTAGTTTAGGTGTGAGAGCCAAAATGAACTTTTTATTGCTTTAAATGCGTTTTCAGCCTGATTGTGCACTTTAGGTGAAAATGTCAAAATCTTCAAAATGAGCATAAGCACGATGAAATTAATGCTAGAATCATCTTCAGGATGCTAGAATACACTGAATACAGCAAAAATTTTGAGTCTACAACGTTTAGTTTAGGTGTGAGAGCCAAAATGAACTTTTTATTGCTTTAAATGCGTTTTCAGCCTGATTGTGCACTTTAGGTGAAAATGTCAAAATCTTCAAAATGAGCATAAGCACAATGAAATTAATGCTGGAATCATCTTCAGGATGCTAGAATACACTAAATACAGCAAAAATTTTGAGTCTACAACGTTTAGTTTAGGTGTGAGTGCCAAAATGAACTTTTTATTGCTTTAAACGCGTTTTCAGCCTGATTGTGCACTTTAGGTGAAAATGTCAAAATCTTAAAAATGAGCATAAGCACAATGAAATTAATGCTGGAATCATCTTAAGGATGCTAGAATACACTAAATACAGCAAAAATTTTGAGTCTACAACGTTTAGTTTAGGTGTGAGAGCCAAAATGAACTTTTTATTGCTTTAAACGCGTTTTCAGCCCCTGATTGTACACTTAAGGTGAAAATGTCAAAATCTTCTAAATGAGCATAAGCACAATGAAATTAATGCTGGAATCATCTTTAGGATGCTAGAATACACTAAATACAGCAAAAATTTTGAGTCTACAACGTTTAGTTTAGGTGTGAGAGCCAAAATGAACTTTTTATTGCTTTAAACGCGTTTTCAGCCTGATTGTGCACTTTAGGTGAAAATGTCAAAATCTTAAAAATGAGCATAAGCACAATGAAATTAATGCTGGAATCATCTTCAGGATGCTAGAATACACTAAATACAGCAAAAATTTTGAGTCTACAACGTTTAGTTTAGGTGTGAGAGCCAAAATGAACTTTTTATTGCTTTAAACGCGTTTTCAGCCCCTGATTGTACACTTAAGGTGAAAATGTCAAAATCTTAAAAATGAGCATAAGCACAATGAAATTAATGCTGGAATCATCTTCAGGATGCTAGAATACACTAAATACAGCAAAAATGTTGAGTCTACAACGTTTAGTTTAGGTGTGAGAGCCAAAATGAACTTTTTATTGCTTTAAATGCGTTTTCAGCCTGATTGTGCACTTTAGGTGAAAATGTCAAAATCTTCAAAATGAGCATAAGCACAATGAAATTAATGCTGGAATCATCTTCAGGATGCTAGAATACACTAAATACAGCAAAAATTTTGAGTCTACAACGTTTAGTTTAGGTGTGAGAGCCAAAATGAACTTTTTATTGCTTTAAACGCGTTTTCAGCCTGATTGTGCACTTTAGGTGAAAATGTCAAAATCTTAAAAATGAGCATAAGCACTATGAAATTAATGCTGGAATCATCTTCAGGATGCTAGAATACACTGAATACAGCAAAATTTTTGAGTCTACAACGTTTAGTTTAGGTGTGAGATTCAAAATGAACTTTTTATTGCTTTAAACGCGTTTTCAGCCCCTGATTGTACACTTAAGGTGAAAATGTCAAAATCTTAAAAATGAGCATAAGCACAATGAAATTAATGCTAGAATCATCTTCAGGATGCTAGAATACACTAAATACAGCAAAAATGTTGAGTGTACAACGTTTAGTTTAGGTGTGAGAGCCAAAATGAACTTTTTATTGCTTTAAATGCGTTTTCAGCCTGATTGTGCACTTTAGGTGAAAATGTCAAAATCTTAAAAATGAGCATAAGCACAATGAAATTAATGCTGGAATCATCTTCAGGATGCTAGAATACACTAAATACAGCAAAAATTTTGAGTCTACAACGTTTAGTTTAGGTGTGAGTGCCAAAATGAACTTTTTATTGCTTTAAACGCGTTTTCAGCCTGATTGTGCACTTTAGGTGAAAATGTCAAAATCTTAAAAATGAGCATAAGCACAATGAAATTAATGCTGGAATCATCTTCAGGATGCTAGAATACACTAAATACAGCAAAAATGTTGAGTCTACAACGTTTAGTTTAGGTGTGAGAGCCAAAATGAACTTTTTATTGCTTTAAATGCGTTTTCAGCCTGATTGTGCACTTTAGGTGAAAATGTCAAAATCTTCAAAATGAGCATAAGCACGATGAAAATAATGCTAGAATCATCTTCAGGATGCTAGAATACACTGAATACAGCAAAAATTTTGAGTCTACAACGTTTAGTTTAGGTGTGAGAGCCAAAATGAACTTTTTATTGCTTTAAACGCGTTTTCAGCCCCTGATTGTACACTTAAGGTGAAAATGTCAAAATCTTAAAAATGAGCATAAGCACAATGAAATTAATGCTGGAATCATCTTCAGGATGCTAGAATACACTAAATACAGCAAAAATTTTGAGTCTACAACGTTTAGTTTAGGTGTGAGAGCCAAAATGAACTTTTTATTGCTTTAAACGCGTTTTCAGCCCCTGATTGTACACTTAAGGTGAAAATGTCAAAATCTTCAAAATGAGCATAAGCACAATGAAATCAATGCTGGAATCATCTTCAGGATGCTAGAATACACTAATTACAGCAAAATTTTTGAGTCTACAACGTTTAGTTTAGGTGTGAGAGCCAAAATGAACTTTTTATTGCTTTAAACGCGTTTTCAGCCTGATTGTGCACTTTAGGTGAAAATGTCAAAATCTTAAAAATGAGCATAAGCACAATGAAATTAATGCTGGAATCATCTTCAGGATGCTAGAATACACTAAATACAGCAACAATTTTGAGTCTACAACGTTTAGTTTAGGTGTGAGTGCCAAAATGAACTTTTTATTGCTTTAAACGCGTTTTCAGCCTGATTGTGCACTTTAGGTGAAAATGTCAAAATCTTAAAAATGAGCATAAGCACAATGAAAGTAATGCTGGAATCATCTTCAGGATGCTAGAATACACTAAATACAGCAAAAATTTTGAGTCTACAACGTTTAGTTTAGGTGTGAGAGCCAAAATGAACTTTTTATTGCTTTAAACGCGTTTTCAGCCCCTGATTGTACACTTAAGGTGAAAATGTCAAAATCTTCAAAATGAGCATAAGCACAATGAAATCAATGCTGGAATCATCTTCAGGATGCTAGAATACACTAAATACAGCAAAAATTTTGAGTCTACAACGTTTAGTTTAGGTGTGAGAGCCAAAATGAACTTTTTATTGCTTTAAACGCGTTTTCAGCCTGATTGTGCACTTTAGGTGAAAATGTCAAAATCTTAAAAATGAGCATAAGCACAATGAAATTAATGCTGGAATCATCTTCAGGATGCTAGAATACACATAATACAGCAAAAATTTTGAGTCTACAACGTTTAGTTTAGGTGTGAGAGCCAAAATGAACTTTTTATTGCTTTAAACGCGTTTTCAGCCCCTGATTGTACACTTAAGGTGAAAATGTCAAAATCTTCAAAATGAGCATAAGCACAATGAAATTAATGCTGGAATCATCTTCAGGATGCTAGAATACACTAAATACAGCAAAAATTTTGAGTCTACAACGTTTAGTTTAGGTGTGAGAGCCAAAATGAACTTTTTATTGCTTTAAACGCGTTTTCAGCCTGATTGTGCACTTTAGGTGAAAATGTCAAAATCTTAAAAATGAGCATAAGCACTATGAAATTAATGCTGGAATCATCTTCAGGATGCTAGAATACACTGAATACAGCAAAAATTTTGAGTCTACAACGTTTAGTTTAGGTGTGAGATTCAAAATGAACTTTTTATTGCTTTAAACGCGTTTTCAGCCCCTGATTGTACACTTAAGGTGAAAATGTCAAAATCTTAAAAATGAGCATAAGCACAATGAAATTAATGCTAGAATCATCTTCAGGATGCTAGAATACACTAAATACAGCAAAAATGTTGAGTGTACAACGTTTAGTTTAGGTGTGAGAGCCAAAATGAACTTTTTATTGCTTTAAATGCGTTTTCAGCCTGATTGTGCACTTTAGGTGAAAATGTCAAAATCTTCAAAATGAGCATAAGCACAATGAAATTAATGCTGGAATCATCTTCAGGATGCTAGAATACACTAAATACAGCAAAAATTTTGAGTCTACAACGTTTAGTTTAGGTGTGAGTGCCAAAATGAACTTTTTATTGCTTTAAACGCGTTTTCAGCCTGATTGTGCACTTTAGGTGAAAATGTCAAAATCTTAAAAATGAGCATAAGCACAATGAAATTAATGCTGGAATCATCTTCAGGATGCTAGAATACACTAAATACAGCAAAAATGTTGAGTCTACAACGTTTAGTTTAGGTGTGAGAGCCAAAATGAACTTTTTATTGCTTTAAATGCGTTTTCAGCCTGATTGTGCACTTTAGGTGAAAATGTCAAAATCTTCAAAATGAGCATAAGCACGATGAAATTAATGCTAGAATCATCTTCAGGATGCTAGAATACACTGAATACAGCAAAAATTTTGAGTCTACAACGTTTAGTTTAGGTGTGAGAGCCAAAATGAACTTTTTATTGCTTTAAACGCGTTTTCAGCCCCTGATTGTACACTTAAGGTGAAAATGTCAAAATCTTAAAAATGAGCATAAGCACAATGAAATTAATGCTGGAATCATCTTCAGGATGCTAGAATACACTAAATACAGCAAAAATTTTGAGTCTACAACGTTTAGTTTAGGTGTGAGAGCCAAAATGAACTTTTTATTGCTTTAAATGCGTTTTCAGCCTGATTGTGCACTTTAGGTGAAAATGTCAAAATCTTCAAAATGAGCATAAGCACAATGAAATTAATGCTGGAATCATCTTCAGGATGCTAGAATACACTAAATACAGCAAAAATTTTGAGTCTACAACGTTTAGTTTAGGTGTGAGTGCCAAAATGAACTTTTTATTGCTTTAAACGCGTTTTCAGCCTGATTGTGCACTTTAGGTGAAAATGTCAAAATCTTAAAAATGAGCATAAGCACAATGAAATTAATGCTGGAATCATCTTAAGGATGCTAGAATACACTAAATACAGCAAAAATTTTGAGTCTACAACGTTTAGTTTAGGTGTGAGAGCCAAAATGAACTTTTTATTGCTTTAAACGCGTTTTCAGCCCCTGATTGTACACTTAAGGTGAAAATGTCAAAATCTTCTAAATGAGCATAAGCACAATGAAATTAATGCTGGAATCATCTTTAGGATGCTAGAATACACTAAATACAGCAAAAATTTTGAGTCTACAACGTTTAGTTTAGGTGTGAGAGCCAAAATGAACTTTTTATTGCTTTAAACGCGTTTTCAGCCTGATTGTGCACTTTAGGTGAAAATGTCAAAATCTTAAAAATGAGCATAAGCACAATGAAATTAATGCTGGAATCATCTTCAGGATGCTAGAATACACTAAATACAGCAAAAATTTTGAGTCTACAACGTTTAGTTTAGGTGTGAGAGCCAAAATGAACTTTTTATTGCTTTAAACGCGTTTTCAGCCCCTGATTGTACACTTAAGGTGAAAATGTCAAAATCTTAAAAATGAGCATAAGCACAATGAAATTAATGCTGGAATCATCTTCAGGATGCTAGAATACACTAAATACAGCAAAAATGTTGAGTCTACAACGTTTAGTTTAGGTGTGAGAGCCAAAATGAACTTTTTATTGCTTTAAATGCGTTTTCAGCCTGATTGTGCACTTTAGGTGAAAATGTCAAAATCTTCAAAATGAGCATAAGCACAATGAAATTAATGCTGGAATCATCTTCAGGATGCTAGAATACACTAAATACAGCAAAAATTTTGAGTCTACAACGTTTAGTTTAGGTGTGAGAGCCAAAATGAACTTTTTATTGCTTTAAACGCGTTTTCAGCCTGATTGTGCACTTTAGGTGAAAATGTCAAAATCTTAAAAATGAGCATAAGCACTATGAAATTAATGCTGGAATCATCTTCAGGATGCTAGAATACACTGAATACAGCAAAATTTTTGAGTCTACAACGTTTAGTTTAGGTGTGAGATTCAAAATGAACTTTTTATTGCTTTAAACGCGTTTTCAGCCCCTGATTGTACACTTAAGGTGAAAATGTCAAAATCTTAAAAATGAGCATAAGCACAATGAAATTAATGCTAGAATCATCTTCAGGATGCTAGAATACACTAAATACAGCAAAAATGTTGAGTGTACAACGTTTAGTTTAGGTGTGAGAGCAAAAATGAACTTTTTATTGCTTTAAATGCGTTTTCAGCCTGATTGTGCACTTTAGGTGAAAATGTCAAAATCTTCAAAATGAGCATAAGCACAATGAAATTAATGCTGTATTCATCTTCAGGATGCTAGAATACACTAAATACAGCAAAAATTTTGAGTCTACAACGTTTAGTTTAGGTGTGAGTGCCAAAATGAACTTTTTATTGCTTTAAACGCGTTTTCAGCCTGATTGTGCACTTTAGGTGAAAATGTCAAAATCTTAAAAATGAGCATAAGCACAATGAAATTAATGCTGGAATCATCTTCAGGATGCTAGAATACACTAAATACAGCAAAAATGTTGAGTCTACAACGTTTAGTTTAGGTGTGAGAGCCAAAATGAACTTTTTATTGCTTTAAATGCGTTTTCAGCCTGATTGTGCACTTTAGGTGAAAATGTCAAAATCTTCAAAATGAGCATAAGCACGATGAAAATAATGCTAGAATCATCTTCAGGATGCTAGAATACACTGAATACAGCAAAAATTTTGAGTCTACAACGTTTAGTTTAGGTGTGAGAGCCAAAATGAACTTTTTATTGCTTTAAACGCGTTTTCAGCCCCTGATTGTACACTTAAGGTGAAAATGTCAAAATCTTAAAAATGAGCACAAGCACAATGAAATTAATGCTGGAATCATCTTCAGGATGCTAGAATACACTGAATACAGCAAAAATTTTGAGTCTACAACGTTTAGTTTAGGTGTGAGATTCAAAATGAACTTTTTATTGCTTTAAACGCGTTTTCAGCCCCTGATTGTACACTTAAGGTGAAAATGTCAAAATCTTAAAAATGAGCATAAGCACAATGAAATTAATGCTAGAATCATCTTCAGGATGCTAGAATACACTAAATACAGCAAAAATGTTGAGTGTACAACGTTTAGTTTAGGTGTGAGAGCCAAAATGAACTTTTTATTGCTTTAAATGCGTTTTCAGCCTGATTGTGCACTTTAGGTGAAAATGTCAAAATCTTCAAAATGAGCATAAGCACAATGAAATTAATGCTGGAATCATCTTCAGGATGCTAGAATACACTAAATACAGCAAAAATTTTGAGTCTACAACGTTTAGTTTAGGTGTGAGAGCCAAAATGAACTTTTTATTGCTTTAAACGCGTTTTCAGCCTGATTGTACACTTAAGGTGAAAATGTCAAAATCTTAAAAATGAGCATAAGCACAATGAAATTAATGCTAGAATCATCTTCAGGATGCTAGAATACACTAAATACAGCAAAAATGTTGAGTGTACAACGTTTAGTTTAGGTGTGAGTGCCAAAATGAACTTTTTATTGCTTTAAACGCGTTTTCAGCCCCTGATTGTACACTTAAGGTGAAAATGTCAAAATCTTCTAAATGAGCATAAGCACAATGAAATTAATGCTGGAATCATCTTTAGGATGCTAGAATACACTAAATACAGCAAAAAATTTGAGTCTACAACGTTTAGTTTAGGTGTGAGAGCCAAAATGAACTTTTTATTGCTTTAAACGCGTTTTCAGCCTGATTGTGCACTTTAGGTGAAAATGTCAAAATCTTAAAAATGAGCATAAGCACAATGAAATTAATGCTGGAATCATCTTCAGGATGCTAGAATACACTAAATACAGCAAAAATTTTGAGTCTACAACGTTTAGTTTAGGTGTGAGAGCCAAAATGAACTTTTTATTGCTTTAAACGCGTTTTCAGCCCCTGATTGTACACTTAAGGTGAAAATGTCAAAATCTTAAAAATGAGCATAAGCACAATGAAATTAATGCTGGAATCATCTTCAGGATGCTAGAATACACTAAATACAGCAAAAATGTTGAGTCTACAACGTTTAGTTTAGGTGTGAGAGCCAAAATGAACTTTTTATTGCTTTAAATGCGTTTTCAGCCTGATTGTGCACTTTAGGTGAAAATGTCAAAATCTTCAAAATGAGCATAAGCACAATGAAATTAATGCTGGAATCATCTTCAGGATGCTAGAATACACTAAATACAGCAAAAATTTTGAGTCTACAACGTTTAGTTTAGGTGTGAGAGCCAAAATGAACTTTTTATTGCTTTAAACGCGTTTTCAGCCTGATTGTGCACTTTAGGTGAAAATGTCAAAATCTTAAAAATGAGCATAAGCACTATGAAATTAATGCTGGAATCATCTTCAGGATGCTAGAATACACTGAATACAGCAAAATTTTTGAGTCTACAACGTTTAGTTTAGGTGTGAGATTCAAAATGAACTTTTTATTGCTTTAAACGCGTTTTCAGCCCCTGATTGTACACTTAAGGTGAAAATGTCAAAATCTTAAAAATGAGCATAAGCACAATGAAATTAATGCTAGAATCATCTTCAGGATGCTAGAATACACTAAATACAGCAAAAATGTTGAGTGTACAACGTTTAGTTTAGGTGTGAGAGCAAAAATGAACTTTTTATTGCTTTAAATGCGTTTTCAGCCTGATTGTGCACTTTAGGTGAAAATGTCAAAATCTTCAAAATGAGCATAAGCACAATGAAATTAATGCTGTATTCATCTTCAGGATGCTAGAATACACTAAATACAGCAAAAATTTTGAGTCTACAACGTTTAGTTTAGGTGTGAGTGCCAAAATGAACTTTTTATTGCTTTAAACGCGTTTTCAGCCTGATTGTGCACTTTAGGTGAAAATGTCAAAATCTTAAAAATGAGCATAAGCACAATGAAATTAATGCTGGAATCATCTTCAGGATGCTAGAATACACTAAATACAGCAAAAATGTTGAGTCTACAACGTTTAGTTTAGGTGTGAGAGCCAAAATGAACTTTTTATTGCTTTAAATGCGTTTTCAGCCTGATTGTGCACTTTAGGTGAAAATGTCAAAATCTTCAAAATGAGCATAAGCACGATGAAAATAATGCTAGAATCATCTTCAGGATGCTAGAATACACTGAATACAGCAAAAATTTTGAGTCTACAACGTTTAGTTTAGGTGTGAGAGCCAAAATGAACTTTTTATTGCTTTAAACGCGTTTTCAGCCCCTGATTGTACACTTAAGGTGAAAATGTCAAAATCTTAAAAATGAGCACAAGCACAATGAAATTAATGCTGGAATCATCTTCAGGATGCTAGAATACACTAAATACAGCAAAAATGTTGAGTCTACAACGTTTAGTTTAGGTGTGAGATTCAAAATGAACTTTTTATTGCTTTAAACGCGTTTTCAGCCCCTGATTGTACACTTAAGGTGAAAATGTCAAAATCTTAAAAATGAGCATAAGCACAATGAAATTAATGCTAGAATCATCTTCAGGATGCTAGAATACACTAAATACAGCAAAAATGTTGAGTGTACAACGTTTAGTTTAGGTGTGAGAGCCAAAATGAACTTTTTATTGCTTTAAATGCGTTTTCAGCCTGATTGTGCACTTTAGGTGAAAATGTCAAAATCTTAAAAATGAGCACAAGCACAATGAAATTAATGCTGGAATCATCTTCAGCATGCTAGAATACACTGAATACAGCAAAAATTTTGAGTCTACAACGTTTAGTTTAGGTGTGAGATTCAAAATGAACTTTTTATTGCTTTAAACGCGTTTTCAGCCCCTGATTGTACACTTAAGGTGAAAATGTCAAAATCTTAAAAATGAGCATAAGCACAATGAAATTAATGCTAGAATCATCTTCAGGATGCTAGAATACACTAAATACAGCAAAAATGTTGAGTGTACAACGTTTAGTTTAGGTGTGAGAGCCAAAATGAACTTTTTATTGCTTTAAATGCGTTTTCAGCCTGATTGTGCACTTTAGGTGAAAATGTCAAAATCTTCAAAATGAGCATAAGCACAATGAAATTAATGCTGGAATCATCTTCAGGATGCTAGAATACACTAAATACAGCAAAAATTTTGAGTCTACAACGTTTAGTTTAGGTGTGAGAGCCAAAATGAACTTTTTATTGCTTTAAACGCGTTTTCAGCCTGATTGTACACTTAAGGTGAAAATGTCAAAATCTTAAAAATGAGCATAAGCACAATGAAATTAATGCTAGAATCATCTTCAGGATGCTAGAATACACTAAATACAGCAAAAATGTTGAGTGTACAACGTTTAGTTTAGGTGTGAGAGCAAAAATGAACTTTTTATTGCTTTAAATGCGTTTTCAGCCTGATTGTGCACTTTAGGTGAAAATGTCAAAATCTTCAAAATGAGCATAAGCACAATGAAATTAATGCTGTATTCATCTTCAGGATGCTAGAATACACTAAATACAGCAAAAATTTTGAGTCTACAACGTTTAGTTTAGGTGTGAGTGCCAAAATGAACTTTTTATTGCTTTAAACGCGTTTTCAGCCTGATTGTGCACTTTAGGTGAAAATGTCAAAATCTTAAAAATGAGCATAAGCACAATGAAATTAATGCTGGAATCATCTTCAGGATGCTAGAATACACTAAATACAGCAAAAATGTTGAGTCTACAACGTTTAGTTTAGGTGTGAGAGCCAAAATGAACTTTTTATTGCTTTAAATGCGTTTTCAGCCTGATTGTGCACTTTAGGTGAAAATGTCAAAATCTTCAAAATGAGCATAAGCACGATGAAAATAATGCTAGAATCATCTTCAGGATGCTAGAATACACTGAATACAGCAAAAATTTTGAGTCTACAACGTTTAGTTTAGGTGTGAGAGCCAAAATGAACTTTTTATTGCTTTAAACGCGTTTTCAGCCCCTGATTGTACACTTAAGGTGAAAATGTCAAAATCTTAAAAATGAGCACAAGCACAATGAAATTAATGCTGGAATCATCTTCAGGATGCTAGAATACACTAAATACAGCAAAAATGTTGAGTCTACAACGTTTAGTTTAGGTGTGAGATTCAAAATGAACTTTTTATTGCTTTAAACGCGTTTTCAGCCCCTGATTGTACACTTAAGGTGAAAATGTCAAAATCTTAAAAATGAGCATAAGCACAATGAAATTAATGCTAGAATCATCTTCAGGATGCTAGAATACACTAAATACAGCAAAAATGTTGAGTGTACAACGTTTAGTTTAGGTGTGAGAGCCAAAATGAACTTTTTATTGCTTTAAATGCGTTTTCAGCCTGATTGTGCACTTTAGGTGAAAATGTCAAAATCTTAAAAATGAGCACAAGCACAATGAAATTAATGCTGGAATCATCTTCAGCATGCTAGAATACACTGAATACAGCAAAAATTTTGAGTCTACAACGTTTAGTTTAGGTGTGAGATTCAAAATGAACTTTTTATTGCTTTAAACGCGTTTTCAGCCCCTGATTGTACACTTAAGGTGAAAATGTCAAAATCTTAAAAATGAGCATAAGCACAATGAAATTAATGCTAGAATCATCTTCAGGATGCTAGAATACACTAAATACAGCAAAAATGTTGAGTGTACAACGTTTAGTTTAGGTGTGAGAGCCAAAATGAACTTTTTATTGCTTTAAATGCGTTTTCAGCCTGATTGTGCACTTTAGGTGAAAATGTCAAAATCTTCAAAATGAGCATAAGCACAATGAAATTAATGCTGGAATCATCTTCAGGATGCTAGAATACACTAAATACAGCAAAAATTTTGAGTCTACAACGTTTAGTTTAGGTGTGAGAGCCAAAATGAACTTTTTATTGCTTTAAACGCGTTTTCAGCCTGATTGTACACTTAAGGTGAAAATGTCAAAATCTTAAAAATGAGCATAAGCACAATGAAATTAATGCTAGAATCATCTTCAGGATGCTAGAATACACTAAATACAGCAAAAATGTTGAGTGTACAACGTTTAGTTTAGGTGTGAGTGCCAAAATGAACTTTTTATTGCTTTAAACGCGTTTTCAGCCCCTGATTGTACACTTAAGGTGAAAATGTCAAAATCTTCTAAATGAGCATAAGCACAATGAAATTAATGCTGGAATCATCTTTAGGATGCTAGAATACACTAAATACAGCAAAAAATTTGAGTCTACAACGTTTAGTTTAGGTGTGAGAGCCAAAATGAACTTTTTATTGCTTTAAACGCGTTTTCAGCCTGATTGTGCACTTTAGGTGAAAATGTCAAAATCTTAAAAATGAGCATAAGCACAATGAAATTAATGCTGGAATCATCTTCAGGATGCTAGAATACACTAAATACAGCAAAAATTTTGAGTCTACAACGTTTAGTTTAGGTGTGAGAGCCAAAATGAACTTTTTATTGCTTTAAACGCGTTTTCAGCCCCTGATTGTACACTTAAGGTGAAAATGTCAAAATCTTCAAAATGAGCATAAGCACAATGAAATCAATGCTGGAATCATCTTCAGGATGCTAGAATACACTAATTACAGCAAAAATTTTGAGTCTACAACGTTTAGTTTAGGTGTGAGAGCCAAAATGAACTTTTTATTGCTTTAAACGCGTTTTCAGCCTGATTGTGCACTTTAGGTGAAAATGTCAAAATCTTAAAAATGAGCATAAGCACAATGAAATTAATGCTGGAATCATCTTCAGGATGCTAGAATACACTAAATACAGCAAAAATTTTGAGTCTACAACGTTTAGTTTAGGTGTGAGAGCCAAAATGAACTTTTTATTGCTTTAAACGCGTTTTCAGCCCCTGATTGTACACTTAAGGTGAAAATGTCAAAATCTTAAAAATGAGCATAAGCACAATGAAATTAATGCTGGAATCATCTTCAGGATGCTAGAATACACTAAATACAGCAAAAATGTTGAGTCTACAACGTTTAGTTTAGGTGTGAGAGCCAAAATGAACTTTTTATTGCTTTAAATGCGTTTTCAGCCTGATTGTGCACTTTAGGTGAAAATGTCAAAATCTTCAAAATGAGCATAAGCACAATGAAATTAATGCTGGAATCATCTTCAGGATGCTAGAATACACTAAATACAGCAAAAATTTTGAGTCTACAACGTTTAGTTTAGGTGTGAGAGCCAAAATGAACTTTTTATTGCTTTAAACGCGTTTTCAGCCTGATTGTGCACTTTAGGTGAAAATGTCAAAATCTTAAAAATGAGCATAAGCACTATGAAATTAATGCTGGAATCATCTTCAGGATGCTAGAATACACTGAATACAGCAAAATTTTTGAGTCTACAACGTTTAGTTTAGGTGTGAGATTCAAAATGAACTTTTTATTGCTTTAAACGCGTTTTCAGCCCCTGATTGTACACTTAAGGTGAAAATGTCAAAATCTTAAAAATGAGCATAAGCACAATGAAATTAATGCTGGAATCATCTTCAGCATGCTAGAATACACTGAATACAGCAAAAATTTTGAGTCTACAACGTTTAGTTTAGGTGTGAGATTCAAAATGAACTTTTTATTGCTTTAAACGCGTTTTCAGCCCCTGATTGTACACTTAAGGTGAAAATGTCAAAATCTTAAAAATGAGCATAAGCACAATGAAATTAATGCTAGAATCATCTTCAGGATGCTAGAATACACTAAATACAGCAAAAATGTTGAGTGTACAACGTTTAGTTTAGGTGTGAGAGCCAAAATGAACTTTTTATTGCTTTAAATGCGTTTTCAGCCTGATTGTGCACTTTAGGTGAAAATGTCAAAATCTTCAAAATGAGCATAAGCACAATGAAATTAATGCTGGAATCATCTTCAGGATGCTAGAATACACTAAATACAGCAAAAATTTTGAGTCTACAACGTTTAGTTTAGGTGTGAGAGCCAAAATGAACTTTTTATTGCTTTAAACGCGTTTTCAGCCTGATTGTACACTTAAGGTGAAAATGTCAAAATCTTAAAAATTAGCATAAGCACAATGAAATTAATGCTAGAATCATCTTCAGGATGCTAGAATACACTAAATACAGCAAAAATGTTGAGTGTACAACGTTTAGTTTAGGTGTGAGTGCCAAAATGAACTTTTTATTGCTTTAAACGCGTTTTCAGCCCCTGATTGTACACTTAAGGTGAAAATGTCAAAATCTTCTAAATGAGCATAAGCACAATGAAATTAATGCTGGAATCATCTTTAGGATGCTAGAATACACTAAATACAGCAAAAAATTTGAGTCTACAACATTTAGTTTAGGTGTGAGAGCCAAAATGAACTTTTTATTGCTTTAAACGCGTTTTCAGCCTGATTGTGCACTTTAGGTGAAAATGTCAAAATCTTAAAAATGAGCATAAGCACAATGAAATTAATGCTGGAATCATCTTCAGGATGCTAGAATACACTAAATACAGCAAAAATTTTGAGTCTACAACGTTTAGTTTAGGTGTGAGAGCCAAAATGAACTTTTTATTGCTTTAAACGCGTTTTCAGCCCCTGATTGTACACTTAAGGTGAAAATGTCAAAATCTTCAAAATGAGCATAAGCACAATGAAATCAATGCTGGAATCATCTTCAGGATGCTAGAATACACTAATTACAGCAAAAATTTTGAGTCTACAACGTTTAGTTTAGGTGTGAGAGCCAAAATGAACTTTTTATTGCTTTAAACGCGTTTTCAGCCTGATTGTGCACTTTAGGTGAAAATGTCAAAATCTTAAAAATGAGCATAAGCACAATGAAATTAATGCTGGAATCATCTTCAGGATGCTAGAATACACTAAATACAGCAAAAATTTTGAGTCTACAACGTTTAGTTTAGGTGTGAGAGCCAAAATGAACTTTTTATTGCTTTAAACGCGTTTTCAGCCCCTGATTGTACACTTAAGGTGAAAATGTCAAAATCTTAAAAATGAGCATAAGCACAATGAAATTAATGCTGGAATCATCTTCAGGATGCTAGAATACACTAAATACAGCAAAAATGTTGAGTCTACAACGTTTAGTTTAGGTGTGAGAGCCAAAATGAACTTTTTATTGCTTTAAATGCGTTTTCAGCCTGATTGTGCACTTTAGGTGAAAATGTCAAAATCTTCAAAATGAGCATAAGCACAATGAAATTAATGCTGGAATCATCTTCAGGATGCTAGAATACACTAAATACAGCAAAAATTTTGAGTCTACAACGTTTAGTTTAGGTGTGAGAGCCAAAATGAACTTTTTATTGCTTTAAACGCGTTTTCAGCCTGATTGTGCACTTTAGGTGAAAATGTCAAAATCTTAAAAATGAGCATAAGCACTATGAAATTAATGCTGGAATCATCTTCAGGATGCTAGAATACACTGAATACAGCAAAATTTTTGAGTCTACAACGTTTAGTTTAGGTGTGAGATTCAAAATGAACTTTTTATTGCTTTAAACGCGTTTTCAGCCCCTGATTGTACACTTAAGGTGAAAATGTCAAAATCTTAAAAATGAGCATAAGCACAATGAAATTAATGCTAGAATCATCTTCAGGATGCTAGAATACACTAAATACAGCAAAAATGTTGAGTGTACAACGTTTAGTTTAGGTGTGAGAGCCAAAATGAACTTTTTATTGCTTTAAATGCGTTTTTAGCCTGATTGTGCACTTTAGGTGAAAATGTCAAAATCTTCAAAATGAGCATAAGCACAATGAAATTAATGCTGGAATCATCTTCAGGATGCTAGAATACACTAAATACAGCAAAAATTTTGAGTCTACAACGTTTAGTTTAGGTGTGAGTGCCAAAATGAACTTTTTATTGCTTTAAACGCGTTTTCAGCCTGATTGTGCACTTTAGGTGAAAATGTCAAAATCTTAAAAATGAGCATAAGCACAATGAAATTAATGCTGGAATCATCTTCAGGATGCTAGAATACACTAAATACAGCAAAAATGTTGAGTCTACAACGTTTAGTTTAGGTGTGAGAGCCAAAATGAACTTTTTATTGCTTTAAATGCGTTTTCAGCCTGATTGTGCACTTTAGGTGAAAATGTCAAAATCTTCAAAATGAGCATAAGCACGATGAAAATAATGCTAGAATCATCTTCAGGATGCTAGAATACACTGAATACAGCAAAAATTTTGAGTCTACAACGTTTAGTTTAGGTGTGAGAGCCAAAATGAACTTTTTATTGCTTTAAACGCGTTTTCAGCCCAGGTTTTGTACACTTAAGGTGAAAATGTCAAAATCTTAAAAATGAGCATAAGCACAATGAAATTAATGCTGGAATCATCTTTAGGATGCTAGAATACACTAAATACAGCAAAAATGTTGAGTCTACAACGTTTAGTTTAGGTGTGAGAGCCAAAATGAACTTTTTATTGCTTTAAATGCGTTTTCAGCCTGATTGTGCACTTTAGGTGAAAATGTCAAAATCTTCAAAATGAGCATAAGCACAATGAAATTAATGCTGGAATCATCTTCAGGATGCTAGAATACACTAAATACAGCAAAAATTTTGAGTCTACAACGTTTAGTTTAGGTGTGAGTGCCAAAATGAACTTTTTATTGCTTTAAACGCGTTTTCAGCCTGATTGTGCACTTTAGGTGAAAATGTCAAAATCTTAAAAATGAGCATAAGCACAATGAAATTAATGCTGGAATCATCTTCAGGATGCTAGAATACACTAAATACAGCAAAAATTTTGAGTCTACAACGTTTAGTTTAGGTGTGAGAGCCAAAATGAACTTTTTATTGCTTTAAACGCGTTTTCAGCCCCTGATTGTACACTTAAGGTGAAAATGTCAAAATCTTAAAAATGAGCACAAGCACAATGAAATTAATGCTGGAATCATCTTCAGGATGCTAGAATACACTAAATACAGCAAAAATGTTGAGTCTACAACGTTTAGTTTAGGTGTGAGATTCAAAATGAACTTTTTATTGCTTTAAACGCGTTTTCAGCCCCTGATTGTACACTTAAGGTGAAAATGTCAAAATCTTAAAAATGAGCATAAGCACAATGAAATTAATGCTAGAATCATCTTCAGGATGCTAGAATACACTAAATACAGCAAAAATGTTGAGTGTACAACGTTTAGTTTAGGTGTGAGAGCCAAAATGAACTTTTTATTGCTTTAAATGCGTTTTCAGCCTGATTGTGCACTTTAGGTGAAAATGTCAAAATCTTAAAAATGAGCACAAGCACAATGAAATTAATGCTGGAATCATCTTCAGGATGCTAGAATACACTGAATACAGCAAAAATTTTGAGTCTACAACGTTTAGTTTAGGTGTGAGATTCAAAATGAACTTTTTATTGCTTTAAACGCGTTTTCAGCCCCTGATTGTACACTTAAGGTGAAAATGTCAAAATCTTAAAAATGAGCATAAGCACAATGAAATTAATGCTAGAATCATCTTCAGGATGCTAGAATACACTAAATACAGCAAAAATGTTGAGTGTACAACGTTTAGTTTAGGTGTGAGAGCCAAAATGAACTTTTTATTGCTTTAAATGCGTTTTCAGCCTGATTGTGCACTTTGGGTGAAAATGTCAAAATCTTCAAAATGAGCATAAGCACAATGAAATTAATGCTGGAATCATCTTCAGGATGCTAGAATACACTAAATACAGCAAAAATTTTGAGTCTACAACGTTTAGTTTAGGTGTGAGAGCCAAAATGAACTTTTTATTGCTTTAAATGCGTTTTCAGCCTGATTGTGCACTTTAGGTGAAAATGTCAAAATCTTCAAAATGAGCATAAGCACAATGAAATTATTGCTGGAATCATCTTCAGGATGCTAGAATACACTAAATACAGCAAAAATTTTGAGTCTACAACGTTTAGTTTAGGTGTGAGAGCCAAAATGAACTTTTTATTGCTTTAAATGCGTTTTCAGCCTGATTGTGCACTTTAGGTGAAAATGTCAAAATCTTCAAAATGAGCATAAGCACAATGAAATTATTGCTGGAATCATCTTCAGGATGCTAGAATACACTAAATACAGCAAAAATTTTGAGTCTACAACGTTTAGTTTAGGTGTGAGAGCCAAAATGAACTTTTTATTGCTTTAAACGCGTTTTCAGCCTGATTGTGCACTTTAGGTGAAAATGTCAAAATCTTAAAAATGAGCATAAGCACAATGAAATTAATGCTGGAATCATCTTCAGGATGCTAGAATACACTAAATACAGCAAAATTTTTGAGACTACAACGTTTAGTTTAGGTGTGAGAGCCAAAATGAACTTTTTATTGCTTTAAACGCGTTTTCAGCCCCTGATTGTACACTTAAGGTGAAAATGTCAAAATCTTCAAAATGAGCATAAGCACAATGAAATTAATGCTGGAATCATCTTCAGGATGCTAGAATACACTAAATACAGCAAAAATTTTGAGTCTACAACGTTTAGTTTAGGTGTGAGTGCCAAAATGAACTTTTTATTGCTTTAAACGCGTTTTCAGCCTGATTGTGCACTTTAGGTGAAAATGTCAAAATCTTAAAAATGAGCATAAGCACAATGAAATTAATGCTGGAATCATCTTCAGGATGCTAGAATACACTAAATACAGCAAAAATTTTGAGTCTACAACGTTTAGTTTAGGTGTGAGAGCCAAAATGAACTTTTTATTGCTTTAAACGCGTTTTCAGCCCCTGATTGTACACTTAAGGTGAAAATGTCAAAATCTTCAAAATGAGCATAAGCACAATGAAATTAATGCTGGAATCATCTTCAGGATGCTAGAATACACTAAATACAGCAAAAATTTTGAGTCTACAACGTTTAGTTTAGGTGTGAGAGCCAAAATGAACTTTTTATTGCTTTAAACGCGTTTTCAGCCTGATTGTGCACTTTAGGTGAAAATGTCAAAATCTTAAAAATGAGCATAAGCACAATGAAATTAATTCTGGAATCATCTTCAGGATGCTAGAATACACTAAATACAGCAAAAAATTTGAGTCTACAACGTTTAGTTTAGGTGTGAGAGCCAAAATGAACTTTTTATTGCTTTAAACGCGTTTTCAGCCTGATTGTGCACTTTAGGTGAAAATGTCAAAATCTTAAAAATGAGCATAAGCACAATGAAATTAATGCTGGAATCATCTTCAGGATGCTAGAATACACTAAATACAGCAAAATTTTTGAGTCTACAACGTTTAGTTTAGGTGTGAGAGCCAAAATGAACTTTTTATTGCTTTAAACGCGTTTTCAGCCCCTGATTGTACACTTAAGGTGAAAATGTCAAAATCTTAAAAATGAGCATAAGCACAATGAAATTAATGCTGGAATCATCTTCAGGATGCTAGAATACACTAAATACAGCAAAAATGTTGAGTCTACAACGTTTATTAGGTGTGAGAGCCAAAATGAACTTTTTATTGCTTTAAATGCGTTTTCAGCCTGATTGTGCACTTTAGGTGAAAATTTCAAAATCTTTAAAATGAGCATAAGCACAATGAAATTAATGCTGGAGTCATCTTCAGGATGCTAGAATACACTAAATACAGCAAAAATTTTGAGTCTACAACGTTTAGTTTAGGTGTGAGTGCCAAAATGAACTTTTTATTGCTTTAAACGCGTTTTCAGCCTGATTGTGCACTTTAGGTGAAAATGTCAAAATCTTCAAAATGAGCATAAAAACAATGAAATTAATGCTGGAATCATCTTCAGGATGCTAGAATACACTAAATACAGCAAAAATTTTGAGTCTACAACGTTTAGTTTAGGTGTGAGAGCCAAAATGAACTTTTTATTGCTTTAAACGCGTTTTCAGCCCCTGATTGTACACTTAAGGTGAAAATGTCAAAATCTTCTAAATGAGCATAAGCACAATGAAATTAATGCTGGAATCATCTTTAGGATGCTAGAATACACTAAATACAGCAAAAATTTTGAGTCTACAACGTTTAGTTTAGGTGTGAGAGCCAAAATGAACTTTTTATTGCTTTAAACGCGTTTTCAGCCCCTGATTGTACACTTAAGGTGAAAATGTCAAAATCTTCAAAATGAGCATAAGCACAATGAAATTAATGCTGGAATCATCTTCAGGATGCTAGAATACACTAATTACAGCAAAAATTTTGAGTCTACAACGTTTAGTTTAGGTGTGAGAGCCAAAATGAACTTTTTATTGCTTTAAACGCGTTTTCAGCCTGATTGTGCACTTTAGGTGAAAATGTCAAAATCTTAAAAATGAGCATAAGCACAATGAAATTAATGCTGGAATCATCTTCAGGATGCTAGAATACACTGAATACAGCAAAATTTTTGAGTCTACAACGTTTAGTTTAGGTGTGAGATTCAAAATGAACTTTTTATTGCTTTAAACGCGTTTTCAGCCCCTGATTGTACACTTAAGGTGAAAATGTCAAAATCTTAAAAATGAGCATAAGCACAATGAAATTAATGCTAGAATCATCTTCAGGATGCTAGAATACACTAAATACAGCAAAAATGTTGAGTGTACAACGTTTAGTTTAGGTGTGAGAGCCAAAATGAACTTTTTATTGCTTTAAATGCGTTTTTAGCCTGATTGTGCACTTTAGGTGAAAATGTCAAAATCTTCAAAATGAGCATAAGCACAATGAAATTAATGCTGGAATCATCTTCAGGATGCTAGAATACACTAAATACAGCAAAAATTTTGAGTCTACAACGTTTAGTTTAGGTGTGAGTGCCAAAATGAACTTTTTATTGCTTTAAACGCGTTTTCAGCCTGATTGTGCACTTTAGGTGAAAATGTCAAAATCTTAAAAATGAGCATAAGCACAATGAAATTAATGCTGGAATCATCTTCAGGATGCTAGAATACACTAAATACAGCAAAAATGTTGAGTCTACAACGTTTAGTTTAGGTGTGAGAGCCAAAATGAACTTTTTATTGCTTTAAATGCGTTTTCAGCCTGATTGTGCACTTTAGGTGAAAATGTCAAAATCTTCAAAATGAGCATAAGCACGATGAAAATAATGCTAGAATCATCTTCAGGATGCTAGAATACACTGAATACAGCAAAAATTTTGAGTCTACAACGTTTAGTTTAGGTGTGAGAGCCAAAATGAACTTTTTATTGCTTTAAACGCGTTTTCAGCCCAGGTTTTGTACACTTAAGGTGAAAATGTCAAAATCTTAAAAATGAGCATAAGCACAATGAAATTAATGCTGGAATCATCTTTAGGATGCTAGAATACACTAAATACAGCAAAAATGTTGAGTCTACAACGTTTAGTTTAGGTGTGAGAGCCAAAATGAACTTTTTATTGCTTTAAATGCGTTTTCAGCCTGATTGTGCACTTTAGGTGAAAATGTCAAAATCTTCAAAATGAGCATAAGCACAATGAAATTAATGCTGGAATCATCTTCAGGATGCTAGAATACACTAAATACAGCAAAAATTTTGAGTCTACAACGTTTAGTTTAGGTGTGAGTGCCAAAATGAACTTTTTATTGCTTTAAACGCGTTTTCAGCCTGATTGTGCACTTTAGGTGAAAATGTCAAAATCTTAAAAATGAGCATAAGCACAATGAAATTAATGCTGGAATCATCTTCAGGATGCTAGAATACACTAAATACAGCAAAAATTTTGAGTCTACAACGTTTAGTTTAGGTGTGAGAGCCAAAATGAACTTTTTATTGCTTTAAACGCGTTTTCAGCCCCTGATTGTACACTTAAGGTGAAAATGTCAAAATCTTAAAAATGAGCACAAGCACAATGAAATTAATGCTGGAATCATCTTCAGGATGCTAGAATACACTAAATACAGCAAAAATGTTGAGTCTACAACGTTTAGTTTAGGTGTGAGATTCAAAATGAACTTTTTATTGCTTTAAACGCGTTTTCAGCCCCTGATTGTACACTTAAGGTGAAAATGTCAAAATCTTAAAAATGAGCATAAGCACAATGAAATTAATGCTAGAATCATCTTCAGGATGCTAGAATACACTAAATACAGCAAAAATGTTGAGTGTACAACGTTTAGTTTAGGTGTGAGAGCCAAAATGAACTTTTTATTGCTTTAAATGCGTTTTCAGCCTGATTGTGCACTTTAGGTGAAAATGTCAAAATCTTAAAAATGAGCACAAGCACAATGAAATTAATGCTGGAATCATCTTCAGGATGCTAGAATACACTGAATACAGCAAAAATTTTGAGTCTACAACGTTTAGTTTAGGTGTGAGATTCAAAATGAACTTTTTATTGCTTTAAACGCGTTTTCAGCCCCTGATTGTACACTTAAGGTGAAAATGTCAAAATCTTAAAAATGAGCATAAGCACAATGAAATTAATGCTAGAATCATCTTCAGGATGCTAGAATACACTAAATACAGCAAAAATGTTGAGTGTACAACGTTTAGTTTAGGTGTGAGAGCCAAAATGAACTTTTTATTGCTTTAAATGCGTTTTCAGCCTGATTGTGCACTTTGGGTGAAAATGTCAAAATCTTCAAAATGAGCATAAGCACAATGAAATTAATGCTGGAATCATCTTCAGGATGCTAGAATACACTAAATACAGCAAAAATTTTGAGTCTACAACGTTTAGTTTAGGTGTGAGAGCCAAAATGAACTTTTTATTGCTTTAAATGCGTTTTCAGCCTGATTGTGCACTTTAGGTGAAAATGTCAAAATCTTCAAAATGAGCATAAGCACAATGAAATTATTGCTGGAATCATCTTCAGGATGCTAGAATACACTAAATACAGCAAAAATTTTGAGTCTACAACGTTTAGTTTAGGTGTGAGAGCCAAAATGAACTTTTTATTGCTTTAAATGCGTTTTCAGCCTGATTGTGCACTTTAGGTGAAAATGTCAAAATCTTCAAAATGAGCATAAGCACAATGAAATTATTGCTGGAATCATCTTCAGGATGCTAGAATACACTAAATACAGCAAAAATTTTGAGTCTACAACGTTTAGTTTAGGTGTGAGAGCCAAAATGAACTTTTTATTGCTTTAAACGCGTTTTCAGCCTGATTGTGCACTTTAGGTGAAAATGTCAAAATCTTAAAAATGAGCATAAGCACAATGAAATTAATGCTGGAATCATCTTCAGGATGCTAGAATACACTAAATACAGCAAAATTTTTGAGACTACAACGTTTAGTTTAGGTGTGAGAGCCAAAATGAACTTTTTATTGCTTTAAACGCGTTTTCAGCCCCTGATTGTACACTTAAGGTGAAAATGTCAAAATCTTCAAAATGAGCATAAGCACAATGAAATTAATGCTGGAATCATCTTCAGGATGCTAGAATACACTAAATACAGCAAAAATTTTGAGTCTACAACGTTTAGTTTAGGTGTGAGTGCCAAAATGAACTTTTTATTGCTTTAAACGCGTTTTCAGCCTGATTGTGCACTTTAGGTGAAAATGTCAAAATCTTAAAAATGAGCATAAGCACAATGAAATTAATGCTGGAATCATCTTCAGGATGCTAGAATACACTAAATACAGCAAAAATTTTGAGTCTACAACGTTTAGTTTAGGTGTGAGAGCCAAAATGAACTTTTTATTGCTTTAAACGCGTTTTCAGCCCCTGATTGTACACTTAAGGTGAAAATGTCAAAATCTTCAAAATGAGCATAAGCACAATGAAATTAATGCTGGAATCATCTTCAGGATGCTAGAATACACTAAATACAGCAAAAATTTTGAGTCTACAACGTTTAGTTTAGGTGTGAGAGCCAAAATGAACTTTTTATTGCTTTAAACGCGTTTTCAGCCTGATTGTGCACTTTAGGTGAAAATGTCAAAATCTTAAAAATGAGCATAAGCACAATGAAATTAATTCTGGAATCATCTTCAGGATGCTAGAATACACTAAATACAGCAAAAAATTTGAGTCTACAACGTTTAGTTTAGGTGTGAGAGCCAAAATGAACTTTTTATTGCTTTAAACGCGTTTTCAGCCTGATTGTGCACTTTAGGTGAAAATGTCAAAATCTTAAAAATGAGCATAAGCACAATGAAATTAATGCTGGAATCATCTTCAGGATGCTAGAATACACTAAATACAGCAAAATTTTTGAGTCTACAACGTTTAGTTTAGGTGTGAGAGCCAAAATGAACTTTTTATTGCTTTAAACGCGTTTTCAGCCCCTGATTGTACACTTAAGGTGAAAATGTCAAAATCTTAAAAATGAGCATAAGCACAATGAAATTAATGCTGGAATCATCTTCAGGATGCTAGAATACACTAAATACAGCAAAAATGTTGAGTCTACAACGTTTATTAGGTGTGAGAGCCAAAATGAACTTTTTATTGCTTTAAATGCGTTTTCAGCCTGATTGTGCACTTTAGGTGAAAATTTCAAAATCTTTAAAATGAGCATAAGCACAATGAAATTAATGCTGGAGTCATCTTCAGGATGCTAGAATACACTAAATACAGCAAAAATTTTGAGTCTACAACGTTTAGTTTAGGTGTGAGTGCCAAAATGAACTTTTTATTGCTTTAAACGCGTTTTCAGCCTGATTGTGCACTTTAGGTGAAAATGTCAAAATCTTCAAAATGAGCATAAAAACAATGAAATTAATGCTGGAATCATCTTCAGGATGCTAGAATACACTAAATACAGCAAAAATTTTGAGTCTACAACGTTTAGTTTAGGTGTGAGAGCCAAAATGAACTTTTTATTGCTTTAAACGCGTTTTCAGCCCCTGATTGTACACTTAAGGTGAAAATGTCAAAATCTTCTAAATGAGCATAAGCACAATGAAATTAATGCTGGAATCATCTTTAGGATGCTAGAATACACTAAATACAGCAAAAATTTTGAGTCTACAACGTTTAGTTTAGGTGTGAGAGCCAAAATGAACTTTTTATTGCTTTAAACGCGTTTTCAGCCCCTGATTGTACACTTAAGGTGAAAATGTCAAAATCTTCAAAATGAGCATAAGCACAATGAAATTAATGCTGGAATCATCTTCAGGATGCTAGAATACACTAATTACAGCAAAAATTTTGAGTCTACAACGTTTAGTTTAGGTGTGAGAGCCAAAATGAACTTTTTATTGCTTTAAACGCGTTTTCAGCCTGATTGTGCACTTTAGGTGAAAATGTCAAAATCTTAAAAATGAGCATAAGCACAATGAAATTAATGCTGGAATCATCTTCAGGATGGTAGAATATACTAAATACAGCAAAAATTTTGAGTCTACAACGTTTAGTTTAGGTGTGAGAGCCAAAATGAACTTTTTATTGCTTTAAACGCGTTTTCAGCCCCTGATTGTACACTTAAGGTGAAAATGTCAAAATCTTCAAAATGAGCATAAGCACAATGAAATTAATGCTGGAATCATCTTCAGGATGCTAGAATACACTAAATACAGCAAAAATTTTGAGTCTACAACGTTTAGTTTAGGTGTGAGAGCCAAAATGAACTTTTTATTGCTTTAAACACGTTTTCAGCCCCTGATTGTACACTTAAGGTGAAAATGTCAAAATCTTAAAAATGAGCATAAGCACAATGAAATTAATGCTGGAATCATCTTCAGGATGCTAGAATACACTAAATACAACAAAAATGTTGAGTCTACAACGTTTAGTTTAGGTGTGAGAGCCAAAATGAACTTTTTATTGCTTTAAATGCGTTTTCAGCCTGATTGTGCACTTTAGGTGAAAATGTCAAAATCTTCAAAATGAGCATAAGCACAATGAAATTAATGCTGGAATCATCTTCAGGATGCTAGAATACACTAAATACAGCAAAAATTTTGAGTCTACAACGTTTAGTTTAGGTGTGAGTGCCAAAATGAACTTTTTATTGCTTTAAACGCGTTTTCAGCCTGATTGTGCACTTTAGGTGAAAATGTCAAAATCTTAAAAATGAGCATAAGCACAATGAAATTAATGCTGGAATCATCTTCAGGATGCTAGAATACACTAAATACAGCAAAAATTTTGAGTCTACAACGTTTAGTTTAGGTGTGAGAGCCAAAATGAACTTTTTATTGCTTTAAACGCGTTTTCAGCCCCTGATTGTACACTTAAGGTGAAAATGTCAAAATCTTCAAAATGAGCATAAGCACAATGAAATTAATGCTGGAATCATCTTCAGGATGCTAGAATACACTAAATACAGCAAAAATTTTGAGTCTACAACGTTTAGTTTAGGTGTGAGAGCCAAAATGAACTTTTTATTGCTTTAAACGCGTTTTCAGCCCCTGATTGTACACTTAAGGTGAAAATGTCAAAATCTTCAAAATGAGCATAAGCACAATGAAATTAATGCTGGAATCATCTTCAGGATGCTAGAATACACTAATTACAGCAAAAATTTTGAGTCTACAACGTTTAGTTTAGGTGTGAGAGCCAAAATGAACTTTTTATTGCTTTAAACGCGTTTTCAGCCTGATTGTGCACTTTAGGTGAAAATGTCAAAATCTTAAAAATGAGCATAAGCACAATGAAATTAATGCTGGAATCATCTTCAGGATGCTAGAATATACTAAATACACCAAAAATTTTGAGTCTACAACGTTTAGTTTAGGTGTGAGAGCCAAAATGAACTTTTTATTGCTTTAAACGCGTTTTCAGCCCCTGATTGTACACTTAAGGTGAAAATGTCAAAATCTTCAAAATGAGCATAAGCACAATGAAATTAATGCTGGAATCATCTTCAGGATGCTAGAATACACTAAATACAGCAAAAATTTTGAGTCTACAACGTTTAGTTTAGGTGTGAGAGCCAAAATGAACTTTTTATTGCTTTAAACACGTTTTCAGCCCCTGATTGTACACTTAAGGTGAAAATGTCAAAATCTTAAAAATGAGCATAAGCACAATGAAATTAATGCTGGAATCATCTTCAGGATGCTAGAATACACTAAATACAGCAAAAATGTTGAGTCTACAACGTTTAGTTTAGGTGTGAGAGCCAAAATGAACTTTTTATTGCTTTAAATGCGTTTTCAGCCTGATTGTGCACTTTAGGTGAAAATGTCAAAATCTTCAAAATGAGCATAAGCACAATGAAATTAATGCTGGAATCATCTTCAGGATGCTAGAATACACTAAATACAGCAAAAATTTTGAGTCTACAACGTTTAGTTTAGGTGTGAGTGCCAAAATGAACTTTTTATTGCTTTAAACGCGTTTTCAGCCTGATTGTGCACTTTAGGTGAAAATGTCAAAATCTTAAAAATGAGCATAAGCACAATGAAATTAATGCTGGAATCATCTTCAGGATGCTAGAATACACTAAATACAGCAAAAATTTTGAGTCTACAACGTTTAGTTTAGGTGTGAGAGCCAAAATGAACTTTTTATTGCTTTAAACGCGTTTTCAGCCCCTGATTGTACACTTAAGGTGAAAATGTCAAAATCTTCAAAATGAGCATAAGCACAATGAAATTAATGCTGGAATCATCTTCAGGATGCTAGAATACACTAAATACAGCAAAAATTTTGAGTCTACAACGTTTAGTTTAGGTGTGAGAGCCAAAATGAACTTTTTATTGCTTTAAACGCGTTTTCAGCCCCTGATTGTACACTTAAGGTGAAAATGTCAAAATCTTCAAAATGAGCATAAGCACAATGAAATTAATGCTGGAATCATCTTCAGGATGCTAGAATACACTAATTACAGCAAAAATTTTGAGTCTACAACGTTTAGTTTAGGTGTGAGAGCCAAAATGAACTTTTTATTGCTTTAAACGCGTTTTCAGCCTGATTGTGCACTTTAGGTGAAAATGTCAAAATCTTAAAAATGAGCATAAGCACAATGAAATTAATGCTGGAATCATCTTCAGGATGCTAGAATATACTAAATACAGCAAAAATTTTGAGTCTACAACGTTTAGTTTAGGTGTGAGAGCCAAAATGAACTTTTTATTGCTTTAAACGCGTTTTCAGCCCCTGATTGTACACTTAAGGTGAAAATGTCAAAATCTTCAAAATGAGCATAAGCAAAATGAAATTAATGCTGGAATCATCTTCAGGATGCTAGAATACACTAAATACAGCAAAAATTTTGAGTCTACAACGTTTAGTTTAGGTGTGAGAGCCAAAATGAACTTTTTATTGCTTTAAACACGTTTTCAGCCCCTGATTGTACACTTAAGGTGAAAATGTCAAAATCTTAAAAATGAGCATAAGCACAATGAAATTAATGCTGGAATCATCTTCAGGATGCTAGAATACACTAAATACAGCAAAAATGTTGAGTCTACAACGTTTAGTTTAGGTGTGAGAGCCAAAATGAACTTTTTATTGCTTTAAATGCGTTTTCAGCCTGATTGTGCACTTTAGGTGAAAATGTCAAAATCTTCAAAATGAGCATAAGCACAATGAAATTAATGCTGGAATCATCTTCAGGATGCTAGAATACACTAAATACAGCAAAATTTTTGAGTCTACAACGTTTAGTTTAGGTGTGAGTGCCAAAATGAACTTTTTATTGCTTTAAACGCGTTTTCAGCCTGATTGTGCACTTTAGGTGAAAATGTCAAAATCTTAAAAATGAGCATAAGCACAATGAAATTAATGCTGGAATCATCTTCAGGATGCTAGAATACACTAAATACAGCAAAAATTTTGAGTCTACAACGTTTAGTTTAGGTGTGAGAGCCAAAATGAACTTTTTATTGCTTTAAACGCGTTTTCAGCCCCTGATTGTACACTTAAGGTGAAAATGTCAAAATCTTCAAAATGAGCATAAGCACAATGAAATTAATGCTGGAATCATCTTCAGGATGCTAGAATACACTAAATACAGCAAAAATTTTGAGTCTACAACGTTTAGTTTAGGTGTGAGAGCCAAAATGAACTTTTTATTGCTTTAAACGCGTTTTCAGCCTGATTGTGCACTTTAGGTGAAAATGTCAAAATCTTCAAAATGAGCATAAGCACAATGAAATTAATGCTGGAATCATCTTCAGGATGCTAGAATACACTAAATACAGCAAAAATTTTGAGTCTACAACGTTTAGTTTAGGTGTGAGAGCCAAAATGAACTTTTTATTGCTTTAAACGCGTTTTCAGCCTGATTGTGCACTTTAGGTGAAAATGTCAAAATCTTAAAAATGAGCATAAGCACAATGAAATTAATGCTGGAATCATCTTCAGGATGCTAGAATACACTAAATACAGCAAAAATTTTGAGTCTACAACGTTTAGTTTAGGTTTGTGAGCCAAAATGAACTTTTTATTGCTTTAAATGCGTTTTCAGCCTGATTGTGCACTTTAGGTGAAAATGTCAAAATCTTCAAAATGAGCATAAGCACTATGAAATTAATGCTGGAATCATCTTCAGGATGCTAGAATACACTGAATACAGCAAAATTTTTGAGTCTACAACGTTTAGTTTAGGTGTGAGAGCCAAAATGAACTTTTTATTGCTTTAAACGCGTTTTCAGCCCCTGATTGTACACTTAAGGTGAAAATGTCAAAATCTTAAAAATGAGCATAAGCACAATGAAATTAATGCTAGAATCATCTTCAGGATGCTAGAATACACTAAATACAGCAAAAATGTTGAGTGTACAACGTTTAGTTTAGGTGTGAGAGCCAAAATGAACTTTTTATTGCTTTAAATGCGTTTTCAGCCTGATTGTGCACTTTAGGTGAAAATGTCAAAATCTTCAAAATGAGCATATGCACAATGAAATTAATGCTGGAATCATCTTCAGGATGCTAGAATACACTAAATACAGCAAAAATTTTGAGTCTACAACGTTTAGTTTAGGTGTGAGAGCCAAAATGAACTTTTTATTGCTTTAAATGCGTTTTCAGCCTGATTGTGCACTTTAGGTGAAAATGTCAAAATCTTCAAAATGAGCATAAGCACGATGAAATTAATGCTAGAATCATCTTCAGGATGCTAGAATACACTGAATACAGCAAAAATTTTGAGTCTACAACGTTTAGTTTAGGTGTGAGAGCCAAAATGAACTTTTTATTGCTTTAAACGCGTTTTCAGCCCCTGATTGTACACTTAAGGTGAAAATGTCAAAATCTTAAAAATGAGCATAAGCACAATGAAATTAATGCTGGAATCATCTTCAGGATGCTAGAATACACTAAATACAGCAAAAATGTTGAGTCTACAACGTTTAGTTTAGGTGTGAGAGCCAAAATGAACTTTTTATTGCTTTAAATGCGTTTTCAGCCTGATTGTGCACTTTAGGTGAAAATGTCAAAATCTTCAAAATGAGCATAAGCACAATGAAATTAATGCTGGAATCATCTTCAGGATGCTAGAATACACTAAATACAGCAAAAATTTTGAGTCTACAACGTTTAGTTTAGGTGTGAGTGCCAAAATGAACTTTTTATTGCTTTAAACGCGTTTTCAGCCTGATTGTGCACTTTAGGTGAAAATGTCAAAATCTTAAAAATGAGCATAAGCACAATGAAATTAATGCTGGAATCATCTTTAGGATGCTAGAATACACTAAATACAGCAAAAATTTTGAGTCTACAACGTTTAGTTTAGGTGTGAGAGCCAAAATGAACTTTTTATTGCTTTAAACGCGTTTTCAGCCCCTGATTGTACACTTAAGGTGAAAATGTCAAAATCTTCAAAATGAGCATAAGCACAATGAAATTAATGCTAGAATCATCTTCAGGATGCTAGAATACACTGAATACAGCAAAAATTTTGAGTCTACAACGTTTAGTTTAGGTGTGAGAGCCAAAATGAACTTTTTATTGCTTTAAACGCGTTTTCAGCCCCTGATTGTACACTTAAGGTGAAAATGTCAAAATCTTAAAAATGAGCATAAGCACAATGAAATTAATGCTGGAATCATCTTCAGGATGCTAGAATACACTAAATACAGCAAAAATGTTGAGTCTACAACGTTTAGTTTAGGTGTGAGAGCCAAAATGAACTTTTTATTGCTTTAAATGCGTTTTCAGCCTGATTGTGCACTTTAGGTGAAAATGTCAAAATCTTCAAAATGAGCATAAGCACAATGAAATTAATGCTGGAATCATCTTCAGGATGCTAGAATACACTAAATACAGCAAAAATTTTGAGTCTACAACGTTTAGTTTAGGTGTGAGTGCCAAAATGAACTTTTTATTGCTTTAAACGCGTTTTCAGCCTGATTGTGCACTTTAGGTGAAAATGTCAAAATCTTCAAAATGAGCATAAGCACTATGAAATTAATGCTGGAATCATCTTCAGGATGCTAGAATACACTGAATACAGCAAAATTTTTGAGTCTACAACGTTTAGTTTAGGTGTGAGAGCCAAAATGAACTTTTTATTGCTTTAAACGCGTTTTCAGCCCCTGATTGTACACTTAAGGTGAAAATGTCAAAATCTTAAAAATGAGCATAAGCACAATGAAATTAATGCTAGAATCATCTTCAGGATGCTAGAATACACTAAATACAGCAAAAATGTTGAGTGTACAACGTTTAGTTTAGGTGTGAGAGCCAAAATGAACTTTTTATTGCTTTAAATGCGTTTTCAGCCTGATTGTGCACTTTAGGTGAAAATGTCAAAATCTTCAAAATGAGCATATGCACAATGAAATTAATGCTGGAATCATCTTCAGGATGCTAGAATACACTAAATACAGCAAAAATTTTGAGTCTACAACGTTTAGTTTAGGTGTGAGAGCCAAAATGAACTTTTTATTGCTTTAAATGCGTTTTCAGCCTGATTGTGCACTTTAGGTGAAAATGTCAAAATCTTCAAAATGAGCATAAGCACGATGAAATTAATGCTAGAATCATCTTCAGGATGCTAGAATACACTGAATACAGCAAAAATTTTGAGTCTACAACGTTTAGTTTAGGTGTGAGAGCCAAAATGAACTTTTTATTGCTTTAAACGCGTTTTCAGCCCCTGATTGTACACTTAAGGTGAAAATGTCAAAATCTTAAAAATGAGCATAAGCACAATGAAATTAATGCTGGAATCATCTTCAGGATGCTAGAATACACTAAATACAGCAAAAATGTTGAGTCTACAACGTTTAGTTTAGGTGTGAGAGCCAAAATGAACTTTTTATTGCTTTAAATGCGTTTTCAGCCTGATTGTGCACTTTAGGTGAAAATGTCAAAATCTTCAAAATGAGCATAAGCACAATGAAATTAATGCTGGAATCATCTTCAGGATGCTAGAATACACTAAATACAGCAAAAATTTTGAGTCTACAACGTTTAGTTTAGGTGTGAGTGCCAAAATGAACTTTTTATTGCTTTAAACGCGTTTTCAGCCTGATTGTGCACTTTAGGTGAAAATGTCAAAATCTTAAAAATGAGCATAAGCACAATGAAATTAATGCTGGAATCATCTTTAGGATGCTAGAATACACTAAATACAGCAAAAATTTTGAGTCTACAACGTTTAGTTTAGGTGTGAGAGCCAAAATGAACTTTTTATTGCTTTAAACGCGTTTTCAGCCCCTGATTGTACACTTAAGGTGAAAATGTCAAAATCTTCAAAATGAGCATAAGCACAATGAAATTAATGCTAGAATCATCTTCAGGATGCTAGAATACACTGAATACAGCAAAAATTTTGAGTCTACAACGTTTAGTTTAGGTGTGAGAGCCAAAATGAACTTTTTATTGCTTTAAACGCGTTTTCAGCCCCTGATTGTACACTTAAGGTGAAAATGTCAAAATCTTAAAAATGAGCATAAGCACAATGAAATTAATGCTGGAATCATCTTCAGGATGCTAGAATACACTAAATACAGCAAAAATGTTGAGTCTACAACGTTTAGTTTAGGTGTGAGAGCCAAAATGAACTTTTTATTGCTTTAAATGCGTTTTCAGCCTGATTGTGCACTTTAGGTGAAAATGTCAAAATCTTCAAAATGAGCATAAGCACAATGAAATTAATGCTGGAATCATCTTCAGGATGCTAGAATACACTAAATACAGCAAAAATTTTGAGTCTACAACGTTTAGTTTAGGTGTGAGTGCCAAAATGAACTTTTTATTGCTTTAAACGCGTTTTCAGCCTGATTGTGCACTTTAGGTGAAAATGTCAAAATCTTAAAAATGAGCATAAGCACAATGAAATTAATGCTGGAATCATCTTTAGGATGCTAGAATACACTAAATACAGCAAAAATTTTGAGTCTACAACGTTTAGTTTAGGTGTGAGAGCCAAAATGAACTTTTTATTGCTTTAAACGCGTTTTCAGCCCCTGATTGTACACTTAAGGTGAAAATGTCAAAATCTTCAAAATGAGCATAAGCACAATGAAATTAATGCTGGAATCATCTTTAGGATGCTAGAATACACTAAATACAGCAAAAATTTTGAGTCTACAACGTTTAGTTTAGGTGTGAGAGCCAAAATGAACTTTTTATTGCTTTAAACGCGTTTTCAGCCTGATTGTGCACTTTAGGTGAAAATGTCAAAATCTTAAAAATGAGCATAAGCACAATGAAATTAATGCTGGAATCATCTTCAGGATGCTAGAATACACTAAATACAGCAAAAATTTTGAGTCTACAACGTTTAGTTTAGGTGTGAGAGCCAAAATGAACTTTTTATTGCTTTAAACGCGTTTTCAGCCCCTGATTGTACACTTAAGGTGAAAATGTCAAAATCTTCAAAATGAGCATAAGCACAATGAAATTAATGCTGGAATCATCTTCAGGATGCTAGAATACACTAATTACAGCAAAAATTTTAAGTCTACAACGTTTAGTTTAGGTGTGAGAGCCAAAATGAACTTTTTATTGCTTTAAACGCGTTTTCAGCCTGATTGTGCACTTTAGGTGAAAATGTCAAAATCTTAAAAATGAGCATAAGCACAATGAAATTAATGCTGGAATCATCTTCAGGATGCTAGAATATACTAAATACAGCAAAAATTTTGAGTCTACAACGTTTAGTTTAGGTGTGAGAGCCAAAATGAACTTTTTATTGCTTTAAACGCGTTTTCAGCCCCTGATTGTACACTTAAGGTGAAAATGTCAAAATCTTAAAAATGAGCATAAGCACAATGAAATTAATGCTAGAATTATCTTCAGGATGCTAGAATACACTAAATACAGCAAAAATGTTGAGTGTACAACGTTTAGTTTAGGTGTGAGAGCCAAAATGAACTTTTTATTGCTTTAAATGCGTTTTCAGCCTGATTGTGCACTTTGGGTGAAAATGTCAAAATCTTCAAAATGAGCATAAGCACAATGAAATTAATGCTGGAATCATCTTCAGGATGCTAGAATACACTAAATACAGCAAAAATTTTGAGTCTACAACGTTTAGTTTAGGTGTGAGAGCCAAAATGAACTTTTTATTGCTTTAAATGCGTTTTCAGCCTGATTGTGCACTTTAGGTGAAAATGTCAAAATCTTCAAAATGAGCATAAGCACAATGAAATTATTGCTGGAATCATCTTCAGGATGCTAGAATACACTAAATACAGCAAAAATTTTGAGTCTACAACGTTTAGTTTAGGTGTGAGAGCCAAAATGAACTTTTTATTGCTTTAAATGCGTTTTCAGCCTGATTGTGCACTTTAGGTGAAAATGTCAAAATCTTCAAAATGAGCATAAGCACAATGAAATTATTGCTGGAATCATCTTCAGGATGCTAGAATACACTAAATACAGCAAAAATTTTGAGTCTACAACGTTTAGTTTAGGTGTGAGAGCCAAAATGAACTTTTTATTGCTTTAAACGCGTTTTCAGCCTGATTGTGCACTTTAGGTGAAAATGTCAAAATCTTAAAAATGAGCATAAGCACAATGAAATTAATGCTGGAATCATCTTCAGGATGCTAGAATACACTAAATACAGCAAAATTTTTGAGTCTACAACGTTTAGTTTAGGTGTGAGAGCCAAAATGAACTTTTTATTGCTTTAAACGCGTTTTCAGCCCCTGATTGTACACTTAAGGTGAAAATGTCAAAATCTTCAAAATGAGCATAAGCACAATGAAATTAATGCTGGAATCATCTTCAGGATGATAGAATACACTAAATACAGCAAAAATTTTGAGTCTACAACGTTTGGTTTAGGTGTGAGTGCCAAAATGAACTTTTTATTGCTTTAAACGCGTTTTCAGCCTGATTGTGCACTTTAGGTGAAAATGTCAAAATCTTAAAAATGAGCATAAGCACAATGAAATTAATGCTGGAATCATCTTCAGGATGCTAGAATACACTAAATACAGCAAAAATTTTGAGTCTACAACGTTTAGTTTAGGTGTGAGAGCCAAAATGAACTTTTTATTGCTTTAAACGCGTTTTCAGCCCCTGATTGTACACTTAAGGTGAAAATGTCAAAATCTTCAAAATGAGCATAAGCACAATGAAATTAATGCTGGAATCATCTTCAGGATGCTAGAATACACTAAATACAGCAAAAATTTTGAGTCTACAACGTTTAGTTTAGGTGTGAGAGCCAAAATGAACTTTTTATTGCTTTAAACGCGTTTTCAGCCTGATTGTGCACTTTAGGTGAAAATGTCAAAATCTTAAAAATGAGCATAAGCACAATGAAATTAATTCTGGAATCATCTTCAGGATGCTAGAATACACTAAATACAGCAAAAATTTTGAGTCTACAACGTTTAGTTTAGGTGTGAGAGCCAAAATGAACTTTTTATTGCTTTAAACGCGTTTTCAGCCTGATTGTGCACTTTAGGTGAAAATGTCAAAATCTTAAAAATGAGCATAAGCACAATGAAATTAATGCTGGAATCATCTTCAGGATGCTAGAATACACTAAATACAGCAAAATTTTTGTGTCTACAACGTTTAGTTTAGGTGTGAGAGCCAAAATGAACTTTTTATTGCTTTAAACGCGTTTTCAGCCCCTGATTGTACACTTAAGGTGAAAATGTCAAAATCTTAAAAATGAGCATAAGCACAATGAAATTAATGCTGGAATCATCTTCAGGATGCTAGAATACACTAAATACAGCAAAAATGTTGAGTCTACAACGTTTATTAGGTGTGAGAGCCAAAATGAACTTTTTATTGCTTTAAATGCGTTTTCAGCCTGATTGTGCACTTTAGGTGAAAATGTCAAAATCTTTAAAATGAGCATAAGCACAATGAAATTAATGCTGGAGTCATCTTCAGGATGCTAGAATACACTAAATACAGCAAAAATTTTGAGTCTACAACGTTTAGTTTAGGTGTGAGTGCCAAAATGAACTTTTTATTGCTTTAAACGCGTTTTCAGCCTGATTGTGCACTTTAGGTGAAAATGTCAAAATCTTCAAAATGAGCATAAGCACAATGAAATTAATGCTGGAATCATCTTCAGGATGCTAGAATACACTAAATACAGCAAAAATTTTGAGTCTACAACGTTTAGTTTAGGTGTGAGAGCCAAAATGAACTTTTTATTGCTTTAAATGCGTTTTCAGCCTGATTGTGCACTTTAGGTGAAAATGTCAAAATCTTCAAAATGAGCATAAGCACGATGAAATTAATGCTAGAATCATCTTCAGGATTCTAGAATACACTGAATACAGCAAAAATTTTGAGTCTACAACGTTTAGTTTAGGTGTGAGAGCCAAAATGAACTTTTTATTGCTTTAAACGCGTTTTCAGCCCCTGATTGTACACTTAAGGTGAAAATGTCAAAATCTTAAAAATGAGCATAAGCACAATGAAATTAATGCTGGAATCATCTTCAGGATGCTAGAATACACTAAATACAGCAAAAATGTTGAGTCTACAACGTTTAGTTTAGGTGTGAGAGCCAAAATGAACTTTTTATTGCTTTAAATGCGTTTTCAGCCTGATTGTGCACTTTAGGTGAAAATGTCAAAATCTTCAAAATGAGCATAAGCACAATGAAATTAATGCTGGAATCATCTTCAGGATGCTAGAATACACTAAATACAGCAAAAATTTTGAGTCTACAACGTTTAGTTTAGGTGTGAGAGCCAAAATGAACTTTTTATTGCTTTAAACGCGTTTTCAGCCCCTGATTGTACACTTAAGGTGAAAATGTCAAAATCTTCAAAATGAGCATAAGCACAATGAAATTAATGCTGGAATCATCTTCAGGATGCTAGAATACACTAAATACAGCAAAAATTTTGAGTCTACAACGTTTAGTTTAGGTGTGAGAGCCAAAATGAACTTTTTATTGCTTTAAACGCGTTTTCAGCCCCTGATTGTACACTTAAGGTGAAAATGTCAAAATCTTCAAAATGAGCATAAGCACAATGAAATTAATGCTGGAATCATCTTCAGGATGCTAGAATACACTAAATACAGCAAAAATTTTGAGTCTACAACGTTTAGTTTAGGTGTGAGAGCCAAAATGAACTTTTTATTGCTTTAAACGCGTTTTCAGCCTGATTGTGCACTTTAGGTGAAAATGTCAAAATCTTAAAAATGAGCATAAGCACAATGAAATTAATGCTGGAATCATCTTCAGGATGCTAGAATACACTAAATACAGCAAAAATTTTGAGTCTACAACGTTTAGTTTAGGTGTGAGAGCCAAAATGAACTTTTTATTGCTTTAAACGCGTTTTCAGCCCCTGATTGTACACTTAAGGTGAAAATGTCAAAATCTTCAAAATGAGCATAAGCACAATGAAATTAATGCTGGAATCATCTTTAGGATGCTAGAATACACTAAATACAGCAAAAATTTTGAGTCTACAACGTTTAGTTTAGGTGTGAGAGCCAAAATGAACTTTTTATTGCTTTAAACGCGTTTTCAGCCCCTGATTGTACACTTAAGGTGAAAATGTCAAAATCTTAAAAATGAGCATAAGCACAATGAAATTAATGCTGGAATCATCTTCAGGATGCTAGAATACACTAAATACAGCAAAAATGTTGAGTCTACAACGTTTATTAGGTGTGAGAGCCAAAATGAACTTTTTATTGCTTTAAATGCGTTTTCAGCCTGATTGTGCACTTTAGGTGAAAATGTCAAAATCTTTAAAATGAGCATAAGCACAATGAAATTAATGCTGGAGTCATCTTCAGGATGCTAGAATACACTAAATACAGCAAAAATTTTGAGTCTACAACGTTTAGTTTAGGTGTGAGTGCCAAAATGAACTTTTTATTGCTTTAAACGCGTTTTCAGCCTGATTGTGCACTTTAGGTGAAAATGTCAAAATCTTCAAAATGAGCATAAGCACAATGAAATTAATGCTGGAATCATCTTCAGGATGCTAGAATACACTAAATACAGCAAAAATTTTGAGTCTACAACGTTTAGTTTAGGTGTGAGAGCCAAAATGAACTTTTTATTGCTTTAAATGCGTTTTCAGCCTGATTGTGCACTTTAGGTGAAAATGTCAAAATCTTCAAAATGAGCATAAGCACGATGAAATTAATGCTAGAATCATCTTCAGGATTCTAGAATACACTGAATACAGCAAAAATTTTGAGTCTACAACGTTTAGTTTAGGTGTGAGAGCCAAAATGAACTTTTTATTGCTTTAAACGCGTTTTCAGCCCCTGATTGTACACTTAAGGTGAAAATGTCAAAATCTTAAAAATGAGCATAAGCACAATGAAATTAATGCTGGAATCATCTTCAGGATGCTAGAATACACTAAATACAGCAAAAATGTTGAGTCTACAACGTTTAGTTTAGGTGTGAGAGCCAAAATGAACTTTTTATTGCTTTAAATGCGTTTTCAGCCTGATTGTGCACTTTAGGTGAAAATGTCAAAATCTTCAAAATGAGCATAAGCACAATGAAATTAATGCTGGAATCATCTTCAGGATGCTAGAATACACTAAATACAGCAAAAATTTTGAGTCTACAACGTTTAGTTTAGGTGTGAGTGCCAAAATGAACTTTTTATTGCTTTAAACGCGTTTTCAGCCTGATTGTGCACTTTAGGTGAAAATGTCAAAATCTTAAAAATGAGCATAAGCACAATGAAATTAATGCTGGAATCATCTTCAGGATGCTAGAATACACTAAATACAGCAAAAATTTTGAGTCTACAACGTTTAGTTTAGGTGTGAGAGCCAAAATGAACTTTTTATTGCTTTAAACGCGTTTTCAGCCCCTGATTGTACACTTAAGGTGAAAATGTCAAAATCTTCAAAATGAGCATAAGCACAATGAAATTAATGCTGGAATCATCTTCAGGATGCTAGAATACACTAAATACAGCAAAAATTTTGAGTCTACAACGTTTAGTTTAGGTGTGAGAGCCAAAATGAACTTTTTATTGCTTTAAACGCGTTTTCAGCCCCTGATTGTACACTTAAGGTGAAAATGTCAAAATCTTCAAAATGAGCATAAGCACAATGAAATTAATGCTGGAATCATCTTCAGGATGCTAGAATACACTAAATACAGCAAAAATTTTGAGTCTACAACGTTTAGTTTAGGTGTGAGAGCCAAAATGAACTTTTTATTGCTTTAAACGCGTTTTCAGCCTGATTGTGCACTTTAGGTGAAAATGTCAAAATCTTAAAAATGAGCATAAGCACAATGAAATTAATGCTGGAATCATCTTCAGGATGCTAGAATACACTAAATACAGCAAAAATTTTGAGTCTACAACGTTTAGTTTAGGTGTGAGAGCCAAAATGAACTTTTTATTGCTTTAAACGCGTTTTCAGCCCCTGATTGTACACTTAAGGTGAAAATGTCAAAATCTTCAAAATGAGCATAAGCACAATGAAATTAATGCTGGAATCATCTTCAGGATGCTAGAATACACTAAATACAGCAAAAATTTTGAGTCTACAACGTTTAGTTTAGGTGTGAGAGCCAAAATGAACTTTTTATTGCTTTAAACACGTTTTCAGCCCCTGATTGTACACTTAAGGTGAAAATGTCAAAATCTTAAAAATGAGCATAAGCACAATGAAATTAATGCTGGAATCATCTTCAGGATGCTAGAATACACTAAATACAGCAAAAATGTTGAGTCTACAACGTTTAGTTTAGGTGTGAGAGCCAAAATGAACTTTTTATTGCTTTAAATGCGTTTTCAGCCTGATTGTGCACTTTAGGTGAAAATGTCAAAATCTTCAAAATGAGCATAAGCACAATGAAATTAATGCTGGAATCATCTTCAGGATGCTAGAATACACTAAATACAGCAAAAATTTTGAGTCTACAACGTTTAGTTTAGGTGTGAGTGCCAAAATGAACTTTTTATTGCTTTAAACGCGTTTTCAGCCTGATTGTGCACTTTAGGTGAAAATGTCAAAATCTTAAAAATGAGCATAAGCACAATGAAATTAATGCTGGAATCATCTTCAGGATGCTAGAATACACTAAATACAGCAAAAATTTTGAGTCTACAACGTTTAGTTTAGGTGTGAGTGCCAAAATGAACTTTTTATTGCTTTAAACGCGTTTTCAGCCTGATTGTGCACTTTAGGTGAAAATGTCAAAATCTTAAAAATGAGCATAAGCACAATGAAATTAATGCTGGAATCATCTTCAGGATGCTAGAATACACTAAATACAGCAAAAATTTTGAGTCTACAACGTTTAGTTTAGGTGTGAGAGCCAAAATGAACTTTTTATTGCTTTAAACGCGTTTTCAGCCCCTGATTGTCCACTTAAGGTGAAAATGTCAAAATCTTAAAAATGAGCACAAGCACAATGAAATTAAAGCTGGAATCATCTTCAGGATGCTAGAATACACTAAATACAGCAAAAATTTTGAGTCTACAACGTTTAGTTTAGGTGTGAGAGCCAAAATGAACTTTTTATTGCTTTAAACGCGTTTTCAGCCCCTGATTGTCCACTTAAGGTGAAAATGTCAAAATCTTAAAAATGAGCACAAGCACAATGAAATTAAAGCTGGAATCATCTTCAGGATGCTAGAATACACTAAATACAGCAAAAATTTTGAGTCTACAACGTTTAGTTTAGGTGTGAGAGCCAAAATGAACTTTTTATTGCTTTAAACGCGTTTTCAGCCTGATTGTGCACTTTAGGTGAAAATGTCAAAATCTTAAAAATGAGCATAAGCACAATGAAATTAATGCTGGAATCATCTTCAGGATGCTAGAATACACTAAATACAGCAAAATTTTTGAGTCTACAACGTTTAGTTTAGGTGTGAGAGCCAAAATGAACTTTTTATTGCTTTAAACGCGTTTTCAGCCCCTGATTGTACACTTAAGGTGAAAATGTCAAAATCTTCAAAATGAGCATAAGCACAATGAAATTAATGCTGGAATCATCTTCAGGATGATAGAATACACTAAATACAGCAAAAATTTTGAGTCTACAACGTTTGGTTTAGGTGTGAGTGCCAAAATGAACTTTTTATTGCTTTAAACGCGTTTTCAGCCTGATTGTGCACTTTAGGTGAAAATGTCAAAATCTTAAAAATGAGCATAAGCACAATGAAATTAATGCTGGAATCATCTTCAGGATGCTAGAATACACTAAATACAGCAAAAATTTTGAGTCTACAACGTTTAGTTTAGGTGTGAGAGCCAAAATGAACTTTTTATTGCTTTAAACGCGTTTTCAGCCCCTGATTGTACACTTAAGGTGAAAATGTCAAAATCTTCAAAATGAGCATAAGCACAATGAAATTAATGCTGGAATCATCTTCAGGATGCTAGAATACACTAAATACAGCAAAAATTTTGAGTCTACAACGTTTAGTTTAGGTGTGAGAGCCAAAATGAACTTTTTATTGCTTTAAACGCGTTTTCAGCCTGATTGTGCACTTTAGGTGAAAATGTCAAAATCTTAAAAATGAGCATAAGCACAATGAAATTAATTCTGGAATCATCTTCAGGATGCTAGAATACACTAAATACAGCAAAAATTTTGAGTCTACAACGTTTAGTTTAGGTGTGAGAGCCAAAATGAACTTTTTATTGCTTTAAACGCGTTTTCAGCCTGATTGTGCACTTTAGGTGAAAATGTCAAAATCTTAAAAATGAGCATAAGCACAATGAAATTAATGCTGGAATCATCTTCAGGATGCTAGAATACACTAAATACAGCAAAATTTTTGTGTCTACAACGTTTAGTTTAGGTGTGAGAGCCAAAATGAACTTTTTATTGCTTTAAACGCGTTTTCAGCCCCTGATTGTACACTTAAGGTGAAAATGTCAAAATCTTAAAAATGAGCATAAGCACAATGAAATTAATGCTGGAATCATCTTCAGGATGCTAGAATACACTAAATACAGCAAAAATGTTGAGTCTACAACGTTTATTAGGTGTGAGAGCCAAAATGAACTTTTTATTGCTTTAAATGCGTTTTCAGCCTGATTGTGCACTTTAGGTGAAAATGTCAAAATCTTTAAAATGAGCATAAGCACAATGAAATTAATGCTGGAGTCATCTTCAGGATGTTAGAATACACTAAATACAGCAAAAATTTTGAGTCTACAACGTTTAGTTTAGGTGTGAGTGCCAAAATGAACTTTTTATTGCTTTAAACGCGTTTTCAGCCTGATTGTGCACTTTAGGTGAAAATGTCAAAATCTTCAAAATGAGCATAAGCACAATGAAATTAATGCTGGAATCATCTTCAGGATGCTAGAATACACTAAATACAGCAAAAATTTTGAGTCTACAACGTTTAGTTTAGGTGTGAGAGCCAAAATGAACTTTTTATTGCTTTAAATGCGTTTTCAGCCTGATTGTGCACTTTAGGTGAAAATGTCAAAATCTTCAAAATGAGCATAAGCACGATGAAATTAATGCTAGAATCATCTTCAGGATTCTAGAATACACTGAATACAGCAAAAATTTTGAGTCTACAACGTTTAGTTTAGGTGTGAGAGCCAAAATGAACTTTTTATTGCTTTAAACGCGTTTTCAGCCCCTGATTGTACACTTAAGGTGAAAATGTCAAAATCTTAAAAATGAGCATAAGCACAATGAAATTAATGCTGGAATCATCTTCAGGATGCTAGAATACACTAAATACAGCAAAAATGTTGAGTCTACAACGTTTAGTTTAGGTGTGAGAGCCAAAATGAACTTTTTATTGCTTTAAATGCGTTTTCAGCCTGATTGTGCACTTTAGGTGAAAATGTCAAAATCTTCAAAATGAGCATAAGCACAATGAAATTAATGCTGGAATCATCTTCAGGATGCTAGAATACACTAAATACAGCAAAAATTTTGAGTCTACAACGTTTAGTTTAGGTGTGAGTGCCAAAATGAACTTTTTATTGCTTTAAACGCGTTTTCTGCCTGATTGTGCACTTTAGGTGAAAATGTCAAAATCTTAAAAATGAGCATAAGCACAATGAAATTAATGCTGGAATCATCTTCAGGATGCTAGAATACACTAAATACAGCAAAAATTTTGAGTCTACAACGTTTAGTTTAGGTGTGAGAGCCAAAATGAACTTTTTATTGCTTTAAACGCGTTTTCAGCCCCTGATTGTACACTTAAGGTGAAAATGTCAAAATCTTCAAAATGAGCATAAGCACAATGAAATTAATGCTGGAATCATCTTCAGGATGCTAGAATACACTAAATACAGCAAAAATTTTGAGTCTACAACGTTTAGTTTAGGTGTGAGAGCCAAAATGAACTTTTTATTGCTTTAAACGCGTTTTCAGCCCCTGATTGTACACTTAAGGTGAAAATGTCAAAATCTTCAAAATGAGCATAAGCACAATGAAATTAATGCTGGAATCATCTTCAGGATGCTAGAATACACTAAATACAGCAAAAATTTTGAGTCTACAACGTTTAGTTTAGGTGTGAGAGCCAAAATGAACTTTTTATTGCTTTAAACGCGTTTTCAGCCTGATTGTGCACTTTAGGTGAAAATGTCAAAATCTTAAAAATGAGCATAAGCACAATGAAATTAATGCTGGAATCATCTTCAGGATGCTAGAATACACTAAATACAGCAAACATTTTGAGTCTACAACGTTTAGTTTAGGTGTGAGAGCCAAAATGAACTTTTTATTGCTTTAAACGCGTTTTCAGCCCCTGATTGTACACTTAAGGTGAAAATGTCAAAATCTTCAAAATGAGCATAAGCACAATGAAATTAATGCTGGAATCATCTTCAGGATGCTAGAATACACTAAATACAGCAAAAATTTTGAGTCTACAACGTTTAGTTTAGGTGTGAGAGCCAAAATGAACTTTTTATTGCTTTAAACGCGTTTTCAGCCTGATTGTGCACTTTAGGTGAAAATGTCAAAATCTTAAAAATGAGCATAAGCACAATGAAATTTATAATGGAATCATCTTCAGGATGCTAGAATACACTAAATACAGCAAAAATTTTGAGTCTACAACGTTTAGTTTAGGTGTGAGAGCCAAAATGAACTTTTTATTGCTTTAAACGCGTTTTCAGCCCCTGATTGTACACTTAAGGTGAAAATGTCAAAATCTTCAAAATGAGCATAAGCACAATGAAATTAATGCTGGAATCATCTTCAGGATGCTAGAATACACTAAATACAGCAAAAATTTTGAGTCTACAACGTTTAGTTTAGGTGTGAGAGCCAAAATGAACTTTTTATTGCTTTAAACGCGTTTTCAGCCTGATTGTGCACTTTAGGTGAAAATGTCAAAATCTTAAAAATGAGCATAAGCACAATGAAATTAATGCTGGAATCATCTTCAGGATGCTAGAATACACTAAATACAGCAAAAATTTTGAGTCTACAACGTTTAGTTTAGGTGTGAGAGCCAAAATGAACTTTTTATTGCTTTAAACGCGTTTTCAGCCCCTGATTGTACACTTAAGGTGAAAATGTCAAAATCTTCAAAATGAGCATAAGCACAATGAAATTAATGCTGGAATCATCTTCAGGATGCTAGAATACACTAAATACAGCAAAAATTTTGAGTCTACAACGTTTAGTTTAGGTGTGAGAGCCAAAATGAACTTTTTATTGCTTTAAACGCGTTTTCAGCCTGATTGTGCACTTTAGGTGAAAATGTCAAAATCTTAAAAATGAGCATAAGCACAATGAAATTAATGCTGGAATCATCTTCAGGATGCTAGAATACACTAAATACAGCAAAAATTTTGAGTCTACAACGTTTAGTTTAGGTGTGAGAGCCAAAATGAACTTTTTATTGCTTTAAACGCGTTTTCAGCCCCTGATTGTACACTTAAGGTGAAAATGTCAAAATCTTCAAAATGAGCATAAGCACAATGAAATTAATGCTGGAATCATCTTTAGGATGCTAGAATACACTAAATACAGCAAAAATTTTGAGTCTACAACGTTTAGTTTAGGTGTGAGAGCCAAAATGAACTTTTTATTGCTTTAAACGCGTTTTCAGCCCCTGATTGTACACTTAAGGTGAAAATGTCAAAATCTTAAAAATGAGCATAAGCACAATGAAATTAATGCTGGAATCATCTTCAGGATGCTAGAATACACTAAATACAGCAAAAATGTTGAGTCTACAACGTTTATTAGGTGTGAGAGCCAAAATGAACTTTTTATTGCTTTAAATGCGTTTTCAGCCTGATTGTGCACTTTAGGTGAAAATGTCAAAATCTTTAAAATGAGCATAAGCACAATGAAATTAATGCTGGAGTCATCTTCAGGATGCTAGAATACACTAAATACAGCAAAAATTTTGAGTCTACAACGTTTAGTTTAGGTGTGAGTGCCAAAATGAACTTTTTATTGCTTTAAACGCGTTTTCAGCCTGATTGTGCACTTTAGGTGAAAATGTCAAAATCTTCAAAATGAGCATAAGCACAATGAAATTAATGCTGGAATCATCTTCAGGATGCTAGAATACACTAAATACAGCAAAAATTTTGAGTCTACAACGTTTAGTTTAGGTGTGAGAGCCAAAATGAACTTTTTATTGCTTTAAATGCGTTTTCAGCCTGATTGTGCACTTTAGGTGAAAATGTCAAAATCTTCAAAATGAGCATAAGCACGATGAAATTAATGCTAGAATCATCTTCAGGATTCTAGAATACACTGAATACAGCAAAAATTTTGAGTCTACAACGTTTAGTTTAGGTGTGAGAGCCAAAATGAACTTTTTATTGCTTTAAACGCGTTTTCAGCCCCTGATTGTACACTTAAGGTGAAAATGTCAAAATCTTAAAAATGAGCATAAGCACAATGAAATTAATGCTGGAATCATCTTCAGGATGCTAGAATACACTAAATACAGCAAAAATGTTGAGTCTACAACGTTTAGTTTAGGTGTGAGAGCCAAAATGAACTTTTTATTGCTTTAAATGCGTTTTCAGCCTGATTGTGCACTTTAGGTGAAAATGTCAAAATCTTCAAAATGAGCATAAGCACAATGAAATTAATGCTGGAATCATCTTCAGGATGCTAGAATACACTAAATACAGCAAAAATTTTGAGTCTACAACGTTTAGTTTAGGTGTGAGTGCCAAAATGAACTTTTTATTGCTTTAAACGCGTTTTCAGCCTGATTGTGCACTTTAGGTGAAAATGTCAAAATCTTAAAAATGAGCATAAGCACAATGAAATTAATGCTGGAATCATCTTCAGGATGCTAGAATACACTAAATACAGCAAAAATTTTGAGTCTACAACGTTTAGTTTAGGTGTGAGAGCCAAAATGAACTTTTTATTGCTTTAAACGCGTTTTCAGCCCCTGATTGTACACTTAAGGTGAAAATGTCAAAATCTTCAAAATGAGCATAAGCACAATGAAATTAATGCTGGAATCATCTTCAGGATGCTAGAATACACTAAATACAGCAAAAATTTTGAGTCTACAACGTTTAGTTTAGGTGTGAGAGCCAAAATGAACTTTTTATTGCTTTAAACGCGTTTTCAGCCCCTGATTGTACACTTAAGGTGAAAATGTCAAAATCTTCAAAATGAGCATAAGCACAATGAAATTAATGCTGGAATCATCTTCAGGATGCTAGAATACACTAAATACAGCAAAAATTTTGAGTCTACAACGTTTAGTTTAGGTGTGAGAGCCAAAATGAACTTTTTATTGCTTTAAACGCGTTTTCAGCCTGATTGTGCACTTTAGGTGAAAATGTCAAAATCTTAAAAATGAGCATAAGCACAATGAAATTAATGCTGGAATCATCTTCAGGATGCTAGAATACACTAAATACAGCAAAAATTTTGAGTCTACAACGTTTAGTTTAGGTGTGAGAGCCAAAATGAACTTTTTATTGCTTTAAACGCGTTTTCAGCCCCTGATTGTACACTTAAGGTGAAAATGTCAAAATCTTCAAAATGAGCATAAGCACAATGAAATTAATGCTGGAATCATCTTCAGGATGCTAGAATACACTAAATACAGCAAAAATTTTGAGTCTACAACGTTTAGTTTAGGTGTGAGAGCCAAAATGAACTTTTTATTGCTTTAAACACGTTTTCAGCCCCTGATTGTACACTTAAGGTGAAAATGTCAAAATCTTAAAAATGAGCATAAGCACAATGAAATTAATGCTGGAATCATCTTCAGGATGCTAGAATACACTAAATACAGCAAAAATGTTGAGTCTACAACGTTTAGTTTAGGTGTGAGAGCCAAAATGAACTTTTTATTGCTTTAAATGCGTTTTCAGCCTGATTGTGCACTTTAGGTGAAAATGTCAAAATCTTCAAAATGAGCATAAGCACAATGAAATTAATGCTGGAATCATCTTCAGGATGCTAGAATACACTAAATACAGCAAAAATTTTGAGTCTACAACGTTTAGTTTAGGTGTGAGTGCCAAAATGAACTTTTTATTGCTTTAAACGCGTTTTCAGCCTGATTGTGCACTTTAGGTGAAAATGTCAAAATCTTAAAAATGAGCATAAGCACAATGAAATTAATGCTGGAATCATCTTCAGGATGCTAGAATACACTAAATACAGCAAAAATTTTGAGTCTACAACGTTTAGTTTAGGTGTGAGTGCCAAAATGAACTTTTTATTGCTTTAAACGCGTTTTCAGCCTGATTGTGCACTTTAGGTGAAAATGTCAAAATCTTAAAAATGAGCATAAGCACAATGAAATTAATGCTGGAATCATCTTCAGGATGCTAGAATACACTAAATACAGCAAAAATTTTGAGTCTACAACGTTTAGTTTAGGTGTGAGAGCCAAAATGAACTTTTTATTGCTTTAAACGCGTTTTCAGCCCCTGATTGTCCACTTAAGGTGAAAATGTCAAAATCTTAAAAATGAGCACAAGCACAATGAAATTAAAGCTGGAATCATCTTCAGGATGCTAGAATACACTAAATACAGCAAAAATTTTGAGTCTACAACGTTTAGTTTAGGTGTGAGAGCCAAAATGAACTTTTTATTGCTTTAAACGCGTTTTCAGCCCCTGATTGTCCACTTAAGGTGAAAATGTCAAAATCTTAAAAATGAGCACAAGCACAATGAAATTAAAGCTGGAATCATCTTCAGGATGCTAGAATACACTAAATACAGCAAAAATTTTGAGTCTACAACGTTTAGTTTAGGTGTGAGAGCCAAAATGAACTTTTTATTGCTTTAAACGCGTTTTCAGCCTGATTGTGCACTTTAGGTGAAAATGTCAAAATCTTAAAAATGAGCATAAGCACAATGAAATTAATGCTGGAATCATCTTCAGGATGCTAGAATACACTAAATACAGCAAAATTTTTGAGTCTACAACGTTTAGTTTAGGTGTGAGAGCCAAAATGAACTTTTTATTGCTTTAAACGCGTTTTCAGCCCCTGATTGTACACTTAAGGTGAAAATGTCAAAATCTTCAAAATGAGCATAAGCACAATGAAATTAATGCTGGAATCATCTTCAGGATGATAGAATACACTAAATACAGCAAAAATTTTGAGTCTACAACGTTTGGTTTAGGTGTGAGTGCCAAAATGAACTTTTTATTGCTTTAAACGCGTTTTCAGCCTGATTGTGCACTTTAGGTGAAAATGTCAAAATCTTAAAAATGAGCATAAGCACAATGAAATTAATGCTGGAATCATCTTCAGGATGCTAGAATACACTAAATACAGCAAAAATTTTGAGTCTACAACGTTTAGTTTAGGTGTGAGAGCCAAAATGAACTTTTTATTGCTTTAAACGCGTTTTCAGCCCCTGATTGTACACTTAAGGTGAAAATGTCAAAATCTTCAAAATGAGCATAAGCACAATGAAATTAATGCTGGAATCATCTTCAGGATGCTAGAATACACTAAATACAGCAAAAATTTTGAGTCTACAACGTTTAGTTTAGGTGTGAGAGCCAAAATGAACTTTTTATTGCTTTAAACGCGTTTTCAGCCTGATTGTGCACTTTAGGTGAAAATGTCAAAATCTTAAAAATGAGCATAAGCACAATGAAATTAATTCTGGAATCATCTTCAGGATGCTAGAATACACTAAATACAGCAAAAATTTTGAGTCTACAACGTTTAGTTTAGGTGTGAGAGCCAAAATGAACTTTTTATTGCTTTAAACGCGTTTTCAGCCTGATTGTGCACTTTAGGTGAAAATGTCAAAATCTTAAAAATGAGCATAAGCACAATGAAATTAATGCTGGAATCATCTTCAGGATGCTAGAATACACTAAATACAGCAAAATTTTTGTGTCTACAACGTTTAGTTTAGGTGTGAGAGCCAAAATGAACTTTTTATTGCTTTAAACGCGTTTTCAGCCCCTGATTGTACACTTAAGGTGAAAATGTCAAAATCTTAAAAATGAGCATAAGCACAATGAAATTAATGCTGGAATCATCTTCAGGATGCTAGAATACACTAAATACAGCAAAAATGTTGAGTCTACAACGTTTATTAGGTGTGAGAGCCAAAATGAACTTTTTATTGCTTTAAATGCGTTTTCAGCCTGATTGTGCACTTTAGGTGAAAATGTCAAAATCTTTAAAATGAGCATAAGCACAATGAAATTAATGCTGGAGTCATCTTCAGGATGTTAGAATACACTAAATACAGCAAAAATTTTGAGTCTACAACGTTTAGTTTAGGTGTGAGTGCCAAAATGAACTTTTTATTGCTTTAAACGCGTTTTCAGCCTGATTGTGCACTTTAGGTGAAAATGTCAAAATCTTCAAAATGAGCATAAGCACAATGAAATTAATGCTGGAATCATCTTCAGGATGCTAGAATACACTAAATACAGCAAAAATTTTGAGTCTACAACGTTTAGTTTAGGTGTGAGAGCCAAAATGAACTTTTTATTGCTTTAAATGCGTTTTCAGCCTGATTGTGCACTTTAGGTGAAAATGTCAAAATCTTCAAAATGAGCATAAGCACGATGAAATTAATGCTAGAATCATCTTCAGGATTCTAGAATACACTGAATACAGCAAAAATTTTGAGTCTACAACGTTTAGTTTAGGTGTGAGAGCCAAAATGAACTTTTTATTGCTTTAAACGCGTTTTCAGCCCCTGATTGTACACTTAAGGTGAAAATGTCAAAATCTTAAAAATGAGCATAAGCACAATGAAATTAATGCTGGAATCATCTTCAGGATGCTAGAATACACTAAATACAGCAAAAATGTTGAGTCTACAACGTTTAGTTTAGGTGTGAGAGCCAAAATGAACTTTTTATTGCTTTAAATGCGTTTTCAGCCTGATTGTGCACTTTAGGTGAAAATGTCAAAATCTTCAAAATGAGCATAAGCACAATGAAATTAATGCTGGAATCATCTTCAGGATGCTAGAATACACTAAATACAGCAAAAATTTTGAGTCTACAACGTTTAGTTTAGGTGTGAGTGCCAAAATGAACTTTTTATTGCTTTAAACGCGTTTTCTGCCTGATTGTGCACTTTAGGTGAAAATGTCAAAATCTTAAAAATGAGCATAAGCACAATGAAATTAATGCTGGAATCATCTTCAGGATGCTAGAATACACTAAATACAGCAAAAATTTTGAGTCTACAACGTTTAGTTTAGGTGTGAGAGCCAAAATGAACTTTTTATTGCTTTAAACGCGTTTTCAGCCCCTGATTGTACACTTAAGGTGAAAATGTCAAAATCTTCAAAATGAGCATAAGCACAATGAAATTAATGCTGGAATCATCTTCAGGATGCTAGAATACACTAAATACAGCAAAAATTTTGAGTCTACAACGTTTAGTTTAGGTGTGAGAGCCAAAATGAACTTTTTATTGCTTTAAACGCGTTTTCAGCCCCTGATTGTACACTTAAGGTGAAAATGTCAAAATCTTCAAAATGAGCATAAGCACAATGAAATTAATGCTGGAATCATCTTCAGGATGCTAGAATACACTAAATACAGCAAAAATTTTGAGTCTACAACGTTTAGTTTAGGTGTGAGAGCCAAAATGAACTTTTTATTGCTTTAAACGCGTTTTCAGCCTGATTGTGCACTTTAGGTGAAAATGTCAAAATCTTAAAAATGAGCATAAGCACAATGAAATTAATGCTGGAATCATCTTCAGGATGCTAGAATACACTAAATACAGCAAACATTTTGAGTCTACAACGTTTAGTTTAGGTGTGAGAGCCAAAATGAACTTTTTATTGCTTTAAACGCGTTTTCAGCCCCTGATTGTACACTTAAGGTGAAAATGTCAAAATCTTCAAAATGAGCATAAGCACAATGAAATTAATGCTGGAATCATCTTCAGGATGCTAGAATACACTAAATACAGCAAAAATTTTGAGTCTACAACGTTTAGTTTAGGTGTGAGAGCCAAAATGAACTTTTTATTGCTTTAAACACGTTTTCAGCCCCTGATTGTACACTTAAGGTGAAAATGTCAAAATCTTAAAAATGAGCATAAGCACAATGAAATTAATGCTGGAATCATCTTCAGGATGCTAGAATACACTAAATACAGCAAAAATGTTGAGTCTACAACGTTTAGTTTAGGTGTGAGAGCCAAAATGAACTTTTTATTGCTTTAAATGCGTTTTCAGCCTGATTGTGCACTTTAGGTGAAAATGTCAAAATCTTCAAAATGAGCATAAGCACAATGAAATTAATGCTGGAATCATCTTCAGGATGCTAGAATACACTAAATACAGCAAAAATTTTGAGTCTACAACGTTTAGTTTAGGTGTGAGTGCCAAAATGAACTTTTTATTGCTTTAAACGCGTTTTCAGCCTGATTGTGCACTTTAGGTGAAAATGTCAAAATCTTAAAAATGAGCATAAGCACAATGAAATTAATGCTGGAATCATCTTCAGGATGCTAGAATACACTAAATACAGCAAAAATTTTGAGTCTACAACGTTTAGTTTAGGTGTGAGTGCCAAAATGAACTTTTTATTGCTTTAAACGCGTTTTCAGCCTGATTGTGCACTTTAGGTGAAAATGTCAAAATCTTAAAAATGAGCATAAGCACAATGAAATTAATGCTGGAATCATCTTCAGGATGCTAGAATACACTAAATACAGCAAAAATTTTGAGTCTACAACGTTTAGTTTAGGTGTGAGAGCCAAAATGAACTTTTTATTGCTTTAAACGCGTTTTCAGCCCCTGATTGTCCACTTAAGGTGAAAATGTCAAAATCTTAAAAATGAGCACAAGCACAATGAAATTAAAGCTGGAATCATCTTCAGGATGCTAGAATACACTAAATACAGCAAAAATGTTGAGTCTACAACGTTTAGTTTAGGTGTGAGAGCCAAAATGAACTTTTTATTGCTTTAAACGCGTTTTCAGCCTGATTGTGCACTTTAGGTGAAAATGTCAAAATCTTAAAAATGAGCATAAGCACAATGAAATTAATGCTGGAATCATCTTTAGGATGCTAGAATACACTAAATACAGCAAAAATTTTGAGTCTACAACGTTTAGTTTAGGTGTGAGAGCCAAAATGAACTTTTTATTGCTTTAAACGCGTTTTCAGCCCCTGATTGTACACTTAAGGTGAAAATGTCAAAATCTTCAAAATGAGCATAAGCACAATGAAATTAATGCTGGAATCATCTTTAGGATGCTAGAATACACTAAATACAGCAAAAATTTTGAGTCTACAACGTTTAGTTTAGGTGTGAGAGCCAAAATGAACTTTTTATTGCTTTAAACGCGTTTTCAGCCTGATTGTGCACTTTAGGTGAAAATGTCAAAATCTTAAAAATGAGCATAAGCACAATGAAATTAATGCTGGAATCATCTTCAGGATGCTAGAATACACTAAATACAGCAAAAAATTTGAGTCTACAACGTTTAGTTTAGGTGTGAGAGCCAAAATGAACTTTTTATTGCTTTAAACGCGTTTTCAGCCCCTGATTGTACACTTAAGGTGAAAATGTCAAAATCTTCAAAATGAGCATAAGCACAATGAAATTAATGCTGGAATCATCTTCAGGATGCTAGAATACACTAATTACAGCAAAAATGTTGAGTCTACAACGTTTAGTTTAGGTGTGAGATTCAAAATGAACTTTTTATTGCTTTAAACGCGTTTTCAGCCCCTGATTGTACACTTAAGGTGAAAATGTCAAAATCTTAAAAATGAGCATAAGCACAATGAAATTAATGCTAGAATCATCTTCAGGATGCTAGAATACACTAAATACAGCAAAAATGTTGAGTGTACAACGTTTAGTTTAGGTGTGAGAGCCAAAATGAACTTTTTATTGCTTTAAATGCGTTTTCAGCCTGATTGTGCACTTTAGGTGAAAATGTCAAAATCTTCAAAATGAGCATAAGCACAATGAAATTATTGCTGGAATCATCTTCAGGATGCTAGAATACACTGAATACAGCAAAAATTTTGAGTCTACAACGTTTAGTTTAGGTGTGAGATTCAAAATGAACTTTTTATTGCTTTAAACGCGTTTTCAGCCCCTGATTGTACACTTAAGGTGAAAATGTCAAAATCTTAAAAATGAGCATAAGCACAATGAAATTAATGCTAGAATCATCTTCAGGATGCTAGAATACACTAAATACAGCAAAAATGTTGAGTGTACAACGTTTAGTTTAGGTGTGAGAGCCAAAATGAACTTTTTATTGCTTTAAATGCGTTTTCAGCCTGATTGTGCACTTTGGGTGAAAATGTCAAAATCTTCAAAATGAGCATAAGCACAATGAAATTAATGCTGGAATCATCTTCAGGATGCTAGAATACACTAAATACAGCAAAAATTTTGAGTCTACAACGTTTAGTTTAGGTGTGAGAGCCAAAATGAACTTTTTATTGCTTTAAATGCGTTTTCAGCCTGATTGTGCACTTTAGGTGAAAATGTCAAAATCTTCAAAATGAGCATAAGCACAATGAAATTATTGCTGGAATCATCTTCAGGATGCTAGAATACACTAAATACAGCAAAAATTTTGAGTCTACAACGTTTAGTTTAGGTGTGAGAGCCAAAATGAACTTTTTATTGCTTTAAATGCGTTTTCAGCCTGATTGTGCACTTTAGGTGAAAATGTCAAAATCTTCAAAATGAGCATAAGCACAATGAAATTATTGCTGGAATCATCTTCAGGATGCTAGAATACACTAAATACAGCAAAAATTTTGAGTCTACAACGTTTAGTTTAGGTGTGAGAGCCAAAATGAACTTTTTATTGCTTTAAACGCGTTTTCAGCCTGATTGTGCACTTTAGGTGAAAATGTCAAAATCTTAAAAATGAGCATAAGCACAATGAAATTAATGCTGGAATCATCTTCAGGATGCTAGAATACACTAAATACAGCAAAATTTTTGAGACTACAACGTTTAGTTTAGGTGTGAGAGCCAAAATGAACTTTTTATTGCTTTAAACGCGTTTTCAGCCCCTGATTGTACACTTAAGGTGAAAATGTCAAAATCTTCAAAATGAGCATAAGCACAATGAAATTAATGCTGGAATCATCTTCAGGATGCTAGAATACACTAAATACAGCAAAAATTTTGAGTCTACAACGTTTAGTTTAGGTGTGAGTGCCAAAATGAACTTTTTATTGCTTTAAACGCGTTTTCAGCCTGATTGTGCACTTAAGGTGAAAATGTCAAAATCTTAAAAATGAGCATAAGCACAATGAAATTAATGCTGGAATCATCTTCAGGATGCTAGAATACACTAAATACAGCAAAAATTTTGAGTCTACAACGTTTAGTTTAGGTGTGAGAGCCAAAATGAACTTTTTATTGCTTTAAACGCGTTTTCAGCCCCTGATTGTACACTTAAGGTGAAAATGTCAAAATCTTCAAAATGAGCATAAGCACAATGAAATTAATGCTGGAATCATCTTCAGGATGCTAGAATACACTAAATACAGCAAAAATTTTGAGTCTACAACGTTTAGTTTAGGTGTGAGAGCCAAAATGAACTTTTTATTGCTTTAAACGCGTTTTCAGCCTGATTGTGCACTTTAGGTGAAAATGTCAAAATCTTAAAAATGAGCATAAGCACAATGAAATTAATGCTGGAATCATCTTCAGGATGCTAGAATACACTAAATACAGCAAAAATTTTGAGTCTACAACGTTTAGTTTAGGTGTGAGAGCCAAAATGAACTTTTTATTGCTTTAAACGCGTTTTCAGCCTGATTGTGCACTTTAGGTGAAAATGTCAAAATCTTAAAAATGAGCATAAGCACAATGAAATTAATGCTGGAATCATCTTCAGGATGCTAGAATACACTAAATACAGCAAAATTTTTGAGTCTACAACGTTTAGTTTAGGTGTGAGAGCCAAAATGAACTTTTTATTGCTTTAAACGCGTTTTCAGCCCCTGATTGTACACTTAAGGTGAAAATGTCAAAATCTTAAAAATGAGCATAAGCACAATGAAATTAATGCTGGAATCATCTTCAGGATGCTAGAATACACTAAATACAGCAAAAATGTTGAGTCTACAACGTTTATTAGGTGTGAGAGCCAAAATGAACTTTTTATTGCTTTAAATGCGTTTTCAGCCTGATTGTGCACTTTAGGTGAAAATGTCAAAATCTTTAAAATGAGCATAAGCACAATGAAATTAATGCTGGAGTCATCTTCAGGATGCTAGAATACACTAAATACAGCAAAAATTTTGAGTCTACAACGTTTAGTTTAGGTGTGAGTGCCAAAATGAACTTTTTATTGCTTTAAACGCGTTTTCAGCCTGATTGTGCACTTTAGGTGAAAATGTCAAAATCTTCAAAATGAGCATAAGCACAATGAAATTAATGCTGGAATCATCTTCATGATGCTAGAATACACTAAATACAGCAAAAATTTTGAGTCTACAACGTTTAGTTTAGGTGTGAGAGCCAAAATGAACTTTTTATTGCTTTAAATGCGTTTTCAGCCTGATTGTGCACTTTAGGTGAAAATGTCAAAATCTTCAAAATGAGCATAAGCACGATGAAATTAATGCTAGAATCATCTTCAGGATGCTAGAATACACTGAATACAGCAAAAATTTTGAGTCTACAACGTTTAGTTTAGGTGTGAGAGCCAAAATGAACTTTTTATTGCTTTAAACGCGTTTTCAGCCCCTGATTGTACACTTAAGGTGAAAATGTCAAAATCTTAAAAATGAGCATAAGCACAATGAAATTAATGCTGGAATCATCTTCAGGATGCTAGAATACACTAAATACAGCAAAAATGTTGAGTCTACAACGTTTAGTTTAGGTGTGAGAGCCAAAATGAACTTTTTATTGCTTTAAATGCGTTTTCAGCCTGATTGTGCACTTTAGGTGAAAATGTCAAAATCTTCAAAATGAGCATAAGCACAATGAAATTAATGCTGGAATCATCTTCAGGATGCTAGAATACACTAAATACAGCAAAAATTTTGAGTCTACAACGTTTAGTTTAGGTGTGAGTGCCAAAATGAACTTTTTATTGCTTTAAACGCGTTTTCAGCCTGATTGTGCACTTTAGGTGAAAATGTCAAAATCTTAAAAATGAGCATAAGCACAATGAAATTAATGCTGGAATCATCTTCAGGATGCTAGAATACACTAAATACAGCAAAAATTTTGAGTCTACAACGTTTAGTTTAGGTGTGAGAGCCAAAATGAACTTTTTATTGCTTTAAACGCGTTTTCAGCCCCTGATTGTACACTTAAGGTGAAAATGTCAAAATCTTAAAAATGAGCACAAGCACAATGAAATTAATGCTGGAATCATCTTCAGGATGCTAGAATACACTAAATACAGCAAAAATTTTGAGTCTACAACGTTTAGTTTAGGTGTGAGTGCCAAAATGAACTTTTTATTGCTTTAAACCCGTTTTCAGCCTGATTGTGCACTTTAGGTGAAAATGTCAAAATCTTAAAAATGAGCATAAGCACAATGAAATTAATGCTGGAATCATCTTTAGGATGCTAGAATACACTAAATACAGCAAAAATTTTGAGTCTACAACGTTTAGTTTAGGTGTGAGAGCCAAAATGAACTTTTTATTGCTTTAAACGCGTTTTCAGCCCCTGATTGTACACTTAAGGTGAAAATGTCAAAATCTTCAAAATGAGCATAAGCACAATGAAATTAATGCTGGAATCATCTTCAGGATGCTAGAATACACTAAATACAGCAAAAATTTTGAGTCTACAACGTTTAGTTTAGGTGTGAGAGCCAAAATGAACTTTTTATTGCTTTAAACGCGTTTTCAGCCTGATTGTGCACTTTAGGTGAAAATGTCAAAATCTTAAAAATGAGCATAAGCACAATGAAATTAATGCTGGAATCATCTTCAGGATGCTAGAATACACTAAATACAGCAAACATTTTGAGTCTACAACGTTTAGTTTAGGTGTGAGAGCCAAAATGAACTTTTTATTGCTTTAAACGCGTTTTCAGCCCCTGATTGTACACTTAAGGTGAAAATGTCAAAATCTTCAAAATGAGCATAAGCACAATGAAATTAATGCTGGAATCATCTTCAGGATGCTAGAATACACTAAATACAGCAAAAATTTTGAGTCTACAACGTTTAGTTTAGGTGTGAGAGCCAAAATGAACTTTTTATTGCTTTAAACACGTTTTCAGCCCCTGATTGTACACTTAAGGTGAAAATGTCAAAATCTTAAAAATGAGCATAAGCACAATGAAATTAATGCTGGAATCATCTTCAGGATGCTAGAATACACTAAATACAGCAAAAATGTTGAGTCTACAACGTTTAGTTTAGGTGTGAGAGCCAAAATGAACTTTTTATTGCTTTAAATGCGTTTTCAGCCTGATTGTGCACTTTAGGTGAAAATGTCAAAATCTTCAAAATGAGCATAAGCACAATGAAATTAATGCTGGAATCATCTTCAGGATGCTAGAATACACTAAATACAGCAAAAATTTTGAGTCTACAACGTTTAGTTTAGGTGTGAGTGCCAAAATGAACTTTTTATTGCTTTAAACGCGTTTTCAGCCTGATTGTGCACTTTAGGTGAAAATGTCAAAATCTTAAAAATGAGCATAAGCACAATGAAATTAATGCTGGAATCATCTTCAGGATGCTAGAATACACTAAATACAGCAAAAATTTTGAGTCTACAACGTTTAGTTTAGGTGTGAGTGCCAAAATGAACTTTTTATTGCTTTAAACGCGTTTTCAGCCTGATTGTGCACTTTAGGTGAAAATGTCAAAATCTTAAAAATGAGCATAAGCACAATGAAATTAATGCTGGAATCATCTTCAGGATGCTAGAATACACTAAATACAGCAAAAATTTTGAGTCTACAACGTTTAGTTTAGGTGTGAGAGCCAAAATGAACTTTTTATTGCTTTAAACGCGTTTTCAGCCCCTGATTGTCCACTTAAGGTGAAAATGTCAAAATCTTAAAAATGAGCACAAGCACAATGAAATTAAAGCTGGAATCATCTTCAGGATGCTAGAATACACTAAATACAGCAAAAATGTTGAGTCTACAACGTTTAGTTTAGGTGTGAGAGCCAAAATGAACTTTTTATTGCTTTAAACGCGTTTTCAGCCTGATTGTGCACTTTAGGTGAAAATGTCAAAATCTTAAAAATGAGCATAAGCACAATGAAATTAATGCTGGAATCATCTTTAGGATGCTAGAATACACTAAATACAGCAAAAATTTTGAGTCTACAACGTTTAGTTTAGGTGTGAGAGCCAAAATGAACTTTTTATTGCTTTAAACGCGTTTTCAGCCCCTGATTGTACACTTAAGGTGAAAATGTCAAAATCTTCAAAATGAGCATAAGCACAATGAAATTAATGCTGGAATCATCTTTAGGATGCTAGAATACACTAAATACAGCAAAAATTTTGAGTCTACAACGTTTAGTTTAGGTGTGAGAGCCAAAATGAACTTTTTATTGCTTTAAACGCGTTTTCAGCCTGATTGTGCACTTTAGGTGAAAATGTCAAAATCTTAAAAATGAGCATAAGCACAATGAAATTAATGCTGGAATCATCTTCAGGATGCTAGAATACACTAAATACAGCAAAAAATTTGAGTCTACAACGTTTAGTTTAGGTGTGAGAGCCAAAATGAACTTTTTATTGCTTTAAACGCGTTTTCAGCCCCTGATTGTACACTTAAGGTGAAAATGTCAAAATCTTCAAAATGAGCATAAGCACAATGAAATTAATGCTGGAATCATCTTCAGGATGCTAGAATACACTAATTACAGCAAAAATGTTGAGTCTACAACGTTTAGTTTAGGTGTGAGATTCAAAATGAACTTTTTATTGCTTTAAACGCGTTTTCAGCCCCTGATTGTACACTTAAGGTGAAAATGTCAAAATCTTAAAAATGAGCATAAGCACAATGAAATTAATGCTAGAATCATCTTCAGGATGCTAGAATACACTAAATACAGCAAAAATGTTGAGTGTACAACGTTTAGTTTAGGTGTGAGAGCCAAAATGAACTTTTTATTGCTTTAAATGCGTTTTCAGCCTGATTGTGCACTTTAGGTGAAAATGTCAAAATCTTCAAAATGAGCATAAGCACAATGAAATTATTGCTGGAATCATCTTCAGGATGCTAGAATACACTGAATACAGCAAAAATTTTGAGTCTACAACGTTTAGTTTAGGTGTGAGATTCAAAATGAACTTTTTATTGCTTTAAACGCGTTTTCAGCCCCTGATTGTACACTTAAGGTGAAAATGTCAAAATCTTAAAAATGAGCATAAGCACAATGAAATTAATGCTAGAATCATCTTCAGGATGCTAGAATACACTAAATACAGCAAAAATGTTGAGTGTACAACGTTTAGTTTAGGTGTGAGAGCCAAAATGAACTTTTTATTGCTTTAAATGCGTTTTCAGCCTGATTGTGCACTTTGGGTGAAAATGTCAAAATCTTCAAAATGAGCATAAGCACAATGAAATTAATGCTGGAATCATCTTCAGGATGCTAGAATACACTAAATACAGCAAAAATTTTGAGTCTACAACGTTTAGTTTAGGTGTGAGAGCCAAAATGAACTTTTTATTGCTTTAAATGCGTTTTCAGCCTGATTGTGCACTTTAGGTGAAAATGTCAAAATCTTCAAAATGAGCATAAGCACAATGAAATTATTGCTGGAATCATCTTCAGGATGCTAGAATACACTAAATACAGCAAAAATTTTGAGTCTACAACGTTTAGTTTAGGTGTGAGAGCCAAAATGAACTTTTTATTGCTTTAAATGCGTTTTCAGCCTGATTGTGCACTTTAGGTGAAAATGTCAAAATCTTCAAAATGAGCATAAGCACAATGAAATTATTGCTGGAATCATCTTCAGGATGCTAGAATACACTAAATACAGCAAAAATTTTGAGTCTACAACGTTTAGTTTAGGTGTGAGAGACAAAATGAACTTTTTATTGCTTTAAACGCGTTTTCAGCCTGATTGTGCACTTTAGGTGAAAATGTCAAAATCTTAAAAATGAGCATAAGCACAATGAAATTAATGCTGGAATCATCTTCAGGATGCTAGAATACACTAAATACAGCAAAATTTTTGAGACTACAACGTTTAGTTTAGGTGTGAGAGCCAAAATGAACTTTTTATTGCTTTAAACGCGTTTTCAGCCCCTGATTGTACACTTAAGGTGAAAATGTCAAAATCTTCAAAATGAGCATAAGCACAATGAAATTAATGCTGGAATCATCTTCAGGATGCTAGAATACACTAAATACAGCAAAAATTTTGAGTCTACAACGTTTAGTTTAGGTGTGAGTGCCAAAATGAACTTTTTATTGCTTTAAACGCGTTTTCAGCCTGATTGTGCACTTAAGGTGAAAATGTCAAAATCTTAAAAATGAGCATAAGCACAATGAAATTAATGCTGGAATCATCTTCAGGATGCTAGAATACACTAAATACAGCAAAAATTTTGAGTCTACAACGTTTAGTTTAGGTGTGAGAGCCAAAATGAACTTTTTATTGCTTTAAACGCGTTTTCAGCCCCTGATTGTACACTTAAGGTGAAAATGTCAAAATCTTCAAAATGAGCATAAGCACAATGAAATTAATGCTGGAATCATCTTCAGGATGCTAGAATACACTAAATACAGCAAAAATTTTGAGTCTACAACGTTTAGTTTAGGTGTGAGAGCCAAAATGAACTTTTTATTGCTTTAAACGCGTTTTCAGCCTGATTGTGCACTTTAGGTGAAAATGTCAAAATCTTAAAAATGAGCATAAGCACAATGAAATTAATTCTGGAATCATCTTCAGGATGCTAGAATACACTAAATACAGCAAAAATTTTGAGTCTACAACGTTTAGTTTAGGTGTGAGAGCCAAAATGAACTTTTTATTGCTTTAAACGCGTTTTCAGCCTGATTGTGCACTTTAGGTGAAAATGTCAAAATCTTAAAAATGAGCATAAGCACAATGAAATTAATGCTGGAATCATCTTCAGGATGCTAGAATACACTAAATACAGCAAAATTTTTGAGTCTACAACGTTTAGTTTAGGTGTGAGAGCCAAAATGAACTTTTTATTGCTTTAAACGCGTTTTCAGCCCCTGATTGTACACTTAAGGTGAAAATGTCAAAATCTTAAAAATGAGCATAAGCACAATGAAATTAATGCTGGAATCATCTTCAGGATGCTAGAATACACTAAATACAGCAAAAATGTTGAGTCTACAACGTTTATTAGGTGTGAGAGCCAAAATGAACTTTTTATTGCTTTAAATGCGTTTTCAGCCTGATTGTGCACTTTAGGTGAAAATGTCAAAATCTTTAAAATGAGCATAAGCACAATGAAATTAATGCTGGAGTCATCTTCAGGATGCTAGAATACACTAAATACAGCAAAAATTTTGAGTCTACAACGTTTAGTTTAGGTGTGAGTGCCAAAATGAACTTTTTATTGCTTTAAACGCGTTTTCAGCCTGATTGTGCACTTTAGGTGAAAATGTCAAAATCTTCAAAATGAGCATAAGCACAATGAAATTAATGCTGGAATCATCTTCATGATGCTAGAATACACTAAATACAGCAAAAATTTTGAGTCTACAACGTTTAGTTTAGGTGTGAGAGCCAAAATGAACTTTTTATTGCTTTAAATGCGTTTTCAGCCTGATTGTGCACTTTAGGTGAAAATGTCAAAATCTTCAAAATGAGCATAAGCACGATGAAATTAATGCTAGAATCATCTTCAGGATGCTAGAATACACTGAATACAGCAAAAATTTTGAGTCTACAACGTTTAGTTTAGGTGTGAGAGCCAAAATGAACTTTTTATTGCTTTAAACGCGTTTTCAGCCCCTGATTGTACACTTAAGGTGAAAATGTCAAAATCTTAAAAATGAGCATAAGCACAATGAAATTAATGCTGGAATCATCTTCAGGATGCTAGAATACACTAAATACAGCAAAAATGTTGAGTCTACAACGTTTAGTTTAGGTGTGAGAGCCAAAATGAACTTTTTATTGCTTTAAATGCGTTTTCAGCCTGATTGTGCACTTTAGGTGAAAATGTCAAAATCTTCAAAATGAGCATAAGCACAATGAAATTAATGCTGGAATCATCTTCAGGATGCTAGAATACACTAAATACAGCAAAAAATTTGAGTCTACAACGTTTAGTTTAGGTGTGAGTGCCAAAATGAACTTTTTATTGCTTTAAACGCGTTTTCAGCCTGATTGTGCACTTTAGGTGAAAATGTCAAAATCTTAAAAATGAGCATAAGCACAATGAAATTAATGCTGGAATCATCTTCAGGATGCTAGAATACACTAAATACAGCAAAAATTTTGAGTCTACAACGTTTAGTTTAGGTGTGAGAGCCAAAATGAACTTTTTATTGCTTTAAACGCGTTTTCAGCCCCTGATTGTACACTTAAGGTGAAAATGTCAAAATCTTAAAAATGAGCACAAGCACAATGAAATTAATGCTGGAATCATCTTCAGGATGCTAGAATACACTAAATACAGCAAAAATTTTGAGTCTACAACGTTTAGTTTAGGTGTGAGTGCCAAAATGAACTTTTTATTGCTTTAAACCCGTTTTCAGCCTGATTGTGCACTTTAGGTGAAAATGTCAAAATCTTAAAAATGAGCATAAGCACAATGAAATTAATGCTGGAATCATCTTTAGGATGCTAGAATACACTAAATACAGCAAAAATTTTGAGTCTACAACGTTTAGTTTAGGTGTGAGAGCCAAAATGAACTTTTTATTGCTTTAAACGCGTTTTCAGCCCCTGATTGTACACTTAAGGTGAAAATGTCAAAATCTTCAAAATGAGCATAAGCACAATGAAATTAATGCTGGAATCATCTTCAGGATGCTAGAATACACTAAATACAGCAAAAATTTTGAGTCTACAACGTTTAGTTTAGGTGTGAGAGCCAAAATGAACTTTTTATTGCTTTAAACGCGTTTTCAGCCTGATTGTGCACTTTGGGTGAAAATGTCAAAATCTTCAAAATGAGCATAAGCACAATGAAATTAATGCTGGAATCATCTTCAGGATGCTAGAATACACTAAATACAGCAAAAATTTTGAGTCTACAACGTTTAGTTTAGGTGTGAGAGCCAAAATGAACTTTTTATTGCTTTAAATGCGTTTTCAGCCTGATTGTGCACTTTAGGTGAAAATGTCAAAATCTTCAAAATGAGCATAAGCACAATGAAATTATTGCTGGAATCATCTTCAGGATGCTAGAATACACTAAATACAGCAAAAATTTTGAGTCTACAACGTTTAGTTTAGGTGTGAGAGCCAAAATGAACTTTTTATTGCTTTAAATGCGTTTTCAGCCTGATTGTGCACTTTAGGTGAAAATGTCAAAATCTTCAAAATGAGCATAAGCACAATGAAATTATTGCTGGAATCATCTTCAGGATGCTAGAATACACTAAATACAGCAAAAATTTTGAGTCTACAACGTTTAGTTTAGGTGTGAGAGCCAAAATGAACTTTTTATTGCTTTAAACGCGTTTTCAGCCTGATTGTGCACTTTAGGTGAAAATGTCAAAATCTTAAAAATGAGCATAAGCACAATGAAATTAATGCTGGAATCATATTCAGGATGCTAGAATACACTAAATACAGCAAAATTTTTGAGACTACAACGTTTAGTTTAGGTGTGAGAGCCAAAATGAACTTTTTATTGCTTTAAACGCGTTTTCAGCCCCTGATTGTACACTTAAGGTGAAAATGTCAAAATCTTCAAAATGAGCATAAGCACAATGAAATTAATGCTGGAATCATCTTCAGGATGCTAGAATACACTAAATACAGCAAAAATTTTGAGTCTACAACGTTTAGTTTAGGTGTGAGTGCCAAAATGAACTTTTTATTGCTTTAAACGCGTTTTCAGCCTGATTGTGCACTTAAGGTGAAAATGTCAAAATCTTAAAAATGAGCATAAGCACAATGAAATTAATGCTGGAATCATCTTCAGGATGCTAGAATACACTAAATACAGCAAAAATTTTGAGTCTACAACGTTTAGTTTAGGTGTGAGAGCCAAAATGAACTTTTTATTGCTTTAAACGCGTTTTCAGCCCCTGATTGTACACTTAAGGTGAAAATGTCAAATTCTTCAAAATGAGCATAAGCACAATGAAATTAATGCTGGAATCATCTTCAGGATGCTAGAATACACTAAATACAGCAAAAATTTTGAGTCTACAACGTTTAGTTTAGGTGTGAGAGCCAAAATGAACTTTTTATTGCTTTAAACGCGTTTTCAGCCTGATTGTGCACTTTAGGTGAAAATGTCAAAATCTTAAAAATGAGCATAAGCACAATGAAATTAATTCTGGAATCATCTTCAGGATGCTAGAATACACTAAATACAGCAAAAATTTTGAGTCTACAACGTTTAGTTTAGGTGTGAGAGCCAAAATGAACTTTTTATTGCTTTAAACGCGTTTTCAGCCTGATTGTGCACTTTAGGTGAAAATGTCAAAATCTTAAAAATGAGCATAAGCACAATGAAATTAATGCTGGAATCATCTTCAGGATGCTAGAATACACTAAATACAGCAAAATTTTTGAGTCTACAACGTTTAGTTTAGGTGTGAGAGCCAAAATGAACTTTTTATTGCTTTAAACGCGTTTTCAGCCCCTGATTGTACACTTAAGGTGAAAATGTCAAAATCTTAAAAATGAGCATAAGCACAATGAAATTAATGCTGGAATCATCTTCAGGATGCTAGAATACACTAAATACAGCAAAAATGTTGAGTCTACAACGTTTATTAGGTGTGAGAGCCAAAATGAACTTTTTATTGCTTTAAATGCGTTTTCAGCCTGATTGTGCACTTTAGGTGAAAATGTCAAAATCTTTAAAATGAGCATAAGCACAATGAAATTAATGCTGGAGTCATCTTCAGGATGCTAGAATACACTAAATACAGCAAAAATTTTGAGTCTACAACGTTTAGTTTAGGTGTGAGTGCCAAAATGAACTTTTTATTGCTTTAAACGCGTTTTCAGCCTGATTGTGCACTTTAGGTGAAAATGTCAAAATCTTCAAAATGAGCATAAGCACAATGAAATTAATGCTGGAATCATCTTCATGATGCTAGAATACACTAAATACAGCAAAAATTTTGAGTCTACAACGTTTAGTTTAGGTGTGAGAGCCAAAATGAACTTTTTATTGCTTTAAATGCGTTTTCAGCCTGATTGTGCACTTTAGGTGAAAATGTCAAAATCTTCAAAATGAGCATAAGCACGATGAAATTAATGCTAGAATCATCTTCAGGATGCTAGAATACACTGAATACAGCAAAAATTTTGAGTCTACAACGTTTAGTTTAGGTGTGAGAGCCAAAATGAACTTTTTATTGCTTTAAACGCGTTTTCAGCCCCTGATTGTACACTTAAGGTGAAAATGTCAAAATCTTAAAAATGAGCATAAGCACAATGAAATTAATGCTGGAATCATCTTCAGGATGCTAGAATACACTAAATACAGCAAAAATGTTGAGTCTACAACGTTTAGTTTAGGTGTGAGAGCCAAAATGAACTTTTTATTGCTTTAAATGCGTTTTCAGCCTGATTGTGCACTTTAGGTGAAAATGTCAAAATCTTCAAAATGAGCATAAGCACAATGAAATTAATGCTGGAATCATCTTCAGGATGCTAGAATACACTAAATACAGCAAAAATTTTGAGTCTACAACGTTTAGTTTAGGTGTGAGTGCCAAAATGAACTTTTTATTGCTTTAAACGCGTTTTCAGCCTGATTGTGGACTTTAGGTGAAAATGTCAAAATCTTAAAAATGAGCATAAGCACAATGAAATTAATGCTGGAATCATCTTCAGGATGCTAGAATACACTAAATACAGCAAAAATTTTGAGTCTACAACGTTTAGTTTAGGTGTGAGAGCCAAAATGAACTTTTTATTGCTTTAAACGCGTTTTCAGCCCCTGATTGTACACTTAAGGTGAAAATGTCAAAATCTTAAAAATGAGCACAAGCACAATGAAATTAATGCTGGAATCATCTTCAGGATGCTAGAATACACTAAATACAGCAAAAATTTTGAGTCTACAACGTTTAGTTTAGGTGTGAGTGCCAAAATGAACTTTTTATTGCTTTAAACCCGTTTTCAGCCTGATTGTGCACTTTAGGTGAAAATGTCAAAATCTTAAAAATGAGCATAAGCACAATGAAATTAATGCTGGAATCATCTTTAGGATGCTAGAATACACTAAATACAGCAAAAATTTTGAGTCTACAACGTTTAGTTTAGGTGTGAGAGCCAAAATGAACTTTTTATTGCTTTAAACGCGTTTTCAGCCCCTGATTGTACACTTAAGGTGAAAATGTCAAAATCTTCAAAATGAGCATAAGCACAATGAAATTAATGCTGGAATCATCTTCAGGATGCTAGAATACACTAAATACAGCAAAAATTTTGAGTCTACAACGTTTAGTTTAGGTGTGAGAGCCAAAATGAACTTTTTATTGCTTTAAACGCGTTTTCAGCCTGATTGTGCACTTTAGGTGAAAATGTCAAAATCTTAAAAATGAGCATAAGCACAATGAAATTAATGCTGGAATCATCTTCAGGATGCTAGAATACACTAAATACAGCAAAAATTTTGAGTCTACAACGTTTAGTTTAGGTGTGAGAGCCAAAATGAACTTTTTATTGCTTTAAACGCGTTTTCAGCCCCTGATTGTACACTTAAGGTGAAAATGTCAAAATCTTCAAAATGAGCATAAGCACAATGAAATTAATGCTGGAATCATCTTCAGGATGCTAGAATACACTAAATACAGCAAAAATTTTGAGTCTACAACGTTTAGTTTAGGTGTGAGAGCCAAAATGAACTTTTTATTGCTTTAAACACGTTTTCAGCCCCTGATTGTACACTTAAGGTGAAAATGTCAAAATCTTAAAAATGAGCATAAGCACAATGAAATTAATGCTGGAATCATCTTCAGGATGCTAGAATACACTAAATACAGCAAAAATGTTGAGTCTACAACGTTTAGTTTAGGTGTGAGAGCCAAAATGAACTTTTTATTGCTTTAAATGCGTTTTCAGCCTGATTGTGCACTTTAGGTGAAAATGTCAAAATCTTAAAAATGAGCATAAGCACAATGAAATTAATGCTGGAATCATCTTCAGGATGCTAGAATACACTAAATACAGCAAAAATTTTGAGTCTACAACGTTTAGTTTAGGTGTGAGAGCCAAAATGAACTTTTTATTGCTTTAAACGCGTTTTCAGCCCCTGATTGTACACTTAAGGTGAAAATGTCAAAATCTTAAAAATGAGCACAAGCACAATGAAATTAATGCTGGAATCATCTTCAGGATGCTAGAATACACTAAATACAGCAAAAATGTTGAGTCTACAACGTTTAGTTTAGGTGTGAGATTCAAAATGAACTTTTTATTGCTTTAAACGCGTTTTCAGCCCCTGATTGTACACTTAAGGTGAAAATGTCAAAATCTTAAAAATGAGCATAAGCACAATGAAATTAATGCTAGAATCATCTTCAGGATGCTAGAATACACTAAATACAGCAAAAATGTTGAGTGTACAACGTTTAGTTTAGGTGTGAGAGCCAAAATGAACTTTTTATTGCTTTAAATGCGTTTTCAGCCTGATTGTGCACTTTAGGTGAAAATGTCAAAATCTTAAAAATGAGCACAAGCACAATGAAATTAATGCTGGAATCATCTTCAGGATGCTAGAATACACTGAATACAGCAAAAATTTTGAGTCTACAACGTTTAGTTTAGGTGTGAGATTCAAAATGAACTTTTTATTGCTTTAAACGCGTTTTCAGCCCCTGATTGTACACTTAAGGTGAAAATGTCAAAATCTTAAAAATGAGCATAAGCACAATGAAATTAATGCTAGAATCATCTTCAGGATGCTAGAATACACTAAATACAGCAAAAATTTTGAGTCTACAACGTTTAGTTTAGGTGTGAGAGCCAAAATGAACTTTTTATTGCTTTAAACGCGTTTTCAGCCTGATTGTGCACTTTAGGTGAAAATGTCAAAATCTTAAAAATGAGCATAAGCACAATGAAATTAATGCTGGAATCATCTTCAGGATGCTAGAATACACTAAATACAGCAAAATTTTTGAGACTACAACGTTTAGTTTAGGTGTGAGAGCCAAAATGAACTTTTTATTGCTTTAAACGCGTTTTCAGCCCCTGATTGTACACTTAAGGTGAAAATGTCAAAATCTTCAAAATGAGCATAAGCACAATGAAATTAATGCTGGAATCATCTTCAGGATGCTAGAATACACTAAATACAGCAAAAATTTTGAGTCTACAACGTTTAGTTTAGGTGTGAGTGCCAAAATGAACTTTTTATTGCTTTAAACGCGTTTTCAGCCTGATTGTGCACTTTAGGTGAAAATGTCAAAATCTTAAAAATGAGCATAAGCACAATGAAATTAATGCTGGAATCATCTTCAGGATGCTAGAATACACTAAATACAGCAAAAATTTTGAGTCTACAACGTTTAGTTTAGGTGTGAGAGCCAAAATGAACTTTTTATTGCTTTAAACGCGTTTTCAGCCTGATTGTGCACTTTAGGTGAAAATGTCAAAATCTTAAAAATGAGCATAAGCACAATGAAATTAATGCTGGAATCATCTTCAGGATGCTAGAATACACTAAATACAGCAAAATTTTTGAGACTACAACGTTTAGTTTAGGTGTGAGAGCCAAAATGAACTTTTTATTGCTTTAAACGCGTTTTCAGCCCCTGATTGTACACTTAAGGTGAAAATGTCAAAATCTTCAAAATGAGCATAAGCACAATGAAATTAATGCTGGAATCATCTTCAGGATGCTAGAATACACTAAATACAGCAAAAATTTTGAGTCTACAACGTTTAGTTTAGGTGTGAGTGCCAAAATGAACTTTTTATTGCTTTAAACGCGTTTTCAGCCTGATTGTGCACTTTAGGTGAAAATGTCAAAATCTTAAAAATGAGCATAAGCACAATGAAATTAATGCTGGAATCATCTTCAGGATGCTAGAATACACTAAATACAGCAAAAATTTTGAGTCTACAACGTTTAGTTTAGGTGTGAGAGCCAAAATGAACTTTTTATTGCTTTAAACGCGTTTTCAGCCCCTGATTGTACACTTAAGGTGAAAATGTCAAAATCTTCAAAATGAGCATAAGCACAATGAAATTAATGCTGGAATCATCTTCAGGATGCTAGAATACACTAAATACAGCAAAAATTTTGAGTCTACAACGTTTAGTTTAGGTGTGAGAGCCAAAATGAACTTTTTATTGCTTTAAACGCGTTTTCAGCCTGATTGTGCACTTTAGGTGAAAATGTCAAAATCTTAAAAATGAGCATAAGCACAATGAAATTAATTCTGGAATCATCTTCAGGATGCTAGAATACACTAAATACAGCAAAAATTTTGAGTCTACAACGTTTAGTTTAGGTGTGAGAGCCAAAATGAACTTTTTATTGCTTTAAACGCGTTTTCAGCCTGATTGTGCACTTTAGGTGAAAATGTCAAAATCTTAAAAATGAGCATAAGCACAATGAAATTAATGCTGGAATCATCTTCAGGATGCTAGAATACACTAAATACAGCAAAATTTTTGAGTCTACAACGTTTAGTTTAGGTGTGAGAGCCAAAATGAACTTTTTATTGCTTTAAACGCGTTTTCAGCCCCTGATTGTACACTTAAGGTGAAAATGTCAAAATCTTAAAAATGAGCATAAGCACAATGAAATTAATGCTGGAATCATCTTCAGGATGCTAGAATACACTAAATACAGCAAAAATGTTGAGTCTACAACGTTTATTAGGTGTGAGAGCCAAAATGAACTTTTTATTGCTTTAAATGCGTTTTCAGCCTGATTGTGCACTTTAGGTGAAAATGTCAAAATCTTTAAAATGAGCATAAGCACAATGAAATTAATGCTGGAGTCATCTTCAGGATGCTAGAATACACTAAATACAGCAAAAATTTTGAGTCTACAACGTTTAGTTTAGGTGTGAGTGCCAAAATGAACTTTTTATTGCTTTAAACGCGTTTTCAGCCTGATTGTGCACTTAAGGTGAAAATGTCAAAATCTTCAAAATGAGCATAAGCACAATGAAATTAATGCTGGAATCATCTTCAGGATGCTAGAATACACTAAATACAGCAAAAATTTTGAGTCTACAACGTTTAGTTTAGGTGTGAGAGCCAAAATGAACTTTTTATTGCTTTAAATGCGTTTTCAGCCTGATTGTGCACTTTAGGTGAAAATGTCAAAATCTTCAAAATGAGCATAAGCACGATGAAATTAATGCTAGAATCATCTTCAGGATGCTAGAATACACTGAATACAGCAAAAAATTTGAGTCTACAACGTTTAGTTTAGGTGTGAGAGCCAAAATGAACTTTTTATTGCTTTAAACGCGTTTTCAGCCCCTGATTGTACACTTAAGGTGAAAATGTCAAAATCTTAAAAATGAGCATAAGCACAATGAAATTAATGCTGGAATCATCTTCAGGATGCTAGAATACACTAAATACAGCAAAAATTTTGAGTCTACAACGTTTAGTTTAGGTGTGAGTGCCAAAATGAACTTTTTATTGCTTTAAACGCGTTTTCAGCCTGATTGTGCACTTTAGGTGAAAATGTCAAAATCTTAAAAATGAGCATAAGCACAATGAAATTAATGCTGGAATCATCTTTAGGATGCTAGAATACACTAAATACAGCAAAAATTTTGAGTCTACAACGTTTAGTTTAGGTGTGAGAGCCAAAATGAACTTTTTATTGCTTTAAACGCGTTTTCAGCCTGATTGTGCACTTTAGGTGAAAATGTCAAAATCTTAAAAATGAGCATAAGCACAATGAAATTAATGCTGGAATCATCTTCAGGATGCTAGAATACACTAAATACAGCAAAAATTTTGAGTCTACAACGTTTAGTTTAGGTGTGAGAGCCAAAATGAACTTTTTATTGCTTTAAACGCGTTTTCAGCCCCTGATTGTACACTTAAGGTGAAAATGTCAAAATCTTCAAAATGAGCATAAGCACAATGAAATTAATGCTGGAATCATCTTCAGGATGCTAGAATACACTAATTACAGCAAAAATTTTGAGTCTACAACGTTTAGTTTAGGTGTGAGAGCCAAAATGAACTTTTTATTGCTTTAAACGCGTTTTCAGCCTGATTGTGCACTTTAGGTGAAAATGTCAAAATCTTAAAAATGAGCATAAGCACAATGAAATTAATGCTGGAATCATCTTCAGGATGCTAGAATATACTAAATACAGCAAAAATTTTGAGTCTACAACGTTTAGTTTAGGTGTGAGAGCCAAAATGAACTTTTTATTGCTTTAAACGCGTTTTCAGCCCCTGATTGTACACTTAAGGTGAAAATGTCAAAATCTTAAAAATGAGCATAAGCACAATGAAATTAATGCTAGAATCATCTTCAGGATGCTAGAATGCACTAAATACAGCAAAAATGTTGAGTGTACAACGTTTAGTTTAGGTGTGAGAGCCAAAATGAACTTTTTATTGCTTTAAATGCGTTTTCAGCCTGATTGTGCACTTTGGGTGAAAATGTCAAAATCTTCAAAATGAGCATAAGCACAATGAAATTAATGCTGGAATCATCTTCAGGATGCTAGAATACACTAAATACAGCAAAAATTTTGAGTCTACAACGTTTAGTTTAGGTGTGAGAGCCAAAATGAACTTTTTATTGCTTTAAATGCGTTTTCAGCCTGATTGTGCACTTTAGGTGAAAATGTCAAAATCTTCAAAATGAGCATAAGCACAATGAAATTATTGCTGGAATCATCTTCAGGATGCTAGAATACACTAAATACAGCAAAAATTTTGAGTCTACAACGTTTAGTTTAGGTGTGAGAGCCAAAATGAACTTTTTATTGCTTTAAATGCGTTTTCAGCCTGATTGTGCACTTTAGGTGAAAATGTCAAAATCTTCAAAATGAGCATAAGCACAATGAAATTATTGCTGGAATCATCTTCAGGATGCTAGAATACACTAAATACAGCAAAAATTTTGAGTCTACAACGTTTAGTTTAGGTGTGAGAGCCAAAATGAACTTTTTATTGCTTTAAACGCGTTTTCAGCCTGATTGTGCACTTTAGGTGAAAATGTCAAAATCTTCAAAATGAGCATAAGCACAATGAAATTATTGCTGGAATCATCTTCAGGATGCTAGAATACACTAAATACAGCAAAAATTTTGAGTCTACAACGTTTAGTTTAGGTGTGAGAGCCAAAATGAACTTTTTATTGCTTTAAATGCGTTTTCAGCCTGATTGTGCACTTTAGGTGAAAATGTCAAAATCTTCAAAATGAGCATAAGCACAATGAAATTATTGCTGGAATCATCTTCAGGATGCTAGAATACACTAAATACAGCAAAAATTTTGAGTCTACAACGTTTAGTTTAGGTGTGAGAGCCAAAATGAACTTTTTATTGCTTTAAACGCGTTTTCAGCCTGATTGTGCACTTTAGGTGAAAATGTCAAAATCTTAAAAATGAGCATAAGCACAATGAAATTAATTCTGGAATCATCTTCAGGATGCTAGAATACACTAAATACAGCAAAAATTTTGAGTCTACAACGTTTAGTTTAGGTGTGAGAGCCAAAATGAACTTTTTATTGCTTTAAACGCGTTTTCAGCCTGATTGTGCACTTTAGGTGAAAATGTCAAAATCTTAAAAATGAGCATAAGCACAATGAAATTAATGCTGGAATCATCTTCAGGATGCTAGAATACACTAAATACAGCAAAATTTTTGAGTCTACAACGTTTAGTTTAGGTGTGAGAGCCAAAATGAACTTTTTATTGCTTTAAACGCGTTTTCAGCCCCTGATTGTACACTTAAGGTGAAAATGTCAAAATCTTAAAAATGAGCATAAGCACAATGAAATTAATGCTGGAATCATCTTCAGGATGCTAGAATACACTAAATACAGCAAAAATGTTGAGTCTACAACGTTTATTAGGTGTGAGAGCCAAAATGAACTTTTTATTGCTTTAAATGCGTTTTCAGCCTGATTGTGCACTTTAGGTGAAAATGTCAAAATCTTTAAAATGAGCATAAGCACAATGAAATTAATGCTGGAGTCATCTTCAGGATGCTAGAATACACTAAATACAGCAAAAATTTTGAGTCTACAACGTTTAGTTTAGGTGTGAGTGCCAAAATGAACTTTTTATTGCTTTAAACGCGTTTTCAGCCTGATTGTGCACTTTAGGTGAAAATGTCAAAATCTTCAAAATGAGCATAAGCACAATGAAATTAATGCTGGAATCATCTTCAGGATGCTAGAATACACTAAATACAGCAAAAATTTTGAGTCTACAACGTTTAGTTTAGGTGTGAGAGCCAAAATGAACTTTTTATTGCTTTAAATGCGTTTTCAGCCTGATTGTGCACTTTAGGTGAAAATGTCAAAATCTTCAAAATGAGCATAAGCACGATGAAATTAATGCTAGAATCATCTTCAGGATTCTAGAATACACTGAATACAGCAAAAATTTTGAGTCTACAACGTTTAGTTTAGGTGTGAGAGCCAAAATGAACTTTTTATTGCTTTAAACGCGTTTTCAGCCCCTGATTGTACACTTAAGGTGAAAATGTCAAAATCTTAAAAATGAGCATAAGCACAATGAAATTAATGCTGGAATCATCTTCAGGATGCTAGAATACACTAAATACAGCAAAAATGTTGAGTCTACAACGTTTAGTTTAGGTGTGAGAGCCAAAATGAACTTTTTATTGCTTTAAATGCGTTTTCAGCCTGATTGTGCACTTTAGGTGAAAATGTCAAAATCTTCAAAATGAGCATAAGCACAATGAAATTAATGCTGGAATCATCTTCAGGATGCTAGAATACACTAAATACAGCAAAAATTTTGAGTCTACAACGTTTAGTTTAGGTGTGAGTGCCAAAATGAACTTTTTATTGCTTTAAACGCGTTTTCAGCCTGATTGTGCACTTTAGGTGAAAATGTCAAAATCTTAAAAATGAGCATAAGCACAATGAAATTAATGCTGGAATCATCTTCAGGATGCTAGAATACACTAAATACAGCAAAAATTTTGAGTCTACAACGTTTAGTTTAGGTGTGAGAGCCAAAATGAACTTTTTATTGCTTTAAACGCGTTTTCAGCCCCTGATTGTCCACTTAAGGTGAAAATGTCAAAATCTTAAAAATGAGCACAAGCACAATGAAATTAATGCTGGAATCATCTTCAGGATGCTAGAATACACTAAATACAGCAAAAATGTTGAGTCTACAACGTTTAGTTTAGGTGTGAGAGCCAAAATGAACTTTTTATTGCTTTAAATGCGTTTTCAGCCTGATTGTGCACTTTAGGTGAAAATGTCAAAATCTTCAAAATGAGCATAAGCACAATGAAATTAATGCTGGAATCATCTTCAGGATGCTAGAATACACTAAATACAGCAAAAATTTTGAGTCTACAACGTTTAGTTTAGGTGTGAGTGCCAAAATGAACTTTTTATTGCTTTAAACGCGTTTTCAGCCTGATTGTGCACTTTAGGTGAAAATGTCAAAATCTTAAAAATGAGCATAAGCACAATGAAATTAATGCTGGAATCATCTTTAGGATGCTAGAATACACTAAATACAGCAAAAATTTTGAGTCTACAACGTTTAGTTTAGGTGTGAGAGCCAAAATGAACTTTTTATTGCTTTAAACGCGTTTTCAGCCCCTGATTGTACACTTAAGGTGAAAATGTCAAAATCTTCAAAATGAGCATAAGCACAATGAAATTAATGCTGGAATCATCTTTAGGATGCTAGAATACACTAAATACAGCAAAAATTTTGAGTCTACAACGTTTAGTTTAGGTGTGAGAGCCAAAATGAACTTTTTATTGCTTTAAACGCGTTTTCAGCCTGATTGTGCACTTTAGGTGAAAATGTCAAAATCTTAAAAATGAGCATAAGCACAATGAAATTAATGCTGGAATCATCTTCAGGATGCTAGAATACACTAAATACAGCAAAAATTTTGAGTCTACAACGTTTAGTTTAGGTGTGAGAGCCAAAATGAACTTTTTATTGCTTTAAACGCGTTTTCAGCCCCTGATTGTACACTGAAGGTGAAAATGTCAAAATCTTCAAAATGAGCATAAGCACAATGAAATTAATGCTGGAATCATCTTCAGGATGCTAGAATACACTAATTACAGCAAAAATGTTGAGTCTACAACGTTTAGTTTAGGTGGGAGATTCAAAATGAACTTTTTATTGCTTTAAACGCGTTTTCAGCCCCTGATTGTACACTTAAGGTGAAAATGTCAAAATCTTAAAAATGAGCATAAGCACAATGAAATTAATGCTAGAATCATCTTCAGGATGCTAGAATACACTAAATACAGCAAAAATGTTGAGTGTACAACGTTTAGTTTAGGTGTGAGAGCCAAAATGAACTTTTTATTGCTTTAAATGCGTTTTCAGCCTGATTGTGCACTTTAGGTGAAAATGTCAAAATCTTAAAAATGAGCACAAGCACAATGAAATTAATGCTGGAATCATCTTCAGGATGCTAGAATACACTGAATACAGCAAAAATTTTGAGTCTACAACGTTTAGTTTAGGTGTGAGATTCAAAATGAACTTTTTATTGCTTTAAACGCGTTTTCAGCCCCTGATTGTACACTTAAGGTGAAAATGTCAAAATCTTAAAAATGAGCATAAGCACAATGAAATTAATGCTAGAATCATCTTCAGGATGCTAGAATACACTAAATACAGCAAAAATGTTGAGTGTACAACGTTTAGTTTAGGTGTGAGAGCCAAAATGAACTTTTTATTGCTTTAAAAGCGTTTTCAGCCTGATTGTGCACTTTGGGTGAAAATGTCAAAATCTTCAAAATGAGCATAAGCACAATGAAATTAATGCTGGAATCATCTTCAGGATGCTAGAATACACTAAATACAGCAAAAATTTTGAGTCTACAACGTTTAGTTTAGGTGTGAGAGCCAAAATGAACTTTTTATTGCTTTAAATGCGTTTTCAGCCTGATTGTGCACTTTAGGTGAAAATGTCAAAATCTTCAAAATGAGCATAAGCACAATGAAATTATTGCTGGAATCATCTTCAGGATGCTAGAATACACTAAATACAGCAAAAATTTTGAGTCTACAACGTTTAGTTTAGGTGTGAGAGCCAAAATGAACTTTTTATTGCTTTAAATGCGTTTTCAGCCTGATTGTGCACTTTAGGTGAAAATGTCAAAATCTTCAAAATGAGCATAAGCACAATGAAATTATTGCTGGAATCATCTTCAGGATGCTAGAATACACTAAATACAGCAAAAATTTTGAGTCTACAACGTTTAGTTTAGGTGTGAGAGCCAAAATGAACTTTTTATTGCTTTAAACGCGTTTTCAGCCTGATTGTGCACTTTAGGTGAAAATGTCAAAATCTTAAAAATGAGCATAAGCACAATGAAATTAATGCTGGAATCATCTTCAGGATGCTAGAATACACTAAATACAGCAAAATTTTTGAGACTACAACGTTTAGTTTAGGTGTGAGAGCCAAAATGAACTTTTTATTGCTTTAAACGCGTTTTCAGCCCCTGATTGTACACTTAAGGTGAAAATGTCAAAATCTTCAAAATGAGCATAAGCACAATGAAATTAATGCTGGAATCATCTTCAGGATGCTAGAATACACTAAATACAGCAAAAATTTTGAGTCTACAACGTTTAGTTTAGGTGTGAGTGCCAAAATGAACTTTTTATTGCTTTAAACGCGTTTTCAGCCCCTGATTGTGCACTTAAGGTGAAAATGTCAAAATCTTAAAAATGAGCATAAGCACAATGAAATTAATGCTGGAATCATCTTCAGGATGCTAGAATACACTAAATACAGCAAAAATTTTGAGTCTACAACGTTTAGTTTAGGTGTGAGAGCCAAAATGAACTTTTTATTGCTTTAAACGCGTTTTCAGCCTGATTGTGCACTTTAGGTGAAAATGTCAAAATCTTAAAAATGAGCATAAGCACAATGAAATTAATTCTGGAATCATCTTCATGATGCTAGAATACACTAAATACAGCAAAAATTTTGAGTCTACAACGTTTAGTTTAGGTGTGAGAGCCAAAATGAACTTTTTATTGCTTTAAACGCGTTTTCAGCCTGATTGTGCACTTTAGGTGAAAATGTCAAAATCTTAAAAATGAGCATAAGCACAATGAAATTAATGCTGGAATCATCTTCAGGATGCTAGAATACACTAAATACAGCAAAATTTTTGAGTCTACAACGTTTAGTTTAGGTGTGAGAGCCAAAATGAACTTTTTATTGCTTTAAACGCGTTTTCAGCCCCTGATTGTACACTTAAGGTGAAAATGTCAAAATCTTAAAAATGAGCATAAGCACAATGAAATTAATGCTGGAATCATCTTCAGGATGCTAGAATACACTAAATACAGCAAAAATGTTGAGTCTACAACGTTTATTAGGTGTGAGAGCCAAAATGAACTTTTTATTGCTTTAAATGCGTTTTCAGCCTGATTGTGCACTTTAGGTGAAAATGTCAAAATCTTTAAAATGAGCATAAGCACAATGAAATTAATGCTGGAGTCATCTTCAGGATGCTAGAATACACTAAATACAGCAAAAATTTTGAGTCTACAACGTTTAGTTTAGGTGTGAGTGCCAAAATGAACTTTTTATTGCTTTAAACGCGTTTTCAGCCTGATTGTGCACTTTAGGTGAAAATGTCAAAATCTTAAAAATGAGCATAAGCACAATGAAATTAATGCTGGAATCATCTTCAGGATGCTAGAATACACTAAATACAGCAAAAATTTTGAGTCTACAACGTTTAGTTTAGGTGTGAGAGCCAAAATGAACTTTTTATTGCTTTAAACGCGTTTTCAGCCCCTGATTGTACACTTAAGGTGAAAATGTCAAAATCTTAAAAATGAGCACAAGCACAATGAAATTAATGCTGGAATCATCTTCAGGATGCTAGAATACACTAAATACAGCAAAAATGTTGAGTCTACAACGTTTAGTTTAGGTGTGAGAGCCAAAATGAACTTTTTATTGCTTTAAATGCGTTTTCAGCCTGATTGTGCACTTTAGGTGAAAATGTCAAAATCTTCAAAATGAGCATAAGCACAATGAAATTAATGCTGGAATCATCTTCAGGATGCTAGAATACACTAAATACAGCAAAAATTTTGAGTCTACAACGTTTAGTTTAGGTGTGAGTGCCAAAATGAACTTTTTATTGCTTTAAACGCGTTTTCAGCCTGATTGTGCACTTTAGGTGAAAATGTCAAAATCTTCAAAATGAGCATAAGCACAATGAAATTAATGCTGGAATCATCTTCAGGATGCTAGAATACACTAAATACAGCAAAAATTTTGAGTCTACAACGTTTAGTTTAGGTGTGAGTGCCAAAATGAACTTTTTATTGCTTTAAACGCGTTTTCAGCCTGATTGTGCACTTTAGGTGAAAATGTCAAAATCTTCAAAATGAGCATAAGCACAATGAAATTAATGCTGGAATCATCTTCAGGATGCTAGAATACACTAAATACAGCAAAATTTTGAGTCTACAACGTTTAGTTTAGGTGTGAGAGCCAAAATGAACTTTTTATTGCTTTAAATGCGTTTTCAGCCTGATTGTGCACTTTAGGTGAAAATGTCAAAATCTTCAAAATGAGCATAAGCACGATGAAATTAATGCTAGAATCATCTTCAGGATTCTAGAATACACTGAATACAGCAAAAATTTTGAGTCTACAACGTTTAGTTTAGGTGTGAGAGCCAAAATGAACTTTTTATTGCTTTAAACGCGTTTTCAGCCCCTGATTGTACACTTAAGGTGAAAATGTCAAAATCTTAAAAATGAGCATAAGCACAATGAAATTAATGCTGGAATCATCTTCAGGATGCTAGAATACACTAAATACAGCAAAAATGTTGAGTCTACAACGTTTAGTTTAGGTGTGAGAGCCAAAATGAACTTTTTATTGCTTTAAATGCGTTTTCAGCCTGATTGTGCACTTTAGGTGAAAATGTCAAAATCTTCAAAATGAGCATAAGCACAATGAAATTAATGCTGGAATCATCTTCAGGATGCTAGAATACACTAAATACAGCAAAAATTTTGAGTCTACAACGTTTAGTTTAGGTGTGAGTGCCAAAATGAACTTTTTATTGCTTTAAACGCGTTTTCAGCCTGATTGTGCACTTTAGGTGAAAATGTCAAAATCTTAAAAATGAGCATAAGCACAATGAAATTAATGCTGGAATCATCTTCAGGATGCTAGAATACACTAAATACAGCAAAAATTTTGAGTCTACAACGTTTAGTTTAGGTGTGAGAGCCAAAATGAACTTTTTATTGCTTTAAACGCGTTTTCAGCCCCTGATTGTCCACTTAAGGTGAAAATGTCAAAATCTTAAAAATGAGCACAAGCACAATGAAATTAATGCTGGAATCATCTTCAGGATGCTAGAATACACTAAATACAGCAAAAATGTTGAGTCTACAACGTTTAGTTTAGGTGTGAGAGCCAAAATGAACTTTTTATTGCTTTAAATGCGTTTTCAGCCTGATTGTGCACTTTAGGTGAAAATGTCAAAATCTTCAAAATGAGCATAAGCACAATGAAATTAATGCTGGAATCATCTTCAGGATGCTAGAATACACTAAATACAGCAAAAATTTTGAGTCTACAACGTTTAGTTTAGGTGTGAGAGCCAAAATGAACTTTTTATTGCTTTAAATGCGTTTTCAGCCTGATTGTGCACTTTAGGTGAAAATGTCAAAATCTTCAAAATGAGCATAAGCACAATGAAATTATTGCTGGAATCATCTTCAGGATGCTAGAATACACTAAATACAGCAAAAATTTTGAGTCTACAACGTTTAGTTTAGGTGTGAGAGCCAAAATGAACTTTTTATTGCTTTAAATGCGTTTTCAGCCTGATTGTGCACTTTAGGTGAAAATGTCAAAATCTTCAAAATGAGCATAAGCACAATGAAATTATTGCTGGAATCATCTTCAGGATGCTAGAATACACTAAATACAGCAAAAATTTTGAGTCTACAACGTTTAGTTTAGGTGTGAGAGCCAAAATGAACTTTTTATTGCTTTAAACGCGTTTTCAGCCTGATTGTGCACTTTAGGTGAAAATGTCAAAATCTTAAAAATGAGCATAAGCACAATGAAATTAATGCTGGAATCATCTTCAGGATGCTAGAATACACTAAATACAGCAAAATTTTTGAGTCTACAACGTTTAGTTTAGGTGTGAGAGCCAAAATGAACTTTTTATTGCTTTAAACGCGTTTTCAGCCCCTGATTGTACACTTAAGGTGAAAATGTCAAAATCTTCAAAATGAGCATAAGCACAATGAAATTAATGCTGGAATCATCTTCAGGATGATAGAATACACTAAATACAGCAAAAATTTTGAGTCTACAACGTTTGGTTTAGGTGTGAGTGCCAAAATGAACTTTTTATTGCTTTAAACGCGTTTTCAGCCTGATTGTGCACTTTAGGTGAAAATGTCAAAATCTTAAAAATGAGCATAAGCACAATGAAATTAATGCTGGAATCATCTTCAGGATGCTAGAATACACTAAATACAGCAAAAATTTTGAGTCTACAACGTTTAGTTTAGGTGTGAGAGCCAAAATGAACTTTTTATTGCTTTAAACGCGTTTTCAGCCCCTGATTGTACACTTAAGGTGAAAATGTCAAAATCTTCAAAATGAGCATAAGCACAATGAAATTAATGCTGGAATCATCTTCAGGATGCTAGAATACACTAAATACAGCAAAAATTTTGAGTCTACAACGTTTAGTTTAGGTGTGAGAGCCAAAATGAACTTTTTATTGCTTTAAACGCGTTTTCAGCCTGATTGTGCACTTTAGGTGAAAATGTCAAAATCTTAAAAATGAGCATAAGCACAATGAAATTAATTCTGGAATCATCTTCAGGATGCTAGAATACACTAAATACAGCAAAAATTTTGAGTCTACAACGTTTAGTTTAGGTGTGAGAGCCAAAATGAACTTTTTATTGCTTTAAACGCGTTTTCAGCCTGATTGTGCACTTTAGGTGAAAATGTCAAAATCTTAAAAATGAGCATAAGCACAATGAAATTAATGCTGGAATCATCTTCAGGATGCTAGAATACACTAAATACAGCAAAATTTTTGTGTCTACAACGTTTAGTTTAGGTGTGAGAGCCAAAATGAACTTTTTATTGCTTTAAACGCGTTTTCAGCCCCTGATTGTACACTTAAGGTGAAAATGTCAAAATCTTAAAAATGAGCATAAGCACAATGAAATTAATGCTGGAATCATCTTCAGGATGCTAGAATACACTAAATACAGCAAAAATGTTGAGTCTACAACGTTTATTAGGTGTGAGAGCCAAAATGAACTTTTTATTGCTTTAAATGCGTTTTCAGCCTGATTGTGCACTTTAGGTGAAAATGTCAAAATCTTTAAAATGAGCATAAGCACAATGAAATTAATGCTGGAGTCATCTTCAGGATGCTAGAATACACTAAATACAGCAAAAATTTTGAGTCTACAACGTTTAGTTTAGGTGTGAGTGCCAAAATGAACTTTTTATTGCTTTAAACGCGTTTTCAGCCTGATTGTGCACTTTAGGTGAAAATGTCAAAATCTTCAAAATGAGCATAAGCACAATGAAATTAATGCTGGAATCATCTTCAGGATGCTAGAATACACTAAATACAGCAAAAATTTTGAGTCTACAACGTTTAGTTTAGGTGTGAGAGCCAAAATGAACTTTTTATTGCTTTAAATGCGTTTTCAGCCTGATTGTGCACTTTAGGTGAAAATGTCAAAATCTTCAAAATGAGCATAAGCACGATGAAATTAATGCTAGAATCATCTTCAGGATTCTAGAATACACTGAATACAGCAAAAATTTTGAGTCTACAACGTTTAGTTTAGGTGTGAGAGCCAAAATGAACTTTTTATTGCTTTAAACGCGTTTTCAGCCCCTGATTGTACACTTAAGGTGAAAATGTCAAAATCTTAAAAATGAGCATAAGCACAATGAAATTAATGCTGGAATCATCTTCAGGATGCTAGAATACACTAAATACAGCAAAAATGTTGAGTCTACAACGTTTAGTTTAGGTGTGAGAGCCAAAATGAACTTTTTATTGCTTTAAATGCGTTTTCAGCCTGATTGTGCACTTTAGGTGAAAATGTCAAAATCTTCAAAATGAGCATAAGCACAATGAAATTAATGCTGGAATCATCTTCAGGATGCTAGAATACACTAAATACAGCAAAAATTTTGAGTCTACAACGTTTAGTTTAGGTGTGAGTGCCAAAATGAACTTTTTATTGCTTTAAACGCGTTTTCAGCCTGATTGTGCACTTTAGGTGAAAATGTCAAAATCTTAAAAATGAGCATAAGCACAATGAAATTAATGCTGGAATCATCTTCAGGATGCTAGAATACACTAAATACAGCAAAAATTTTGAGTCTACAACGTTTAGTTTAGGTGTGAGAGCCAAAATGAACTTTTTATTGCTTTAAACGCGTTTTCAGCCCCTGATTGTACACTTAAGGTGAAAATGTCAAAATCTTCAAAATGAGCATAAGCACAATGAAATTAATGCTGGAATCATCTTCAGGATGCTAGAATACACTAAATACAGCAAAAATTTTGAGTCTACAACGTTTAGTTTAGGTGTGAGAGCCAAAATGAACTTTTTATTGCTTTAAACGCGTTTTCAGCCCCTGATTGTACACTTAAGGTGAAAATGTCAAAATCTTCAAAATGAGCATAAGCACAATGAAATTAATGCTGGAATCATCTTCAGGATGCTAGAATACACTAAATACAGCAAAAATTTTGAGTCTACAACGTTTAGTTTAGGTGTGAGAGCCAAAATGAACTTTTTATTGCTTTAAACGCGTTTTCAGCCTGATTGTGCACTTTAGGTGAAAATGTCAAAATCTTAAAAATGAGCATAAGCACAATGAAATTAATGCTGGAATCATCTTCAGGATGCTAGAATACACTAAATACAGCAAAAATTTTGAGTCTACAACGTTTAGTTTAGGTGTGAGAGCCAAAATGAACTTTTTATTGCTTTAAACGCGTTTTCAGCCCCTGATTGTACACTTAAGGTGAAAATGTCAAAATCTTCAAAATGAGCATAAGCACAGTGAAATTAATGCTGGAATCATCTTTAGGATGCTAGAATACACTAAATACAGCAAAAATTTTGAGTCTACAACGTTTAGTTTAGGTGTGAGAGCCAAAATGAACTTTTTATTGCTTTAAACGCGTTTTCAGCCCCTGATTGTACACTTAAGGTGAAAATGTCAAAATCTTAAAAATGAGCATAAGCACAATGAAATTAATGCTGGAATCATCTTCAGGATGCTAGAATACACTAAATACAGCAAAAATGTTGAGTCTACAACGTTTATTAGGTGTGAGAGCCAAAATGAACTTTTTATTGCTTTAAATGCGTTTTCAGCCTGATTGTGCACTTTAGGTGAAAATGTCAAAATCTTTAAAATGAGCATAAGCACAATGAAATTAATGCTGGAGTCATCTTCAGGATGCTAGAATACACTAAATACAGCAAAAATTTTGAGTCTACAACGTTTAGTTTAGGTGTGAGTGCCAAAATGAACTTTTTATTGCTTTAAACGCGTTTTCAGCCTGATTGTGCACTTTAGGTGAAAATGTCAAAATCTTCAAAATGAGCATAAGCACAATGAAATTAATGCTGGAATCATCTTCAGGATGCTAGAATACACTAAATACAGCAAAAATTTTGAGTCTACAACGTTTAGTTTAGGTGTGAGAGCCAAAATGAACTTTTTATTGCTTTAAATGCGTTTTCAGCCTGATTGTGCACTTTAGGTGAAAATGTCAAAATCTTCAAAATGAGCATAAGCACGATGAAATTAATGCTAGAATCATCTTCAGGATTCTAGAATACACTGAATACAGCAAAAATTTTGAGTCTACAACGTTTAATTTAGGTGTGAGAGCCAAAATGAACTTTTTATTGCTTTAAACGCGTTTTCAGCCCCTGATTGTACACTTAAGGTGAAAATGTCAAAATCTTAAAAATGAGCATAAGCACAATGAAATTAATGCTGGAATCATCTTCAGGATGCTAGAATACACTAAATACAGCAAAAATGTTGAGTCTACAACGTTTAGTTTAGGTGTGAGAGCCAAAATGAACTTTTTATTGCTTTAAATGCGTTTTCAGCCTGATTGTGCACTTTAGGTGAAAATGTCAAAATCTTCAAAATGAGCATAAGCACAATGAAATTAATGCTGGAATCATCTTCAGGATGCTAGAATACACTAAATACAGCAAAAATTTTGAGTCTACAACGTTTAGTTTAGGTGTGAGTGCCAAAATGAACTTTTTATTGCTTTAAACGCGTTTTCAGCCTGATTGTGCACTTTAGGTGAAAATGTCAAAATCTTAAAAATGAGCATAAGCACAATGAAATTAATGCTGGAATCATCTTCAGGATGCTAGAATACACTAAATACAGCAAAAATTTTGAGTCTACAACGTTTAGTTTAGGTGTGAGAGCCAAAATGAACTTTTTATTGCTTTAAACGCGTTTTCAGCCCCTGATTGTACACTTAAGGTGAAAATGTCAAAATCTTCAAAATGAGCATAAGCACAATGAAATTAATGCTGGAATCATCTTCAGGATGCTAGAATACACTAAATACAGCAAAAATTTTGAGTCTACAACGTTTAGTTTAGGTGTGAGAGCCAAAATGAACTTTTTATTGCTTTAAACGCGTTTTCAGCCCCTGATTGTACACTTAAGGTGAAAATGTCAAAATCTTCAAAATGAGCATAAGCACAATGAAATTAATGCTGGAATCATCTTCAGGATGCTAGAATACACTAAATACAGCAAAAATTTTGAGTCTACAACGTTTAGTTTAGGTGTGAGAGCCAAAATGAACTTTTTATTGCTTTAAACGCGTTTTCAGCCTGATTGTGCACTTTAGGTGAAAATGTCAAAATCTTAAAAATGAGCATAAGCACAATGAAATTAATGCTGGAATCATCTTCAGGATGCTAGAATACACTAAATACAGCAAAAATTTTGAGTCTACAACGTTTAGTTTAGGTGTGAGAGCCAAAATGAACTTTTTATTGCTTTAAACGCGTTTTCAGCCCCTGATTGTACACTTAAGGTGAAAATGTCAAAATCTTCAAAATGAGCATAAGCACAATGAAATTAATGCTGGAATCATCTTCAGGATGCTAGAATACACTAAATACAGCAAAAATTTTGAGTCTACAACGTTTAGTTTAGGTGTGAGAGCCAAAATGAACTTTTTATTGCTTTAAACACGTTTTCAGCCCCTGATTGTACACTTAAGGTGAAAATGTCAAAATCTTAAAAATGAGCATAAGCACAATGAAATTAATGCTGAAATCATCTTCAGGATGCTAGAATACACTAAATACAGCAAAAATGTTGAGTCTACAACGTTTAGTTTAGGTGTGAGAGCCAAAATGAACTTTTTATTGCTTTAAATGCGTTTTCAGCCTGATTGTGCACTTTAGGTGAAAATGTCAAAATCTTCAAAATGAGCATAAGCACAATGAAATTAATGCTGGAATCATCTTCAGGATGCTAGAATACACTAAATACAGCAAAAATTTTGAGTCTACAACGTTTAGTTTAGGTGTGAGTGCCAAAATGAACTTTTTATTGCTTTAAACGCGTTTTCAGCCTGATTGTGCACTTTAGGTGAAAATGTCAAAATCTTAAAAATGAGCATAAGCACAATGAAATTAATGCTGGAATCATCTTCAGGATGCTAGAATACACTAAATACAGCAAAAATTTTGAGTCTACAACGTTTAGTTTAGGTGTGAGTGCCAAAAT